>NC_050069.1:97977743-98298719 GCF_009764565.3 Dermochelys coriacea
CCAGCTGAGCCTCATTTAATCAATCCCTGGTTCCGGGATCCTCCTCCCGGTGCAACCTAGAGAGTAGAGCAACCTTATTCCCTGGCAACCTTACCCCCTTCTAATCTTGTGTGTGGTGGACACCTGTGCCCTCAAGGGCTGGGGGAAGATACCAGTGAAAGGAGGACACTCAGGCCTAAGAATAGTAAACTATGCTTTATTGAAGGAAGGAAGAACTTGCATCCAATCTGCGCGGGGAGCCCCTAGGACACGCAGAGGGGCTGCAGGGGATTCTGGCCATTCGGGACAGCTGACCAGGCAAGACTTCGCCAGGGGGGAGTCCTCTGTGGCACTATATTCTCCGTGCTTATCTCAGGTTGACATGGGTCAACAGCTGGCTACATTCTTATATGTACAATTTATGCTTATTATATAAACTAACTTGTTTACAGGCAAAAATATGCTGAGCTAGGCTACAATATCTTTTGGCAGGGTATGTTGGACAAAGTTGATTGAAACTGCCTGCATCCTCTGCTTACATCCAGTCACATACTTAGTCCACCACTTAGCTCCTCGCCAATCTTCCTCAACCTTGCCCCTACAACACCCCATCAGACATCTTAATCAGAAATATGCTTCTGTCTGTATTCAATCCTATCTGCTTACCTTAATGAATAATATGAGAGAATTCATTCCTTTTAGCAATGCAGAGTTCACACATCTGTGTGTGAGCCAGAATCTTCTCTAGCCAATGAACTCTCTAGAGAACTGTTTAACAAATTTCACTTGCAGAATCAGTGTTATTGATGCTGTTCCAAAGGTACATGGAACATAGTTTGCCTCTCAAATGCTAAATGAAGTTTTTTGAGCTAACAGTTATAGAATCTGCTTCTTAGGAACCATCTTTATTCTGTGTTTGTAGAGTGCCTAGCACAGTGGGGTCTTGGTCCATGAATACGGTTCCTAGTTGTTAAGGTAATACAGATAATCCCAGCAAACTGAGCAAATATGATCTGGAAGTCAAACATAAAAAACATAGAAACCCATAAGGGCACTTCAGTCACTTTTCAGAATACTGTATAACTACTTCTATGTTTTTTCTTTGGAGTAAATCTGCTGTTACGACATATAAACCTTACACAATTATCTCATCTGAACTCGAAACAAGATGCCATTTTAATATGAACTGGCTCCATAGTGAATATAAGAAAAAAAATGCACGATAGCATCTCCCAGATTTTTTAAAAGGAAAAAATGAATTAAATAATTGTAATTCTAAAATACTTCATTTAACCTTTGTGAACCACATTTCACTTTTAATGTAAATATAATGCCTTATTTGCATTCTCTAACTCTTACAACACACCTGTGAGTAGTTTGTATTATCCCTATTTTACAGATTGGGAAACTAAAGCAAAGAGTAAACTACTTGCCCAAGGCAACTGGAAGTGCTGGAATTAAGGTTCATGAATTTGATTTCCTGAATCTATGCTTAAACCACTATACTGTGCTTCTCCCAGTCTTGAATTCTTCAAGAAACAATGGATCAGGCTGTGTATAGATATCAACATATGATAAAAACATCTACTAATATTTTTAAAGTGTCTTGGAATGTTCTGGCAAATGTGCTGATTGGTTGGACATCTTTTAAGTATTTTGTACCAATTATGTTGAATTGATTTTTTTTTTCCTGTTAACTAGATTTTTTTTTTTAAAGGAGATGTAGTGACCATGGCAATTGAGCAGTGTTGACTGGTAGCAAAAAAAAAAAATGACAAAATATTTTTATTTAACTCTTAAAATTTGGAAGTGACAAAAAGCTGAGTTTATGTTGTGCAAGCTGTTTTGCTAACATATTGCTTTTTCCTTTCATTGATATTACCCATCCCTCTCTTCTTCCGTAGTTTTGAATATCAATGAATCTCTTCATATAATTGTGAAACATTTCTAAATTCATGTTAGTCGCAGCAAGGTTTCAATTGAAGGTTATTTTCATCTTATTGAGATGATTCATGTTTTCAGAGATTGCACTACTGAATAGCCATGATTCATAAAGATGAACTGGAATCTAAACACCCACTACCTAATGATGAATTACCCACACAGCAATTTAATTCCAAGCAGCTCTAAGGAATGATGGGGAAAATATGGTAGCAAAATGCACTATCAAAATCTTCACCCTAGGTACAGTCCTGCAAACAACCTTGAGTTAGAAAATGCAGTGGTGATATGTGTGTGTGTGTTTGCTGCTGTTTGTTTGCTTGTTTTTTTTTAATCTATTGTACCTCCTGTAGTCATGCAAAAAACTAGGAGAGGGCAAACTTTCCATCATCCCCTACAATTTTTCATATGTAATCAAATTCTAAACATATTGTAACCAGTTACAATAGAAATATTTTACTATATCCTTATTAAACTAAACTACATTCACAGTACTGCTTTGTTGCAGGCATAAATAATTATTGATTAGCATTATGCCTTTATCTTTAAAAAGGGGAACAAAGAGGACCTGAGGAATTATAGGCCAATCAGCCTAACTTTGATACACGCTGTAAAGGCAAAATACAAATGTGAATACTTCCTTTTAGGTCTGGACAGAACTTGACAGTTGTACTAATGTACCTTAATTCATGAGTAGTCCCATTTCTCCTGTAAGGGTGGCAGAATATGGCCTTTCATTACTTTTAATGTCCCGGAGAGCTTCTCTAATTTCAATGACTAAATTTTAATAAACATAAGGAACAGCAGAAGTGGAGGAAAAATCCTGCTTTGGAGGGAATAGTGAGGTTCAATAAGTTTTATAAAAAGCTTTGGAAGGCTGTACTACAATAGAGTATGGCTATGATTCAAAGGCAGTCCTTTCTCTTTTCTAGTACATAGATAGTGTTGCTAAATACTGGACTCTTTTACAATGTTGTTCAGGTGAGCAGCAGCTATGCAAGCCGGTGGGACCATGCCTGGATGATTTTACCTTGGAGCAATTCACTGTCATGGTGCCCCATCTGGAGTGATTCAGTGCCAGGTCTCTGGGCCAAGATAAGGACTGCCTCTCCTCCCCATGGACCCTGTGGGTCTTGGAGCAGTGGGGATTAGGAATTCCTAGGGATGACTCGGCTGGGCCCCATGTATCTGGCAGAACCCTGTGGAGAATCCTGACTGCCTCAGTTTGTGGGTCATGCCCACAAGGGGTTATTTGCTGCCCTGTAGGACTTGAATTGGTGATGGCAGCTTACTCCAGCCAAACGCTCTGCTGGGAGTGAGTCCAGACTGCCCTCACACACCTGTGGGTGGATTTTGCCTGATGACGCTCTCCCTTGCTGTGCTAGTCTGGTCGTTTGTTACCCTACGTCCATCACTGTTCCATCAGGGCAGTGTGGTGACTGAGTTGATTGCCCTGATCTGGGGGACGAGGTCTTCTACTGCCTGGCATGGTTCTTGCTCCTGTCACAGAGCCCCTTTCTGTTTCAATATTCCCCATGCTTGTGGTCTCACCCTCATCTCCTGTGGGGCATTAGCCAAGCCTGCAGGCTAAACCTCTGCACAACTTGGCAACTAGCACTTACGGAAGTGACGGTGGAAACCTCACATCACTGTCAATAGCTAATATGTCTGGTGTTGATGTTGCTGGTGATTTTGTCCCTCTGACGTGGTCACCAGGAATGATGTAATCAGACACCTACTGAGTGGTCATTTCCACTCCAAATATAAACTCAAGGTCCTTTCCTACAGCAATTTAATGGTTAAAGTCCTGCTTCAGACTGATGTACTTTAGGGGTTTTCACACTTATGTAGTTATATTAGGGCAAACTTCCTCTGTGTAGTTAGGACCATGGACTGCAGAGACTGTATTCTGTTTGTTCCAATCCGAAGATGGGAAATTTCCACTCCTAAGCACACTGTGTTCATAACTTTCCACTGAGTTCTGGTAAACTTGTCTGTCAGTGCCCATAAATCACGCAAGGCCTACAATATTTACTGACCTGAGCGCTTCCTCTTGGAAAGCTCTCTGAACTCTACACACAAGAGGACAAAAGATGCTGCTGGTGTTCTTACTAATTAAATCAGTTATACAAAAGAGGAATCAGGACTTCTTCAATATGTAAAAGGGAGTCTCTCTTACTGGGAATTTAAAAAAAATCTTTCCTTGTGGTATTTGTGAACCTTGTTTGCTTTGTGGATTTTGTTGGTACTAGTTAAAGTGGGGCAAATAATAAACGATCATTTATGTGATGAATTTTTCCTCTCTTGTAAATTTTATTGTTTACTTGAATTAACGTAAGATTGGTCACAGAATAAATCTTGATGTTTAGCTGGTTCAAACTACCTGACCAGCAGATTGAAATCTTACTCCATTCCCTTTCCTTCTGTTCCTTTCCATTTCTTGTTCGACAGTTCTAGTTTCATAATGGTTTTACTGGTTTCAGAGTAGCAGCCGTGTTAGTCTGTATTCGCAAAAAGAAAAGGAGTACCCGTGGCACCTTAGAGACTAACAAATTTATTAGAGCATAAGCTTTCATGAGCTACAGCTCACTTAATACATTGCTCATTCTGTATTTATTTTTGAACTAGAAGCACCTGACTCAGGTACTTCAGTGATCTCTTCTCTGTTAACTTAATGTCCCTTCCTGGTGTTTATTGTCAGCAATGAGTGATCTGCTCTTATTATCTACATTCACTGAAGAATGGACTGGGGCCTGTCTTGGTTATAGACATCCTCCCCTAGGAGATCTTCTAGAGTCCCTTGTTGGTTTATTTATAGCACACAAATTGTTTGTTTCATCTGGCTTATGTCGTGGATTTTGGGGACCTTTTCATTGCTTGTATATCTATTATTAGTTTATTTTATTTACTCCTCATGTGTGCCTTTGTAAGTAGGATGGGATGCTTAGTTTTGTGCATTTTTAAAAAATAATACTTCAGAAATAATATTTCCTCTAATTCCTGGTTCTTTTTTAGTATTGTTTACAATGATTTGTCTGTTGTACAGTACTTACATATCCCACAATAAGTGATTAAGTGAAAAAGGATAAAATGAACAAAAACTAAGTTTGAGTGTCCTGCTGTAGGACACTCAAAAATGTACACACACCTCTAATGCTAGGATTTAATCTTCCTTGTGTCCAGCTCTCTACAATATATACCAGGGCCTCTTCCAGTATTGAGGGATCTGAGCTAAGGTAAGTTAAGGTGACTGATGTAAGATATACACACAGCACAACAGAAGGACCCATGCCAATTAGTGAATTGCACCTGGAGAGAATATTTTTTAAACAAAATGGCAATTTGAATGATTCCCAGTGAGTATGCTCCCATTTCATCACTATATTTAATGTTGTTTCAAGTGTACATTATCAATCCATTTATAAAGTAAGCAATTTTATACTCATTACCCATGAGAACTGAAGTAAAGTAACTCTAGTTTGATTTCTTTTCCAGGTTGTACATGTTCTTTACCCTCTTCTGGGTATCTAAAATATTCAAATAACAGTTAAGGTGTGGTGACAGTGTGTTTTAATACACCGTATAAAATATGCTGCACTGTGAGAGATGAATCAGACACACGAACTATGGTATTACAACTGAAAATATTAGATGCAGTTATATGGTGGCACTTAAGACAAATCCTTACTGAGGTAAACCTCCCATTGATTTCATAGGTTGCATAGAGGTTTCCAGCAATTGTAATGTTTAATGTTCATGTTCCATGTTTTCAGTTACGATTTTGTACTTGCCAGAAATTAATTATTGGTCCACTATCCTTGGAAAGGGAAAGCAGGGGTAAGCTAAGAAGAGGATGTGTGGCCCGTTTGAACAATTAATTGTGAAAAATCAGACACTTGGTGAGCTATACAAAGTTTTAAAAAAAAATTGAACAGTTTCATAGTCTGTGCAACCTTGAGTAGTGTAAAGTAAAATATTCCAGGACTTTTGCCCCAGGAAGTTTTATAGGATATGGTTTTGGTTCTACTAGCTAGCAGTCTTATCTATGCATATATGCTTTCATTATATGGAACTTTATTAATCTTGACACTTATTTTTAATGCCTTAAAATTAAATATCTTTGTTGGTGTATATTTCTTGGAGTTCATCCTTTTTTGCTGTTCTGAAGTATGGGAGAAAATGTCTGACTTAATTTACCTAAAATAAGCCTGACCTGATTGCCATTTCTATTAGCTTCATTTCAATTGAGCCATAGCAGTAAAAATATAAGCATTGGGAAATGTTATACACTTCACATGTTCTATACAATAGAAATGACATGCCTTACTCTGATAATCCTAGGACAAAACCATACCACAAAATGTAAAAGGCCAATGCATAGTTTCCATGCTGTGACTGTTATGCATGCTTTCAGAATGGTTTATAGTACAGCTGTTGATTCCTAGTAGATAATGGATTGTAACTGTTTTTAATAGCGTGGTTTACTGAAGCATGCTAATACAATGTAACCTCAAGGTATTTGTCATAAAAGTTGTGGAAACTCTTGTAGAACAGCAGGTAGGCAATTTGTCCTTGTTTATCTATGAGCCAGGACCAGAGTTATGTGCTCAGATAGCAGTGTCCTTTTGTCATTATTACGTCTGTCACTGTGCTGTTGGATAGGGTGTTTACTAACTGCTTTTTCATTCTAAAGTTATTAAAATAATTGTTAGTGCACCACTTTCTCTAAGTTAGGGAAAATGTATCTGTAAGCCTAAAAAATGTAGAGAGGCACCTTTGTCATATATTTACTAGTACTGTGGGTATGAGGAGTTCAGATTTTTTTTTTTCCTGCTTTAGGCTTAGAAACAATTCACCTTCTATCCATAGTTAGGATACCAGCACTGAATTTTGGTCATATTAAAATATACCATCCAATAAATATACCCAGTTGGCTGGGAAGACCACTGCCTGTAAGAAAATGATATCTGGGTGAAACAAGGTCAATGTGATGCTAGTAGAAGGTGGGGTGTAATTTTTAATAAATTAACTAAGCCATTGACCTCTTATTCCACTGAGGGCATCTGGGAGGGAGGGACAATAGAAAACCGTAGTGCTTCTTCCCAGAAGACAACACTGTAGGGACTGGGGTGTTTGGGGTAGGGGGTTGCTTGTGAAAGGAGGTGGTGAAATTACAGAAATCTTAGGTGACACTAGGTTTTCTTGGGGATTAGGGTTTCCAAGACAGCCTCAGTGCTATGAATGCACGTGAATCAAATATGCCTGAGGTGACCCCAAACCAGCAGGTTTCATATTCTGTGCAGTTAGCACGCTATGCAGAGGGGAAAGAACCTATATTGTATCATTAAACAGATGTAAAATTTAAAATAAACCTGGTGGATTTATTCATTTCAACTAACATTTTCTTAACTATAATTTGCTATCTGGACATAGACTTGTGGACGCTTATTGTTTGCTTCTGAATGTGGATTGGCATAGGAGGTAATTTTTCTGCTCTGCTTAATACTGATGGGGCCTCAGCTGGAGTATTGTGTTCAGTTTTGGGCACCAGAATTTAAAAAAGAGGTGGACAAATTGGAGAGTGTCCAGAGGAAGCCAAAAAATATGCTAAAAGATTTAGAAAACATGACCTATAAGGAAAAGTAAAAACAAAACGAAACAAAACTGGGCATGTTTAGTCCTGAGAAAAGAAGACTCGGGGCTGGGGGGAGGGGAGATGTGTTAAGGACTATTATAAAGTGAATGATGTCAGTTGTTCTCCATGTCCCCGGAAGGTAGGATAAAAAGTTTTTTTGTTTTATTTTTCTGCAGCAAGTTTGGATACTAGGAAAAAACTTTTGTAACTATAAGGATAGTTAAGCACTGGAATAGGCTTGCAAGGAAGGCTGTGGAACCCCTGTCATTGGAAGTTTTTAAGAACAGGTTGAATAAATACCTGTCAGGGATAGGCCCAAGTATACTTGGTCCTGCCTTAGAGTGGGGGAGGAGGGGCTGAAGTAGATGACCTCTCAAGTTCCCTTCCAGCCCTACATTTCTGTGAGTACAGTAGAAGTATGTTTCTCTGAAAGTGTTCATTTATTGCATCTGAGTTTTAATTGTTAACAACCCTAGATAACGGTATCCAATACTAAGGCTTCAGATGAGTGAATCACTGATGCTATGATTACTTAGGGTATGTCTACACTGCAGTTAGACAGCCTAATTGGCTCATGCAAACTGACTCAGGCTTGCGTGCCTGAGGCTAAGAGGCTGTTTAATTGCAGTGTAGATGTTTGGGCTCGGGCTGTTACCTGGGTTCTAGAACCCTGCAAGGTGGAAGGGTCCCAGAGCTTGAGCTGCAGTCTGAGTCTGAACATCTACATCCCAGTTAAAAAGCCCCTTAGTCTGTGAGCTTGAGTTAGCTGGCATGGGCCAGCTGCGGGTGTCTAATTGCAGTGTAGATATACCCTTAGTTTCCTTTTTGCAGACCTCTTTGACTCTGCCACAGATTCCACCTTTCAGATAGTTAGATAAAATATCAATGATCCTTACAGGTCACCTCAGTGTGCTGAAAAGGGAAGTGCTAGGGATGAGGAGACACAAGGGGAAAAGAAGTTAAGTTAGGAAAGAGGAAAATGAGATGATCAAATTTTGAAAAAAAAAATCTTTTACCAAAATTGTCTTTAATTCCATCCATCTCTTTTTTCTCCCAAAGCATTATGTGAGAAACTCGTTGCCTTTCCAACCACTGAAATTATTTTACTTTTCACAGTGTGTTTTTTGTTTGCTTCATTTGAGGACTGAAAATCATATTGCTGAGACCCACATACAGAGAAGAGATGTATTGGAGATTATTAGATGCCTAACTGCTTATAGCATTTGAATGAATTGTGTATGTCATGTGAAGTGGAAGAAAATATTTATAGAATAAATATTGCATGGTCTGATACTCCATCATGATTACATTTTGCAGGGGGTTAAGGGGTGTGGACGGTAGCTTTGAACATCTGCAAAACCATGTCAAGTGGTGGATTAAAGTATAAAGCCAGGGAATTCAGACTTTTTAAAATTCCAAATTCGTCTTTCACTGTTTCGCTTATTACTTATATTGGTACCCATCACTTTGCAGTTGCTTACTGTTTCTGAAACATTACAGATCAGGAAACCCATCTTATAATTTATTTACAAGGGATCTATTACAGGTGACCCACACTATGGTGACAGCTCTCAAGAGGTTTGCAGGGAGACGCTTCGCAATATATGTAATGCTTACTGGCTTCTAAATGCAGATAAGTCCGTTTAATTGAACTAGTGATGCAGCCGTCAAAACATGTTACATGAAATGCACCACTGTATTCATATATTAAATTTGATATGAACAAATCAGATTTATGTAGCATAGAAGCATAGAGGTTTGTGTTTTTAGAATGCTGAAGGTCACATGCCAATCAAACACAAGTTGTAAAAACTAGCGTTATGAGGAACAATGAATAGAAATGCTTCATATCCCATTAATTCTCCTTGCAGAGCTGGAGATTGTTTTTCTTAACACAGACAATAACATTTTACCTTCATGGCCTTGAGCAGCGCGGTTGGTGCTTGACCTTGCATATAACCCTAGTGGTAAGAGCATCCTTTTAGTGTTAGAATATGTGCTGTGTTTTCTTTTCCTTTCAGAACAGGTTTGTGACTTGCCTCCAATTGTACTCAGAGGAATGTACAGTCCCTTGTAAAAGTATATTTAAGTTTGTGAAATAATTTAGTTAAGCCAGATGCGACCTCAGGATAACATAAATTGAACTTGATATTGAAGAAAAATAACACACATGCAAAGATGGTGGTAGAAAGGGGGTGGGGGGGAAACTCACACATACACATTCTGGGAGAAAATTCTGCTAATAATGAGCAGATATGACTGTACCAAATTACAAAGTCCATTTTGTACCTGTGTTGAAATATTTGCACTGAGGCTACACTAGTTTGGACTTGCTCAGGGCAACCTATTATGACACATTCCAGACAGCTACCCTTGGAAAGGCATTTGACACATCATTGAAGGACTATCACCAAGAGCTATTGAGTACTTGTGGCACCTTAGAGACTAACATTTATTTGAGCATAAGCTTTCGTGAGCTACAGCTGACTTCATAGGATGCATGTAGTGGAAAATACAGTGGGGAGATTTTATATAAACAGACAACATGAAACAATGGGTGTTACCATACACACTGTAACAAGAGTGATCAGGTGAGATGAGCTATTACTAGCAGGAGAGCAGGGGGTCGGATGGGGGGAACCTTTTGTAGTGATAATCAAGGTGGGCCTTTCCCAGCAGTTGACAAGAACTTGTGAGGAACAATTGGGGGGGAAATAAACATGGGGAAATAGTTTTACTTTGTGTAATGACCCATCAACTCCCAGTCTTTATTCAAGTCTAAGTTAATTGTATCCAGTTTGCAAATTAATTCCAATTCAGCAGTCTCTCACTGGAGTCTGTTTCTGAAGTTTTTTTTGTTGAAGAATTGCCACTTTTAGGTCTGTAATCAAGTGACCAAAGAGATTGCAGTGTTCTCTGACTGGTTTTTGAATGTTATAATTCTTGACGTCTGATTTGTGTCCATTTATTCTTTTACATAGAGACTGTCCTGTTTGGCCAATGTACATGGCAGAGGGGCATTGCTGGCACATGATGGCATATATCACATTGGTAGATGCGCAGGTGAACGAGCCTCTGATAGTGTGGCTGATGTGATTAGGCCCTATGATGGTGTACCCTGAATAGATATGTGGACACAGTTGACAATGGGCTTTGTTGAAAGGATAGGTTCCTGGGTTAGTATTTTTGTTGTGTGGTGTGTGGTTGCTGGTGAGTATTTGCTTCAGGTTGGGGGTTGTCCTTCAGGATAGGTTGAAGATCCTTGATGATGCGTTGGAGAGATTTTAGCTGGGGGTTGAAGGTGATGGCTAGTGGCGTTCTGTTATTTTCTTTGTTGGGCCTGTCCTGTAGTAGGTAACTTCTGGGTGCACTTCTGGCTCTGTCAATCTGTTTCTTCACTTCAGCAGGTGGGTATTGTAGTTGTAAGAACGCTTGATAGAGATCTTGTAGGTGTTTGTCTCTGTCTGAGGGGTTGGAGAAAATGCGGTTGTATCATGGAGCTTGGCTGTAGACAATGGATCGTGTGGTGTGGTCTGGATGAAAGATAGAGGCATGTAGGTAAGCATAGCGGTCAGTAGGTTTCAGGAATAAGGTGATGTTTATGTGACCATTGCTTATTAGCACCGTAGTGTCCATCAATCTGGGGTTATCAGCTTTGATTAACTCTCAACTAATGGCCTGACCCCATGAAGCAATTGTCTTTCTGCATAAGAGCCTGCAAAAGGCAGGGACAATCATGAGTGGTGGATGTGAAATTTCACAGTTGAGCACATTGCATAGAGGCAGGGCCCCTATTTAAAAGCAAGGTCCCGCTCTGTGTCATGTGCAGGGGAACCAGCTATTGTCACATGTAAGGGCTTGCAGGAGGGACTTTGCTTAGCATAGAGCATTGACAAACCTTAGAGTCACAGGAGCTGTGAGAGCAGACAGGAGGAGGGCTCATCAAAGATCTGTAACTCTCAATTGCTTTAAGAGTAATGTTGTAGTTAAGAAATTCCTTTGCTAAACCTGTGGTCCTTGCTTTCCCACTATGTTGTCTGCAAAGGTGTAATGTCACAATATAACAGCCTCTCCCGCCCCCCATGGGGACCCCTGGGTAAGCAGTTTAGCATTGTATGTTGCTAGCACCTGTATATGTAGTGGAGTGTATTGTGAGAAGGGTTGAAGGTGTGAGTGTGGAGTGAAAGCTTCCTTTGCAGGGTACAAGAGGCCACAGAGGAAGGAAGGGAGAAGGGAATGGGTTAACTCGATGCTCCAGCTAGGTCCGAAGATAAGATGCTGATTCCAGCCCAAGGCCACAGCACACAACCAACTGTTGGCTGCCTTCCAAGAAAGATGGGGGCCTGAGTTCCAACCCAGTCCAGCCGTGAGAAAGGAGGATTCAGCTAAACAGAACTGTAGGGGCTGTAAAAACCAACAAGACAGCGAAGGCCAGCAAGTGGGAAAACAATAGTTTTGTATCCCTGAAGCCGGTGTGTTTTGGGAAAGCTGAGGAAGCTGCGGAAAGCTGGTTTGGACTGGTACAAAAAGCAGGGGGGGACAAAGGTTCCTGAACAAAACGCCCCCGAAAGACCCCAGGACTTAAAACCCTCCTAAGAGCTGAAGCAAGTTGGAGATCAACAGCGGACCCTGGACGGTCTGTGCACAGGACAGAACTCTCATCTACCCTTCTCCCTCTTCATCTTATGTTACACCTGGGCTTGGCCAGCCTTGGGTTGTGTGTGTGTGAGTATGAAAGCAGGTGAGGGCTCGGGCACTAATGCTTTTTTCCTTCCTTTGAGTGACATGGGGAGAACCCAGCACTCACTTGTGTTATTTTATTAATAAAGCTTTAAAACTTGGTATGCTCCTTCATCTCCTCCCCTAGAGATTCTGCGGCCTCAGCCTTATCACCTGATGCCCCAGGCAGATTGGTAAAAATCTGTCACAGTTTTGGTGGAGAATTGTGGGGCGGTGGGGAGGGGGCCTCCAGAGTGCACTATCTGATCTGCCCTTGGTATTTCATGTTTGCTCTGCCCGACATGGTAGGTATTTCATGTTAAGGATTTTATGATTAAAGGTCGTAGCATGACTGAGAAATGGAGTGAGGTTTAGTATTCCTCCCTCCACCCCGGTCAGTGGGGGAATGGTGCAGGTGGGTCTACCCCCAGCCACAGAAGTGCCAGGCAATAGGACGAGGACTTAAAGACCCTCGTTCCAAGCAAAAGGAAAAATCCTCGGTGCATATACCCTCAGCTGTAGCATGCCTGAGCATAAGAGGAGAATTTAGGGTTTCTTGCTCTGCTTGAGAAGGTTTTTGGATTTGGTGTATGGACCCTCGGTGGTAGGGGACCGAGTAATACGGAGGGAGGCTTGGCATCTCTCCCTCCGGCCCAGGGGGGTGAACATTGCAAGCCCTGGTGCCGGCGTGGGCAGCGTGAAATTTCAAGTGACTGGAAAGATCTTAGGAGTTGTTCTAACAGATTGTGATAACATGTTCAGGAAACAGAAGGGTCCAACTGTGGACTCTGGAGTCCCGCAGTCATGGGCGATGGCATTAACGATGGGTTCAAGGCTGGATGCACAGGCATTTGGGAGTGTGGACATGGGAGTCCATGCCCGGCCTGCTGAGGTCACGGGAGGTCTGGTGGACTGGGTGTCTGTGCTACGGGGGAGACAGCAAAGAGGGACGGGACCCTGTTTCCTCTTTCAAATGGGGGTAAGGACCTCTCCTGGTTGGAGATGGCCCTCACCAAAGGGGGATACAATCCTGGGATTCTGTGGCGGAGCTTCAGAGAAGCGTGCATACTTAGCAGGATTTGTTAGACCTGTATGCTGAGTATGAATGGTAGAAGGGTAAAAACTTTGGGGCAGCTGTGGGATTGGTATAGACTGCAGCGGCTATGTGGTATCAAATGTTGTCAGGGCAGAAAGAGGAGTTGGGGGGAAAGGGAGCACCTGACAGCTAGTGGAAATGCAACAAATGAAAGCGCAAATTACGAACCAGGCGGCAACCCAAGCCGATGCCCAGGACAAGTTGCAGGCCTTGAGACAGGACTTCCAAGCAGAAAAAGCAGAATGCACCCGCCTGGAAGCACTGGCTAAGCAAGTACCAGTCCTCGCCGTTAACTAAATGGGACTTGAATAGGAAAGAGACCAGGATGGGTGGGGGCTAGTTAAGGAGCCCACCCTCCTTGCTAAACTGGTAGTGGAACAAAGCCTGTGCCCATGGAAAGGGATGATTCAACAAGAAAAACAGGATCAGGCCCAAACAAGCAAGCAACAAATAATAATAATAATTGATATAAAAGCCCAAAGGGCATAATAGCAATAATAATAATAATTAATAAATACAAACATAAAAAATTCAAATCCCTAACATAGTATTTAAAATAACAAAAGCTAAATTAACTAAAATGTCATTTTAAAAATAAGCAGATAATTTTTTTAAAAAAAGTAAAAAATTAACTCTGCAAAAGCTAAAAAAAAAGCAATTAAACATTGTAACAATATTAAAAATATATGTATTATAAAAAAAAATATTGGTTTCTTTGCAGCCATTGTGAAGAAAAAATGGGCCCTTTTCCAAAAAAAAAAAGTCTGTATATGATCCAGGCAAAAAAACTATCTAATTAAAATAATTTAACTATAAACAAGTTAGTTAAATTTACTAAAAGAATATAAGGGGGTTCTATTAAAACTTAACTACCCTAAATATATATAGGGAATGTAATCTATATACAGCTATATAAAAACAAAGCAGTGTAAAAAAAAGTGCATTTTCCCCAGGACATGTGCAGTGTCTATTATAAAAGGGGTAAAAAAAATGCAAACAAGTCATGCTACTTAATTAAAATCCTAGTAGGGCTCAAAGGGAGCCACAATAGGTTGTGTTTTCTTTTGCAAATTTTTATATGTTTTAAAAACAAAAATTAAAAATAAAAAGTAATCAAAACTCTGGTAAAAGTTAATTGTGTCCCTTTTAAGACAAAGTCTCTGAGCTGCTAATTGCTTTAAATTCAAAGGCAAACCAAAAAGTGTCTGTGTTAATGCAAATTACCTAACTAATAAAGGTAAAAGCCATTAAAACTGGGCCTGCCTATAAAACAAACACCAAAAAAATATGGGGGTAATTCCTGTGTTTTGTCTGCAATCAGCAAGGGTATTTATAATATATTTTAAGCAATAATCTGCCACCCCCAAAAGGATAAAAACAGTATTTTTGTCTTTCAAAAAATCAGAAAAAGCTAACACCAGCTAAAAAGCAATCCAAAATTCCATAAATCTACTGTGAAAATAGAAATTGTGTTCTATGTTTTGTCTTATGTTGCTTGTCTTGTTGGTAGCACTATTATATATTTTTTAAAAAATACTGCAAAAAAGCATCCTCAGGTAGTAAGCACCATATTTTAAAAAAATTAGTTTTAAAGCCAAAATTATAAATACTGTAAACCTAAAAATAATTAAAAATGAATTAAGCTCTCTGTCCCAGCTACAAAACAGCCTCATACAAAAATAAAAACAAAAAACCATACCGCTCTAGCTATAAAATGTACTAAAATGCAAATACTTGCTTTCATAGAATCATAGAATCATAGAATATCAGGGTTGGAAGGGACCCCAGAAGGTCATCTAGTCCAACCCCCTGCTCAAAGCAGGACCAAGTCCCAGTTAAATCATCCTAGCCAGGGCTTTGTCAAGCCTGACCTTAAAAACCTCTAAGGAAGGAGATTCTACCACCTCCCTAGGTAACGCATTCCAGTGTTTCACCACCCTCTTAGTGAAAAAGTTTTTCCTAATATCCAATCTAAACCTCCCCCATTGCAACTTGAGACCATTACTCCTCGTTCTGTCATCTGCTACCATTGAGAACAGTCTAGAGCCATCCTCTTTGAAACCCCCTTTCAGGTAGTTGAAAGCAGCTATCAAATCCCCCCTCATTCTTCTCTTCTGCAGACTAAACAATCCCAGCTCCCTCAGCCTCTCCTCATAAGTCATGTGCTCTAGACCCCTAATCATTTTTGTTGCCCTTCGCTGTACTCTTTCCAATTTATCCACATCCTTCTTGTAGTGTGGGGCCCAAAACTGGACACAGTACTCCAGATGAGGCCTCACCAGTGTCGAATAGAGGGGAACGATCACGTCCCTCGATCTGCTCGCTATGCCCCTACTTATACATCCCAAAATGCCATTGGCCTTCTTGGCAACAAGGGCACACTGCTGACTCATATCCAGCTTCTCGTCCACTGTCACCCCTAGGTCCTTTTCCGCAGAACTGCTGCCGAGCCATTCGGTCCCTAGTCTGTAGCGGTGCATTGGATTCTTCCATCCTAAGTGCAGGACCCTGCACTTATCCTTATTGAACCTCATTAGATTTCTTTTGGCCCAATCTTCCAATTTGTCTAGGTCCTTCTGTATCCTATCCCTCCCCTCCAGCGTATCTACCACTCCTCCCAGTTTAGTATCATCCGCAAATTTGC
This sequence comes from Dermochelys coriacea, assembly GCF_009764565.3. Taxonomy (NCBI): domain Eukaryota; kingdom Metazoa; phylum Chordata; order Testudines; family Dermochelyidae; genus Dermochelys; species Dermochelys coriacea. The sequence goes on from NC_050069.1 coordinate 97,993,758, forward strand.
TGAGAGTGCAATCCACACCATCCTCCAGATCATTTATGAAGATATTGAACAAAACGGGCCCCAGGACCGACCCCTGGGGCACTCCACTTGACACCGGCTGCCAACTAGACATGGAGCCATTGATCACTACCCGTTGAGCCCGACAATCTAGCCAGCTTTCTACCCACCTTATAGTGCATTCATCCAGCCCATACTTCCTTAACTTGCTGACAAGAATGCTGTGGGAGACCGTGTCAAAAGCTTTGCTAAAGTCAAGAAACAATACATCCACTGCTTTCCCTTCATCCACAGAACCAGTAATCTCTTCATAAAAGGCGATTAGATTAGTCAGGCATGACCTTCCCTTGGTGAATCCATGCTGACTGTTCCTGATCACTTTCCTCTCCTCTAAGTGCTTCAGGATTGATTCTTTGAGGACCTGCTCCATGATTTTTCCAGGGACTGAGGTGAGGCTGACCGGCCTGTAGTTCCCAGGATCCTCCTTCTTCCCTTTTTTAAAGATGGGCACTACATTAGCCTTTTTCCAGTCATCCGGGACTTCCCCCGTTCGCCACGAGTTTTCAAAGATAATGGCCAAGGGCTCTGCAATCACAGCCGCCAATTCCCTCAGCACTCTCGGATGCAATTCGTCCGGCCCCATGGACTTGTGCACGTCCAGCTTTTCTAAATAGTCCCTAACCACCTCTATCTCTACAGAGGGCTGGCCATCTCTTCCCCATTTTGTGATGCCCAGCACAGCAGTCTGGGAGCTGACCTTGTTAGTGAAAACAGAGGCAAAAAAAGCATTGAGTACATTAGCTTTTTCCACATCCTCTGTCACTAGCTTGCCTCCCTCATTCAGTAAGGGGCCCACACTTTCCTTGGCTTTCTTCTTGTTGCCAACATACCTGAAGAAACCCTTCTTGTTACTCTTGACATCTCTTGCTAGCTGCAGCTCCAGGTGCGATTTGGCCCTCCTGATATCTTTCCTACATGCCCGAGCAATATTTTTATACTCTTCCCTGGTCATATGTCCAACCTTCCACTTCTTGTAAGCTTCTTTTTTATGTTTAAGATCCGCTAAGATTTCACCATTAAGCCACGCTGGTCGCCTGCCATATTTACTATTCTTTCGACTCATCGGGATGGTTTGTCCCTGTAACCTCAACAGGGATTCCTTGAAATACAGCCAGCTCTCCTGGACTCCCTTCCCTTTCATGTTAGTCCCCCAGGGGATCCTGGCCATCTGTTCCCTGCTTTGTCCACCTTGAAACTCAAAATGTTTTAAATAATATCAAAAAACACTAAGGTTTTAATACATTTGCTAAAGCAAAGCAAAAAATCACTGTTTAATACTTATCAACACAAATAAATGCAGTATGTTTCTAGCATAGTAAGGCCAGGCCTTTTAATTTAAAAAAAATGATGTTAAAAACGCACACCAACAAGCTCTAAAAACAAAAATATAAAAAGTTAGCCCCACTCCTCATATGGCACATGGAATTCTTCTGGCTACCCCAGACCTAGAGCAAAGGTTGTACGAAGTGGACTCCTCAAAAGTCAGTGTGCTTGTCCTTGCCTGTTCCTCCAAAGCCCTGTAGTAAAAACATTTCACTAAAATCCTATATATAAAATAAATTAAATAATAAAACTAAAGTACTATATAATGGGCAATATGTATATGTTAATTCCTAAAAGTATTTAAAAATATTAAAATATTAGCAACCCTGCTAATAAACAAATATAAATATAATGTAAATACTATGTTTACCAATAATCACATTTACTGTTTGCCACAATCAAAAAAGTCTCAGCTTTGTCCAGTAAAAAAAAAAAAAAATCAATGCAAAACCGCAAAGCCATAAAAAGAAAAGGAGTACTTGTGGCACCTTAGAGACTAACAAATTTATTAGAGCATAAGCTTTCGTGAGCTACAGCTCACTTCAAAGCTTATGCTCTAATAAATTTGTTAGTCTCTAAGGTGCCACAAGTACTCCTTTTCTTTTTGCGAATACAGACTAACACGGCTGCTACTCTGAAAGCCATAAAAGCTGCTTTAAATAAAAAAAAAAAAGGCCAAGTATAAAAACTCATTATTAATAACATCAAAATAGCAAATTAAAAACAAGGTAATGTTGCAAAAGCTGGAGAAAGCAACCCACACTATGGACACCAAATGGGTGGGTCCGTACTCCTTTGTGAATTGCATCTCCTCGGAATTTTACCAGCTTCAGCTACCCGGTAAACTAAAATGTGCGCATGCCAATCAGCTCAAAACATATGTTTCTCCCTATATTTCTGGTTATGGTGTCATGGGCCTCAGTTGTGGACCAGCCACCTGCGTGGACCATCCGGGTCTTCATCTGTCCATAAAATTATTTAAATAATTATAATTATTTAAAAAAAACAACCCTCCAAAAGCTCTCCATGGTTCAAGCTGCCAATTGGGCCCAAGCCACAGTGTGGCAAAAGGCTAAGAAAAAGGTGCCTTAAAGGCAGTGTATAGTCCAAATAAACACTATGGGGCCACAGTAAAATACTTGGTGGGTGGCCACGGACTTCCCTTAAATACCAGAGGAATAAACCCTGTTCCTCACGTAGTAGCCTGAAGCAAATAAAAAGCCCTTTGACGAGCAATAGCAACCTCTAATCCCTGGACACAATATTGTTATTGTGACGTCCTAAACCAGACAAACAACATCCATAACAAAAGTCAAAAAAAGCTGTAACAAAACAACTAATAACTTAAAAAGTTTTATATGTGCCTCAGTTTCCCCAATAAATGTATTTATATTGTTCTTTTTCTTTCCCCTTTTGCTTTGTTAACAAAACAAGGTAGTAATAGCAAAAGCCCAGGGACACTTAGAACAGGAGTGGTGGGACTGCTCTTGCTGCTTAAGGCCTTCAAAATTCATCATTGTAATGCAATGTATGTATAATGGCACATATCTGTGGGAATGATAGAATCATAGAATATCAGGGTTGGAAGGGACCCGGGTGTCCAATGCTTTTGTCATCCTCTGTTCACTTTACCGCTATTCAAAATTAGCCATAATAATAAAAAAAAGGGGTCAATTATCCATTGGCATGGGGGCAATTGTGGCTTACCATCCTGGGAATATGGCATTGTATTACCTGGGTATTTTTCTAGGGGTAACCCCCTGCCGAAAACCCCAGGTCCCCTGGTCTTGCGTATCCCTCCTCAATTAAATCCCAAACAAAATTAACCCAAAAACCCCCCGTACCCTACCAGGTAGCACCACAAAAAATAACATTCCATCCCATCACCACCTAAACCCCCCTCCCAAAAAGTTTGTTTCCACCTGGAAATAAATGAATAAGCTCAGGGTACACACAGCTTTGGTGGGGCTCCAAGGGAGTATGTGTAAGCAACTGTGAGCAAACAGAAGGTTAAACGTCTGAATGTTTCACACTTGCACACTTCTGCATGGTAACAGAGCTGAGATGCGAGAAGAGACTATCATGGACATTTATTAACAATTAGATAACAAATAAATACAATTATTAACAATTAGAACAAGAAGTCAGTAATACCATAACATTATTGTTTTGTACAGATACTATTCCAAATATACCTTTTCCTGTTCATATATTGTAGCTTGTTAGAAAATACTACAAATACGGCTCTGCGTGTGGTATTCATCAAGTATTTCAAACAACTAGGCCCAGATAATGGCATCCAGAGTTTGCTAGGTACATCAAGTTTGGATGCAAGAAAAGTAGCAAAGCCTCAGTGGTCTGGGGGTTGGTTCTATGATGTCCCTAGCCCCTACATAGATTAGACAGAGGTCTACACACTCCACAGTTAAAATGAAAAGTTGCTAGAAAAAAAGTTACATCTGCACAGCTCCTTGGTATCTTTATTCTCGAGGAAAGTTCTGAACTCATGCTAGTGACCAGAATTAGAATGTTTCATGCTATCACTTTGAACATCACTAGGATATTCAAGTAGCAGAGGGAGTCCATTTGTAATGTGTTCTTTTAATTAACATGAGCACATTAATTCTAATGTGGAAAATAACTTAAAATAACAGGTTTCAGAGTAGCAGCCGTGTTAGTCTGTATTCGCAAAAAAGAAAAGGAGTACTTGTGGAAGTGTACCAAGATCTTCTATCCTTATTGTACCTCATTTTTATCTAACTAAAATAATTTTTTTAAAAAATCCTTCTCTTTGCCTGTTTTTAGCATTCCTGTCATTATCGAATAATGCCTCTGGGTAGTAGATTTGGATTCTCTGTTGACTTCTCTAACTTTTGAATTTCACCTTGTTGATTAGCAGGCAGGAGTGGTCTTTGACTCCTCAGACACCAAATGTGATCAGTGCAGCATTGGTAACATGGATGCTTTTCTTTGATTTAAAGATAAACATTTTGAGCTCTTTAGATATGTTAATGGAATTGTAATAATCACTGAGAGCATGCTTTTTTAGCGATGTTCCATGGAGATTGGTGGTTGGTCTGATGCTATTTAACATTTTTGTCAATGACCAGGAAGAAAACATAAAATCATCACTGATAATGTTTGCAGATAATCCAAAGCTTTGGGAGTGTTAAATAATGAAGAGGCAGGTCACTAATATAATACAATCTGAATCATTTTGTAAACTGGACACAAGCAAACAATATGTGTTTTAATATGGACAAATGTGTATACATTTAGGAGCAAGGAATGTGGGCCATACTTATGGGATGATGGACTTTGTCCTGGGAAGCAGTGACTCTGAAAAAGATTTGGGGGTCGTGGTGGATAACAGCTGAACATGAACTCCCGGTGCAAAGCTGTCCCTGAAAGGTCTAATGCATTCCTTGATGTCTAATGCATTAATTAGCCTCCATTTTTAGCATTGGTGGGACTGTTTCTGGAATACTGTATCTAGTTCTGGTGTCAAGAATTCAAATAAGAGCCACAAGAATGATTAAAGGATTAGAAAACATGTTTTATAGTGAGACTCGAAGAACTCAGTCTGTTTAGTTTAACAAAGAGAAGCTTAAGGAGTGACTTGATCATTGTCTGTAAGTGCCTACATGGGGAACAATTGTTTAATTCTAAACAATTAATAGATTGTTAATAGATACCATTAATAGATACCTGTTAATAGATACCATTACATACTTCATTGGAGGAACAGTAGATTCTAACTAATTTGCACAGACTGAGATCCACAGAAAATGAACGAGTTTTGTGGATTAACGGGTAAGGGCTTGATCCAAAGTCCACTGAAGTCAAGGGCAATCTTTCCATTGACTTCAGTAGGCTTTGGTTCAGGACCAAATGCAAGGATAATGCATCACATCATTTACTTTGACAATTGTAGTTTAATTTTAATTATTTATAATACTTCATAATGTACAAGCACATTTCCTGTAAAATAATTTATTCTTAGTTATATTTATTATAGATTTTGCTATCAAATATTTGCTAGGAGGTAGGAAGTTCTATTTTTCTGTATGTAGATTAGTGAAGTGAGTATTAGCAAGATTCTACTATACCAATGAGGTATGCGTGTTGTACTTTGGAGTTCCTCATGTCTCTCTCTCTGATTTGTTCTGGTTCTGTTATTTCTACCCTTAAACAGTGCTGTTGAGCAAGGGATCATCTTCACTAGACTTTTTGTTTTATTGTGTCCTAGAGAAATAGGGTCTGCTTTTCATACAAGCAGTCAAATTGGTATTTAGAAATGTCATCCCAGATATGACGACATTTTTCTATTATATTCCATGATAAATATAACCTTTCATTCCATTTTACTTTTTTTTAATTATGTGGTGCCATAGTCAGCCACTTTGTTTTGAGATTTATTTTAAAAATAGTTTTCAGAGTAGCAGCCGTGTTAGTCTATATCCGCAAAAAGAAAAGGAGTACTTGTGGCACCTTAGAGACTAACAAATTTTTTTGAGCATAAGCTTTGAGCATGTAGCTCACGAAAGCTTATGCTCAGATAAATTTGTTAGTCTCTAAGGTGCCACAAGTATTCCTTTTCATTTTAAAAATAGTATCTAGTAAATAATTCATTAGCGTCACAGGCAATTTTATTTCTGTAGAGATTTCCATGTAGCAGCTAGCCATAAACTAGCCATTATGCAGCAAAATATAAATAATGAAACATCTGGATACCAATATGCTTTAAATAGTTTCAAGGGAGATAAGGAGAATTGATTTACCTGTAATAATTCTCTATATGCTTTATTAATCTGTGCTCTGGTTATTTGCAACCCAAAGTGTCCACGCCTAATTATTTCTTTTCAGGTCCTAGAGATATGACTGATTCCAGTAATATTCCCCCTTTTAAACATAAGAAATATCATCAGAGCTAATAATCTCTTCAGCCAGAAAGAAATTTTAAATAAGTGTGCCCACTATCCATAACTCTGGGAACGGAGCTGTGCTATAATTGTCAGTTTTGCTATGTAATGACCAAAAGAGGACTTGAGCATTTCTCCCAAAATAAATACCGCACCAACACACGCAACTGTTCTGCCTGCTCACGTCAAAGGCAAAACCAAGAGAAAAGAAATAGATTCATACAGTGCCTTTAAGATTAGCAAACTGTCTTTTTCAGATGAATAGAGAAAGCAAATTAGAATTGAGTGTCCAGAGAATACTTTACCCCCTCTCTGTATATGTACAGACATGTCTATTACATCTATTACTATGCTGGAGTAGCCCACTGATCTCCACTGGCACAATGATATGCAGAGGGAGAGGTGATCTTCGAGTTGGCCAGTACCCAGGCTTTGTAGATCAAGGTGAACATCACTTAGAATACATGCTTAGTCACACTGACTTCAGGGATTTTGTACAGCCTGCATATTTTCAGGTGTAAATTTAAAACATAATCAGAAATTAAAAAGAATAACCAGATAAAATAGTACTAAACATCTGCAGCATGGCTGAAATTCTATTGCTGTTATGCACCCTTAACACATCTATATCATTTCTAAACTATGATTTAGCATAGTTATTAATTTAAGTGAAGAATATTCCACAAATGATTCACAGGCCTACATTCTTGGAATAAGATCCTTTCAACTTCATTTTTGTCATTGATTTACTGAAAATACTTTTAGAGACATAAGCATAAAGAAGAAAATCTCTCCCCCCCCCCCCCGCACACACACACACACATAAAACAAAACAAAACAAACCCACACACACAACTTGCTTTTTCAAATTTTTGGCAGGGACTGGAGAGGAGTTTGAATCATTTAAGTGGGAGGAACTAAGGTCTATGAATTTCTCACAGCAAGATATGTTGTATAAACTGGATACTTTGCTTTAGAACATTGACTATTGTATTTGGAGTAGTGATGGGCAAATCTCAAAAGTTCTAGAGATTCAGTTTAGACGCTTAACGATTTTTGATTCTTTTATTACAACCTTTACAGTAGGTAAATACAAGTAGCTGCATCTAGGCACCTAGAACCTTACTGAAAAGTTTTATTTTGCAGGTGGTTAAAATGTGAAAATATAGGTAAAAATTCTTAAGCAACTTTTCTGATCCTCTGAAAAGAAGTAGATAGTACTCAAATATTTTTTACATGTTGAATATTCAAATTGTAAGCTTAGGGCCAGGTGCTGGGTTCAGCTAACTGCATATAGCACAAGTAAGGGGAGTGAGTGCCGAAATCATGTAAAGTTCATTGTTATACTCTTCCAATCTTGGGCCGCTGCATGCAAAACAAACTCCATCGTGTAAGTTTAAATCAGCTGCTAATGAACCCAAGGGACAAAATCACAGTTGGGGATCAGTGTAATGAAGAGGCATTCTGGTCAGGTTATGCGGTATGCACTGAAAGCAGAAAGAGGCATCCTTGCCAGCTCTTTTTTTGGTATAAGAAGATCCCTTTACATGGGAGTTATACTTTTTACGACTGGATACACTGACTGTGTGGTGAGAATTTGCTAGAAGTCTGGTGTAGGAGAAGCAACTAATGTGACTTGGAATTTTCAAAACATTTGATTGTCTTTGTTAAGGAGAAACAGTCAATTTAAAAGGTAGTCAATTTTAACATATTAATTAAAAGTGATTTCACCTGCACCAGAGCAAGACTACTAATTCTTGGAGTTTACAGTCAGGTTTTTTTTAAAAATATGTTTCTCCTCAGTGATTTTTGTTTGAAAGACCAGTACAAACAGGGTAAACTTTAAAACTGACTATATAAAAAAAATTGTAAAATGAAGCAAAGTAACACACTGGAAAAGTAAAGAAAATATAGTTTTAATTTCCTGTAGCTAAAGGAATGTAGCAAGTTTCTTTTAAAAATAGTAGTGTTTTTTTTAAAAGACATCGTGATCTTGAAGTTGATGATGTCCCTCTAAGATATTGGAAGCATCCATGGAAACAGTTTGTCTCCTGTACTCTTATATTGATATGGTGAAATAAATTATCTAAATATGATTCAATATACATTAGTTTAGTAGTTTACAATCAGGTAAGTTGCTCAGTGACAAGTATATCTCTTATTGAATCTAAGATTGAAAAAACCAGTCTCCTCTTCAACATCTGAGCAATATAACTTTTAAAAATATTTAACCAAAACATTATTGGATATTTATAGCACTATTACTCATTGAACTAGTTTTTACCCTGGCAACTATGTAAGTCAATCATTTTATTCATTTTTAAATACATTTTATATATTTCCTTACTTTTGCAAATTCACTGGTTTCCAATAATTACGCATAAGATGGTGTTCAAGGATTTTATTAGTAAGACATCAAATAACCCCAGACTCCATCAGTTTTATTAGTCAAAACATGATAAAAGAAGTCGTACATTACCTTCTTCAGGAAGCAATACTGCAGTGTTCCACCTTACATTGTATCTCTGGTTTCAAAGATATACAATCAGCCTGCTTGATTAATAAGTACCAGTAGTTATTTATGATGATGAAACACCAAGATTTACAATTCTTACCAGTTGGCTTATTTTATTTTTAGCATAACATTTCAGAAGTCAGCAAAACATAGAGACATCTGCATTTCAGTACATTCATTCTGCATGTTGGTCAAGCATCAACAGATCATTTATCTAATACTGTATTTTTGGTATGTCTCTGACCTAACAGTGAATTACAACACTTAACACTTTCATTCAGTTAAACAACTAGACACTAGTGAAAAGCATCATGGGAAAGACTTAACATCAATACAATTCATAGTTATAAAACATATGTAATTATGTAATATTAATATTGTGAATAATATGATATTTGCTAACAATATATTATCATGGGACTTACAGGCTTTGCTTTATCTTGTTCCATATCTGTGGTGTTGTTTTTTTTAAGACACAGAGGCATCTTGCACCAAACAGGCTATGTACAGACTGCTACCTGTGTTTAGTAGCATGTGCACATATAAGTCTCAGAAAAACATATATCTTATTTTCTGACAGATTGTGCCAGCCTCTGTATATACAAAGAACAAAGGTATGTGTAAAGGGGACAGAGACTGCAATAGTTTAGTTACCAGTAAATTTCCACAGCCAAATTTAATACAAGTATAAAGAATTCTCAGAGTATAATTCACCATGTGATAAATGAAGGGGGAGGTAGCTCCCTTATGACACCTAGCCAGCCAGTTAGGTACAAATCCCTGGTATTTGCTTTTCTCTAAAGGGTTAAAAAAGCTCATAGGTAAAAGGAAGGGAGTGGGCATGTGACCAAAAGAGCAATGGGAGGGCTAGAACTTTTTAAAATTGGGGAAAAAAAAACTTTCCCTTTTGTCTGTCTGTCTGTCTGTCTGTCTGTTCTCTGGATAGAGGGGACAGAGCAGAGACGGCGAAAAGCTATGCTGTAAAAAAGCTGTGACCAGGTCATAACCAGATCATAACTAGAACTACTCAATTTGAAACCCCAGATACGTAAGTAGATCAGGAAATGTCTAGAAAGACATGATTGGTTATTTATTTTATTTCTGTAAGGTTTTGGACTCCTCTGTGCTAACCCCCAAATGCTTTTGTTTTGCTTGTAACTATTAAGCTGGACCTCAGAAAAACCATTCTTGATTCTTAATTATTATATTTGCTCTTTTTAAATCTAGCAATAGCCTAAGTTGAAGATGTGTTTTCTTTCTTTTTGTTTTTAATAACATTTACCTTTTTTTAAGAAGCAGGATTGATTTTTTATGTCCTAAGAGGTTTGTGCATATGTTGTTTCATTAGCTGGTGGCAACAGCTAATTTCCTTTGTTTTCTTTCTCAGCTCTTCTCAGGGTGGGGGTGGGGGGGGTGAAGGATTTGAGGGTACCCCACAGGGAGGAATTCCCAAGTGCGCCTTCCTGGGTTCAAAGGGATTTTTTCAATTTGGGTGGTGGCAGCTGTGGAGATAAAGGAAGAAGGAGGCACGCCTCAGGGCCCTATTTCACCCCGGGGTGTTCGCTACTTCCCACCACCCAACACAGATGCAATGAGGCTAAGTGGTGTCCATATAAAATAAGTAAGAACTACTAATTATTCCTCAAGAAAGGCTTTTAATGATTTTTGACTATAATAACAGCATAAACAAAACAAGAAAAGGAAAACCAAAGATCAGCACTGAATAAAAATCAATACCAAAGGCAGATGATATTGAATACAAGCGCAAGTACATGTAATATTGTGGACCCTTTGCAAGTTTCTGAACAGTGACTCTACATATGCTGGTCCTGGCAGGTCATAATAAAAGCCCCGAAGATAAGCATAAGTAAAGCTATTATTCACTCTATATTTCTGGTGACAAACTATTTCAAAGGCAACATAAAGCTGATGAACGACAGCGCTACATGCATTTGCTCGGACTACTTAAAAGACCAGCACTAATAAATGCAAAGCTATTATGCATCAGCCACCTACTATTGATTTAATGCTACAGTATCGATACGACTATGATCAATTCGGTTCGAGCGACCAGACTTCTTTACTCCATAGACTTACCCTGCATTCATCCGAAAATACGTTACCCTTCAGTTTGGCCGCTTTCCACACTGGGCCAGGTACAGACAATCAAGAAGTGCAGCGGCCATTCGGGTTCAGGGGGTGTGGGTCAGGTTTACCGAAAACACATACACGCAGTCCATGCCTTCCTTTTTTTTACTGATCTGATGGCTGTGTTTTAGAACAGACCAACCAATCAGGGTGGGCCACATTGTTTAAGTGGTTGTCCTAGTTGTACAATTGATGCATATTTAATTTTTATGTCCAGTTGTTAGTTGTTCGTATAATTGAGGCCTATTTATTTTTGGTAGCCAATTAAATTTTGAATGTGGGTAATTTGGGGTTGATACGTGCATATGAGTCAGCATAAATTATCTGGTTGCAGCGCGTCCTGGCCACAAGCTTAAGCTTTGTTTTTGCAAGGCTTGCATTTTAAAGCATATGGAAGTTTGAGGCCTAACATTTGCAATACTTCTATTTCGTTCAAGCTTGACAAGACTGTTGCTCAATTTATTCACAGCAGCATCTACCCATCTAAGGTCAGAGAGAAGCTGTAACCTTGGGAGTTTAATACAAGCCTGGAGTGGCCAATATTAATTTTTAGAATCCTTCAGGCCCCCACCTTCTGCACTCCAAGTGCCGGTGTAGGAAATCAGCCTTGACACAAGGATATAAAGCATTCTAAAAACGTATGACGTATCTATTTATTTACTACTAGTTATTCTTATTTTAGTTACACAACACAACTGATTCAATCACACTTGTATTTACAGCAATAAAGCAATTTGCATTTTGGTTAATACATTTGTTTGCAAAAGCTAATTTCACATTTCTCAGGATAATTCCATTCCTTATGTGGAAACAATCACTGTAACGTCAGTACATTAGTTTCCAGATGTCTTTTCATCTAGCCATAAAGACTTACTTCAGTTTGGTGACAATGGAAATACCTAGAAAAAATCTCTTGGCAGTATTCTCTTGACAAATGACAAAATCAAAAAAAGTCTAAACAGAGATAAGTACCTCAGTTGAATCATAAATATGCCTGAGTTTGTTTCTCCCCTTTTCTCCCATACATACCAATGTGATATATGCCATCATGTGCCAGCAATGCCCCTCTGCCGTGTACATTGGCCAAACCGGACAGTCTCTATGCAAAAGAATAAATGGACACAAATCTGACATCAGGTTTGCAGAGTAGCAGCCATGTTAGTCTGTATTCGCAAAAAGAAAATGAGTACTGTGTGCACCTAGAGACTAACAAATTTATTGAGCATAGCTATTCGTGAGTTACAGCTCACTGACATCAGGAATCATAACATTCAAGAACCGGTAGGAGAACACGTCAACCTGTCTGGCCACTCAGTGAAAGATTTAAGGGTGGCAATTTTGCAACAGAAAAGCTTCAAAAACAGACTCCAATGAGAAACTGCTGAGCTTGAATTAATATGCAAACTAGATACAATTAACTTGGGTTTGAATACAGACTGGGAGTGGCTGGGTCATTACACATATTGAATGTATATTCCCTATTTCCCTAAGTTAAGTATCCTCACATCTTCTTGTCAACTGTCTAAATGGGCCATCTTGATTATCACTACAAAAGTTTTTTTCTCCTGCTGATAATAGTTCATCTTAATTAATTAGCCTCTTACAGTTTGCATGACAACTTCCACCTTCTCTGTATGTGCATCTATCTATCTATCTATCTTTTTTACTATATGGAATATTCAATGCATCCAGTGAAGTGGGCTGTAGCCCACAAAAAGCTTATGAATTTCTAATAAATTTGTTAGTCTCCAAGATGCCACTCTGGTTCTTTTTCCATACATGCAAGTGTCTTTACACCTTGTTCGAAAATGTCTAATGTCTTATGGAAAATAGCTCTGCTTATATATAATTTGTTTCTCTAATCTTGGTCTTTATAACTGAGGACATAATAATAAAAATCAGATCTTTGAACTCTTACTTTTGCAGCATATTGCTTCTTTCTTAATCTTGCACAGGCCGTACATGTGCAATAACACTTATTCCTGAAGTCATAATTCCCTTAATGACACCAGCGTTAGTTGAAAGGAAAATTATTCTGTTTAACTTTTCATTAAGTGAAAGTTAAAATGAAACATTAACACACTATGTGTCACATTACTTGTTCAGGATCAGGGTAGGATTAAAAGAACCTGCCTAAAGCTTCTGGCTTGCTGGCTGGGGAGCACTCCTCCTCTGAACACTAAAAAGGATGACTAAATTTTTAAATATCCATCCTCTTTTTGGCACTTCTCTTGTGTACGTACTAGGCATGAAAGCTTTTCCATTACAAGAACAGTCCATATTTTACTGTACCACAATTCTATAGGAGGAGGGGGTCCCATTTTTCCAATAACATGCAATGGAGAGTATAGCTGCTAACAATAAAAAAAATGTCCTTTTATTTAAAATGAAGATGGAACAGTGCTCAGCTAAACTGCTTTGGAGTGTTGAAAATAATGTGTTCTCATTGGCTTTATAATTCACTCGTCTTGCATTAGCTATAGTTCCTATGTGATGCAAGATGGTTTTAGATGGGACTGTAAAGAGTTATTAGTCTCAAAAAATACTTCCCACCAGCTTATGCTGACTAAAGGGCTCTTCTGAAAAATGTTAATAAAATCCAATTTCTTATAAGAGGCCAGTTGGGCATTTTATTTATTTATTTATTTTTTTTATCCTTTGAGTCAAGTAAACTCTCTTCAAGGACTACTTCAGAGATCAGTTTTTTATGTGGATACGAATAAGTTTGGTGTATTCTTACTGCAATCATCTTGTTAGATTTACTATTAACAGTGGTGTAATGATGTTTAGGTATTATGGATCAATGAGACTTATAATGTTTAAAGGAGTACAATCCAATATAATAGTAGTGTGCTGGTATGTATCTCAAGCAAATATATAACATCCACTACATTTTATTTCATTTTGGATTATTTGATCTGTGTTCTTCAGCACATAAGAACTTAAGCTGCAGCAGCTGTATTGCAATACTGAATTGAATGGGAACAATGCGTGCACTTATTTTATCGAATAATCAAGATACCTGTAATTACAGTTATAGTTTTTAATTTAAAGAGAATTGTATAAATAGGCAGTGGCTAAATCTGGTATTTGATATATACTGTGGGTGGGCTGGTGTCACTAAACTCAAGGAGTAGCATACATTTGCATGCACTCCCCATTTTTCAGCAAGGTTCTTTCATAAATCATTTAGGAATCTATTCTATTTAACCCTGTATGGGTGTGTGAATGAGTTGTAACTACTGCTCCTGATTGACTAAGAATTGCCCACAGCCAATTATTCTTGTCCCCACCAACCTGCACCCCAACCTGCTTGTCTCTCTTCCACTGTTATGCCTTGTCATTTTTAGATCATTAGCTCTTTGAGACTATGATTTTCTGTATGTTTGCTCGCCATCTAGCACAATGGCCTAATTGGCCTTTAGGCACTACAACAATATAAATGTTAACTGATAAAATAAAGGGACATTTTATCCCCCTTCTCTGGGCATTATGGGGTAGGTTACATTGTACACTGGTCCCTAGCATGGGCCTTTAATTCTTTAATATTATAATAGTTTAATAGAATATGCAGTTCTTGGAGAATGATACCAAATGGTTCCCCGAGGAATAAAAGCCTAAGAATAACAACATTTGGTTTTATTTAGATTCATGGGGAACCCTCCAAAAATTGAAGATACTAGGAGATACTTGAGCACTTCTTAAAGCACCAGTTGTTGTTTTTCTCCCCCTTCTCTTCATGGTCATTGTGTGAAGACCCTCCTGTTACTCCCTTCCTGGGTGATAGCTTTCATTTCTGTACCCCTCTCACTGCAGGTATGAAGAGGTGTTTCCTTTAAGCGTCTTCTCTTGTTCCTCACTCTGTATTTAAAAATACTACTTTTGCTTAAAAGAGGCAGCTATGAATATCATTATGTAGGTTACCTAAAGTATTTATTTTACTCCTTAACATCAGCAGGATAAGCAAAACAGCTCTCAGAGAGGGCCACTTTAACCTTTGAGAATGTTCACTATTTGTTTGCTATTCTTTTTAGAAACAGTATAATTAAATATCTTGTAAATAATATATCTAGAATAGAAGTAATTGTCTGGGAGATGGGGAAATAACAGGCTTTACTTATGATTTGAGGGTGGATCAACATTCCTACACAACTCTTCAATTATTAATAAATCTTCCATCTGCTCTGTTTTTGTCATAACATATGGTGACAATAGCAAATTAACAAGATCTGGGAAACAAAATAGCTTCTTTGTTTTGTTAGCATTAGGATGACTAGTTATTTGTATGTAGGTTGTTGTTATGATTCTGCTGCACCACACTACAGGGTTAACCTCATGGTTTTATTGTCTTGATTGTGTTTACCGCTCATGTTAATGTAATGGAATTTGGAAAGACCTGCTGTAGTTACTCTACTATTTTAACAATTTTGGCAAATTCCATGTTAACAAAGAAGATACCGTCTTCGAAACAGAAGGTAGAAGGCACTAATGAACAGTCTCATTTGTCTTCCCATTTAAATAAAAAATATTATAACCAAAAGTCAGGAAAGAGGGATCAAACAAGTTTACATTAAGTACATTTTCATTTCTGTTTCTTAAAATTATACTAAGCATGCTGATAGTGTAGCCTGGTGTTCTGCTTGTATAATATAAACTACGGAGATCTACATTAGAATATTCATCCCAGAGTATTTTTTTAAAAAAAACCAACCCTTGCCATTTGACATTATCTAGTCCATTCCAAAGGTAAATATTGCTCCTCTGAACCCCTGCGGGGTTTCTGTTTGGATTGTGTTGATTTAGCAGTATCCAGAGGGTGTAGAAATGAGATCCTTCCCTTCAGGTTTGAGGAGAATTTTAGCAATGGACTCCTGAAAGATCTGGAAACTCCATCCAGCACCTTGCTGTAAAGTTGCATGTTTCTGAAAGAGTGAAAGAATGTTATGTAAATCACTTCAGTGCAAGAAAACTGCACGTTAAAACTTTTCACCATGCCAAAGAGTTAAAATATCTCTGTAAAAAGTTCCTGTGCTGTGACCCTAGTTAAGTTTGTTTCCATTTGTTTAAAACATTGGGAATGTTATTGCCACTTATATAGTTAATCACAATATTTTGAATTGGCTCAGCTTAGTTCCTCAAGCTTGTTTTGGAACAGTCATGGCTGAAATTCTACTGAACAACGACAATGCAAATTTTTTAAAAAGGGTTATTAATTGAAATCCATCATTTTTATCTCTGGCAGTCGCCTTTTGAAGGGCCAGTAAATTGATTTCCATAAAAGAATGTTTAATTTTAAGCTCATAAAACAAATTTAACAGAGCTGCTTAATTAGCTTACCTGTTTTCTTATTACTCAAATACTCTGATATATAGTTTGTATCATTTTCTCTATATTTGAAATATCATTGATCGTCTTTTCTCTCTAGTTTGATGTGAGTAGGTTCAGCTTCCCTTAAGAAATCCTCCTTTATTTTCACAACTCAACCTTAGTTGTACCTCAGTATGCCACTTCAGATGCAGGTTTTATTGCTACCATGCTCTTCCATTGAATGGCAGGACAGAAGTCATGAAAAAAGAAAAGATGCCTGTTGTTGTTGTTTCTATTTATTACTGTCGTCGCTGAACCCTCTCTAATTTATCAACATCCTTCTTGAATTGCAGGCACCAGAACTGTATTCTAGCAGCAGTCTCACTAATACCAAACACAGAGGTGAAATAATTTGATATTTTCCTATTTATGCATTCAAGGATCAAATTAGTCACAGTTTTGGACTGGCAACTCATATTCAGCTGATTATATATCACAACTTCCACATCTTTTTTAACCACTGCTTCCCAGGATAGAGTTCCCCATCCTGAAATTATGGCCTCCATACTTTTTTCTTAAATGCAAACATTTATCTTAAGCCACATTAAAATGCATATTGTTTGCTTACCAAAGGATCCAGATCACTCTGTATCAGTGACCTGTACTCTTCATTCTTTACTGCTTCCCCTATTTTTGTGTCATCTGCTAACTTTATCAGTGATGATATTATATTTTCTTTGAGATCAAGGATAAAAGTATTAAATAGTGTAGGGCCAAGAATTGATCCCTATGGGATCGCAGTGGAAACACATCCATTCAATGAAACTCCCCATTTACATTTACATTTTGAGAGCTATCACTTAGCCAGGTTTAATTTTATCGTTCTAGTTTTTAATTAAAATGTTATGCAGTACCAAGTTAAGTGCCTTACAGAAGTTTAAGCATATTACATCAATGTTATTACCTTCATTGACCAAACTTGGGGAAAAAATTAGTTTGACATGATCTATTTTCCATAAACCCATGTTGGTTGGCATTATTTATATTACCTTCCTCAAATTCATTATTAATTGAGTCCCGTATCAGCCACATCATTATCTTGCCCAGGATCAATGTCAGACTGACAGCCTATAATTACCGGGGTCATTCTACTTATGCTTTTAAATATTGGTGCAACATTAGGTGTCTTCCAATCTTCTGGAACTCCCCCAGAGTTTTATGATCTATTGAAAATCAACATTAAAGTTTCAGTGAGCTCCTCAGCCAACTCTTTTAAAACTTTTCCTCTCTGAGACCCCCGTGATGTCCAAATGTCTACACTGCAATTTTATAGGCCTGTAACCTGAGCCCCACAAGCCCGAGTCAGCTGACCCAGCCAGCCATGCCTGTGCTACAGGTCTTTTACCGCAGTGTAGAAGGATCTTTGCATACAAGATATCTGGATGTGCCATTTTAAAATGTTTAACTTTGGTAGCTGCTGTTTCACATCTTTATGAAATACTCATGAAATTGAAAGAATGTTATCTTATATGACTGCATCATCTCTTTTTTCCCAAATACACAACAGAGATATTTATTGAATACTTATGGTTTTTCTGCATTATTATAGACAATATACTGTTTCCATCAAGTAATGGACTAATAAGATTGTTTGTATTCTTTTTGTTCTTAATTGCTTTAAAAAACTCCTTCTTACTGTCCTTAACTTTGCTGGCCTTTGCTCCCCTTATCAATTTTCTACAATTCCTAGCTACTGATCTATATTCATCTCTTCCATTTGTTTTTTAGAGAGAGAGAGAGAGAGAATAAAGCCAAGACCAGTAACATAAATACTTGGTGTTTTAATAGGATCAATGTTAGAATGCTGAAAAAAAAAGTTCTGAGCCAGCTCAGCTGGGATGAAGAATTTTAATCAGAACAATTTGAATGATAATTGGGAATAGTTTAAGACCACTTTAATAAATGTCCAGAAAGCTACAGTCCCACAATTGAGAAAGATGTCCATACAGATTTAAAAATGGCTTCTTTTATAGGGTAATTGAAGGCAGCTATAAAACAAGTTTGTTCTGTGTGTGTGTAAAACTGACCCTATTAAAGCACCAAGTATTTGTTACTGGTCTTGTCTTTATTCACATTTATTATAAACATGATCAAGTCAAGATCACTTGTACCTAAGCTACCATTTATTTTTAATTCTGTGATCAGTTCCTTTTTATTGGTTAGGACAAGGTCTAATATAGGGTTCCCCCATGTTGGCTACAACACTTTTTTGAGTTAGGATATTGTCATCTTTAATATTAGGAAATTCTGAGGGATACTTTAGTACTGGCGCTATGAGACCTCCAGAATATGTTATTCAAACTGAATTGTACCATGATCACACAGTCTTTTTCTCCCTACACATTAGAGATAGGTGCTTAAGGAGCGGGTCATCCTGTGCCATAGTGTGATTGAGTGGTCTATAGCATTCACTGACTAATGCCCTATTTTGTGTTTTATCTGTTTATCTATTAGCATTCAAGATAATTATCTTCTGAGTTAGCAGAGACCCAGAAGCAGGTTATGCTATTTTTGACATAGACAGTCACCACCACTCTTTCCCATTTTGGCCAGTCGATCCTTCCTAAATAGGTTATAACCATTTATTTTTAACATTCTAGTCATATGAATTATCCCACCAGGTTTTTGTAATACCAACTAGATCAAATTTATACTCATAAATGAGCTATTCCAAATTTTGTTAGCCAGCTTCCTGGCACTGGTTTATAAGCAATTAAAAAATTTCTTCTCTTCACGTCCTTTGGGCTCTTGGTTAAATTTGTTCTCATATCGTTCCTCTTTTCATCTCCCCCTTTTGTTTTAGTTTGCCATCCTGACTACTCTAGCCAGTCTAACCCCCAGAATCCAACCAAACCTGGTTCCCATTCTAAAGTGGAGGCCATCCAAACTCTAAGCCACCTCTTTCCATCAGAAGTTGAGCAATGTTCCACAAAACCAAAACCCTACAACTTTTTCCTAGCCAGTGGTTCTTTACTTTGATTTTTTTTTCCCCTCTGTCTTGCTTTCTCAAGGGACAGGAAGGATCTCAGAGATGATCACTAGGACATTCTTCATCAGCAGATTTCTGAGTTCCCTGAAACCATCTATTACCTTTGAGATGTTCCTCAATGAAGTGCCATTAATGCCAATATGAATCATCCCCTCAAAGCAGGACCAATCCCCAACTAAATCATCCCAGACAGGGCTGTTGTCCACTTGTCCTTGAATAATGTTCTTTCAGTTCTTCTGAGTATTCAATTCCCAACAAGGATTATCAGTCTTCCTTGGAGATCTCTTTGTGGTCAAGCTTGATTTTCTTATAGTTTGGGCTGAGCTACCATCCACATGTATGTCCTGTACATCTCTCCATTCCCTGAGACCAGCTGGATCTTGAGAATTATCTTCCACAGTTTCCACATTGAGGACCGGGTATTCTAGCTGTGTGGAATTGCTCCTGTCCTTTTCTCTTTGGTGGTCATATGCTGACCATCCTCATCTGTCTCCAGTTGTGTAGAATGCCAGCTTGCCTCTTGTCTCGGGTGGTTATGAACTGCCAAGCCTTTTCTCTGACTTCTTCTCTCTCCAACTCCCTGGTGGCCAGCTCCTTTGTTCCATGATACTGGGGTACTGATATTTCCTGAACCTGGCTGTCTAGAAACTCCTCAGCTTCTGTGATTTCCGATAACATTTCTACTTGTCCTTCCAATCCGAGAATCTTTTCCTCCATCACATCCAGCTATTTAAACTTCATGAACAGGAAGTCTCTTCATGCTTCAGGTACGAAAGAAAACATGGCACATCCATTGCAGGTCAGCACTACCGTTGCATCATTGGCCATCTTGAAATTGCATGTACAGCTAAACCTGAAAGGAAAGGCTCTCACACTACTTCTACAAACTCCCTCTGAAACTCTCCTGTTAGTTGTCTCTGTTTGCAACTCTCAAGTTTGCCTAGCAAGTCACTTTTTATTCCAAGTCTCCCTGCATAGTTCAAATCATAGACTATATGGGAATAAGTCTGGGTCCTATGTAAATTGTTCAGGACAAGACTGCCTACCCTGAACTGCTCTCTTTGTTTGCTCAGGCAGTGCAAACGAAATGGAAACCTTCCACAAGTTCCCTACTAGGGCTGCCCATGGTGTGAGGGAGTCCCCAGTAGATGTAGAGTTGGCCCATATACCTTCATTCACACAGCTGCTGGCAAAGGGGATGTGTTGGGCACAGGTTGGTATATGGAAGGGGAATGACCAGAGCATATTGCATAACACATTGCATCTGATGTGTGTGAGAGAGAAAAGCTCCCTGAGAGCCCCATCCTCCTCACTGGGTTCTATTCAGGGGAAACAGGATGCAACAGAGAACCCGTGTGACTCCTCCATGTTTGATTAATAAATAAATGACAGAAGTGGGGTAATAAGGATGGAAGAAAGATGCATGAAATCCAAACGGGAAGGGAGAAGAGATCGCTACAGAGACAAAAGGAAGAAAGCTAATAACCAGAAGGGGAAAATGTGAACTATTAACTTATAAAGCGAGAAATAGATTTTTCTTTTAGCTACCAGTCTCATTGTGATAGCTAACTGTGCTGTTAAGTAAAAGAAACTCACAAATTATACCTGCCTCTGAAGAACAGCTTGTAGGAAGCACCCCCATGAGAGAAATGAAATTAAATCAATGGGTTTATCCAATTACTGTTTTTTTTCTTTTGGTCACTGATCCATGATTGTCCTTGGCATTACTGTTATTGATGTTACAGAAATATTACTTTACTAGGGCAAGCTAATGACAAATATATTGTTTTTCAAATATGATTTTTAAAAATCTTTTAGTGTATAATGAAGAAGTTAGCTGTGTAGCATTCCATGAAATTTATTGGCCAAGCACATGGTGTTTCACAAAACACAGGTATATCAGTAATACAGATAACCTGTTTAGGTTATTGCTTCCCATTTCTTCAAAAAGCAAAACAAACACCACACAACATGCTTGTGTAACTCACCAGTAGGGAAGCCACGGTATAAAATTAACTTGTTTTCCAATTTTTCAGGCTAGCAAGTTGGCACAGGTCTATTCTGAGAATGTTAATACACTAGTGGTGCTAAGCCTTACATACCCTATCATCCACAGCACTTTTTAATAGATGATTGCCTCCACTGCTTTACTGTGGCTGACCCACACATGAACTAAACATGAATAAAATATTTCTACCCAAAAATGAAATTGTCCAGGCTTCTCACTTTATAAAAGGGCATACAATTTTTACACTTCTCATATAATTTGAATTTAATTGAGCCAGGTTTAAAATTCAATACAAAAAACATAAAATGATTGTTCATTTTGCACTTGAGACTCAGTTCCACCAGTGTGGATAAACAGGAATTTATCTGTCCCACAATGATGGTAATGAGCTGTCAGCAATTTTATGGGCAAATATCTCTTGCAAAGATTATAGAGATTTTTTAGAAATTAAGGTGACTCCCCTTGAAAGGTGACCTCACTCTATTTTGATATATGTCTAAATTGTGCAGATTAAAATGTTTTTTTTTTTCTTTTTCTGAGCCATGAGGGCTCTTCTGGCTCAACTCTATGAACACTGAACAAGCTATTGACCCTTGTTATCAAACCACCCTTGGGAGGCTAGGAATTTAAATTTTATTAACGCCACTTTAATGTGAAAGGTTGTATTTATAAATCACAACAAAGGGAGTTCAGGTTGCTTTCTCCTTCTTTGTCCTTAATTCCCACTTTTGTGACTGTCACGGTGAGTGGGGGATTTTATTATAGAAAGCTGCTCCATTAAAGCCTACTTCTCCCTTCAGTGGATGTAAACAGAAGCTGACAGCTGGACCTCAGTATTGCTTCAAGATGTAGTTTGGCACTGTTATTTAACCACAGACTTTCTATCTTCTCTTCCTTGCATAATGACAGGTTTCAGAGTAGCAGCCATGTTAGTCTGTATTCGCAAAAAGAAAAGAAGTACTTGTGGCACCTTAGAGACTAACAAATTTATTAGAGCATAAGCTTTCGTGAGCTATAGCTCACTTCATCGGATGCAATGTAAAGTACTCCTTTTCTTTTTATCTTCTCTTCGTCGGCCCCAAATGTAAAACAACAGTATCCTTGACTGATGGGTGCAGGTCAGGTATGGATTCCTGTACATTTCTAGATGTAAAACTGGAGTACATACATCTCTGGCCGGTTATTCCCCACCAGACCTGGGTTCTATGTATGCCCACTTATATACTGTAGTAGATTATAGACTTGTGTGTCTTTCTTTGTTTTGCTCAGTCTTTTCTTGGCTATTTTTCTCAAGGCAGAATTGCCCATGATGGTTGCCATTATACATATTTCAACAACAAATTTCAAACGCCACAAATTGCGATAGGCAGCATTTCATGCTTGAATTACAGTTTATAACTGAAAGTATGAAAATTTGGGATTGCCAACAATGTAAAGGATTCTACAAACACACAGAAAAAAATGGTTTTAAAATTTAAGTCTGACATTTTGACTTAATTTAAAAAAAAGCCATGAATTTTTAAAATTTTGTACTAGTTTTGACTAGTCCTAATGAATGTTTGTGTGTCTGTCTGTACTGGTAAGCAGCCATGTTTCAGCAGTGCTGACTTCAGCAGCTTTCTTGTTAAACCACAGCCACAGTCTGGTCTCCACCTGTCTTGGCTACTGCTTGGCTGGTGACCCCAACACATCTCCAGTCTCAAATTACCCCAAACTCTCTGCCCTGAAATGTCCAATCATCTCCTGGAACAATCAGAGAATTAATAAGGTTTGTAGCTCGTTTAAAGAGACAAAAGCATAGCTTTGCTTTAACTAAAATTAACAATCACTTCAGATCAAAAACAAGTGCAAGGGATGAAGATAACATGTTTACAAGCATGTAAACTGTAAATAACAGTAAAATATGCTGGTCTAGTGGCTCAGACTTAACAAGTTACAGTCTTGATTCAAAGTAGATTCCTTATAAATGTTTTTCTATCTGGGCATGGCTGACTTTCTCTCAGTCAGAACCATCCACAGAAGTACAAGGTGCTGGTTTCCCTTGTCTTCCTAGGTAAAAGATCTTTGCCTAAGCAGGTTTCTTACTTATATTTAGATACCAGAGACTTTAACCCTCTTGATAGAAGGACCCATATTTCTCAGCTTGCAAGAGCTCTGTCCCCTTGTGTCTTGTCAATGAGGGATACCAAGATGGCTTTGTCTCTCTCCTTATATCTTCCCAAACTCACTGTTTTGTCCCCAGACTCAGGATGATCTCATGCTGTTCTTCCCTTACTGTGGACTTCCCATTCCCCTGCTGATTCATATGTAAATAGGGCTTTCATTGGTTTTGATCACACTTTGCTTAATTTCACTGGAGACCGTTAGATAGGTTTTCTCCCAGACAGGAAAGAAGGGCAGCTGTTTCTCCCTTTGTTTGGTCACAGACTTTAGAGCATAATATCACTGAATATTCAAAATTCCTCATATAGTGTTAATACATACGTTTACAATTGTATTAATCACAATGTGTCATTAGCTTTCATAAAAGACCTTTCTTGGTACACTTTTATAATACGGTAATATTGTTTATAATCACTGGATTCAATTACTTACCATTTGAGATTCAGGCCCCTGCAAGAGGCTATCCCTTCCCCACTCACTAGGTTGATGAATTTGTTTACCTTTTATATCAATGTATGTTCATTTCTTTTGTTTAGAGCAGACTGGGCTTATGCATTGCTTGCCAGATTTTAAGAACATAATTCTAGCACATACTCATAACTCTCTGTGCACACCCCAGACATATATCTCATTAGAATATTAATAATCAGTGGGTTTAATTTTCCAGTGATATATTACATGCCAGCTTATGGGTATATATCAATACAACAGTATGTTAAGTGTAGTGAGTATGTCAGACCTGGCAAGAGTTGCTGATACAGAGCAATAAACCACCAATGGGCCTCTGTGTCATACCACCTCACTTATCTATAGCTATATTGTCTCAGCAGTAAAAGTAATGAAATGGGGGCTAAAAAAGTAGTAAAAAAATGCCTTACTTAGTTCAGTAGAGCAAGTGAACATCTCTGAATGTATACAAGCTGTAGGTCTAAATAAGAAGGTATCTGAGACAATGACAACACATGCCTATGAGAGAGACAAGATGGGTAGGTCCTTCATTGGACCAACTTCTGTTGATGAAAGAGACAAGCTTTTTCAGCTTACACAGAGCTCTTTTTCAGGTCTGGGAAAGGTACTCAGTGTCACAGATAAATACAAGTTGGTACTGATTGTTTAGCATAAGGAGTTAACATGCTGTAAGAGACCACTCAAGGTGACGTGGCTAGTTAACACCTCTGCAGTCATAGGACAAAGAGGCGGGGGAGGTTAGTGGGTTATAGATTGTTATAATTAACGAATAAATCCAGTGTCTTTACTGGATCCAGTGTTTTTAGTGTTAAAGTTATGAATTTAATCTCCTAGGCTCATGTTTTGAAGGTGTTAGTCATTTTCTTCTAAAGAAACCTGCACAAGAACTCAGATATGAAGTGATCACATTGTGAAAAGTGTTCACCTGTGGGTTAATATATTGTTTTTGTTTTATAATTTTTCTGATGTGACTTCACCCACTTTTTGTTGGCGCATTTAGTGCACAAGATGAGGTGCATCACATGTTGTGATAGGCATGTTTAGGACCTATGGATCTAGAAAAGTGTGTTGTGGGGGCTGGATATTGATCATTGTAGCAGCGGAGAGACGTCTACAGATTTTGCATCTGTTGTGGTGGTGCGGTCTGGTGCCACTTTGCATTGCTGAGTCTTCATCTGTAGGAAGCTTGCTTCTGATGATGAGCTTAGTGAGGTTAAGGGGTTGTTTGAAAGCCAGAAGAGGAGGTTGGGGAAAGATTTCTTTCAAGATGTGGCCCCACCGAGTTTGAGTTGTAACTGATTTAATGATATCCCATATGGATTCCAGTGTGGGGTGGTAGGTGACAACTAAGGATGTGAGTCAGAGGGTTTTTCCCCTCTTTATTGAAACAGGTTCTCGTGGGTCATTTGGGTGGCTCATTGCATGATGCAATCTACTTCTCTGGTGAAGTGTCCTTGTTTGGTGAAGGGAGTTTTAAGTGTGTTAAGATGTGTATCATGGACTATCCCCTCAGAGTTTAGTCTGTGGTATCTGAGTACCTGTCTGAGGATAACATATTTTTGGTGTGTTTGAGGTTATTAGTGGATCTGTGAAAGTAAGAGTGGTGATCTATGGATTTCTTGTATATAGTTGTCTGCAGGGTTACATTGTTGAAGCTGATTTGTGGTGTGTCTAGGAAGTTGATGCTGGTGCAGGAGTGTTCCAGAGAGAGTTTGATGGATGGTGGTGGTTGTCTTAGAAATTCATGACGAAGTTTAGGTTGTTTATCCAGAGTGTGAAAATATCATTGATGTAGCTCAAATATATCATTGTTTTCATGGTGACTTTGTCCAGAAATTCTTCCTTGAGATGGCCCATGAAGAGGTTGGCATATTGGAGAACCATCCTAGTACCTGTAGCTGTTCACATGCTTTGGACAAAGTGTTTGTTGTTGAATGTAAAATTGTTGTGGGTGAGGATGAAATAAGTGAGTTTGGCCATGTGTTTGGGGTGAATATCTGAAGTATTGTAGATATTTGAGGCAGGCAGTGATGCCATCATTATGAGAGATATTGGTATATGGGGATGTGACAAGGATAGTGTTCTGAGGGAGGTTTTTAATGTTGCAGATTTTCTGGAGGAAGTTGATTCTGGCCTGAAGGAAACTGCCTATTTATACAAGCCTATTTCAGCCTTTCTCTAAAGCATGATCTATGTGCTTGACTTTTAAGAGTGTATATTAGACTTACAAAGGGGTTGATGAAATCCCACATATTTGATTGTTTGGGTCAGAGGACTGAAACTGACGATACAGCCTCCTGGCCTGTGATTACAACCCAGCTAGACTGAATTGGTCTAACTGTACATATAATGGAGCATAATCACAGGGAAATTTACCTGGATAGGCCCTGATACTCTGCTGATTGTGGTGGGGTGGGGTTGGATAGTGGGGAAGAAGTCGACTGGGGGCAGGAGAAGTAGTTTTGGGCACAGGAGATTTCACACCTCGGCTCTGTAACAAATAAACTATTGAGCAATCTGAACTTAGTCCCAGGCATCCGTAAGGAAGGTGCCGTTTTCTAAAAAAACAAAGTGCCCTAAAAGACTGTTTGTTTCTCCTGCTGAATAAAAATAATATTTGCTTAAGAAAGCTGTTGGTCAGTATCACTGGTCACGTTCCCATAGGCAGGAAAAGCAAGTGACGTAAATTAAACGACCTACAAAGTGATAAGTACTTTTGTTCACACATGAGATTGGATCCCACAGAAAAAAAATCCTAGGTGAAAAAAACAATTTTTCATTTAGCTAGCAATTCTGGAAAATAAAAACAGGTCGTACCAAAACTGAACACGTTTGAAATTTTCTGCAAATTGAAAAGGAAAAAAAATTGTTCTGTGTCAAACAAACATTCAGTTTGACAAAAATCACAATATCATGTTTGGATTTTGAATTTTTAAATATTTTTGAGTGTTTTAAATAAATTAAAGGAAATGTTGAAAGGAAATTCACTCAAAGCAGGAAAATGCCACCCAGTGTGCATTTTTTTTGGTCAAATAAAGTTTCAGCTAGGGGTCCCATACATCCAGGTTTCCCCAGTCAGAGTCTCTGTTTTGAGCTTCCTTTCTCTGTCTAGACAGATTTTTCAAATAACAGGAAACGCCCAGGGTTTTTGCAGAGCAGAAAAGCTGCTGCTCAGGAGCCCCAGTTGGTCTCTCACTTGCACCCAGAACTGATTGGTCTATTCTCCGGAAAGCCACAGCCACCGGATCCCTCCCCACAGGGGAAGGGGTCCTGCAGGGAGGCACTGACTGATGGCCATTGCTTCATCCTGGGCTTGTGCCAGCCAGACACTCTGCCACTACGGCAGGGAGTGACACTGCTCCCCCTCGTCCAGTGAGTATCCCCACCACAGGTACCCCTTTCAGCAACCCCAACTGTATCCCCCCTTGCCCCCTCATTTTCTTCCCCTTCCCCCCTCCACCACCGCCCTTCCCCCGTCAATGACCTGTTTTCAGGAACCTGAAATATGGTAACCCTAGTTTCAGCTAAAAAATTTTGCCCAGATATAGTACCTGGGTACTGCTCTAAGAGTGGAAAATCTCAAGATTCCATCCAGAGACAAGTAAGGGCAAGAGGCCCAAGACCTTAGGTGGATTGTCTCAGAAAGGCCAGAAAGAGGCAGAGGTACAGTTAGCCTAGCATCCATGACAGTGCCATCTTTACATCTTTACATAGTTACTTTTCATAGTGTAATGCTATAATAAAGTAAAGACTCTCCTGGCCTATTATTATTTCTCTTGTTTCCCCATCTCCCTGGAACTATGAACAGCTTTATTAACCTTTAACCTATCTTCTTTCTTTCTTTTTTTGGTGGTGAGCTAGGTTAATATATTAATAAAGGGTAAGTGAGGAGCGCGTACATAACTGATACCAATCTAGGAATCAGTTGCACTACAGCTGATATTTTAAAAACTGTGGTGGATAAGCTTTTAGATGTTTAATGTCATCCAAAAGCTATAGACTATTATTTAACATGAGACATGGAGTTGCCTTGAAAGAGCTTTAAACAGATTGCTATGTAATACATTCACCATCCTGCCTATTACTCTTTTCTTGGAGGAGACGAGGCATGATGATCTACAAGCGTACTCCATCACCACATCTTAATGTGTTTGATTGGGAGGAGGTGGCAGGGTCTCTTTTCCTGGTCGGGGGGGGGGGGTGACCTTTTCAGTCAGCAGAAATCTTCAGAGGAACAGACTGCTTGTCTGACTTTCCATCTTCCGTCCCCCCATCCCTCAAATTGGACAGTGGAAGGACAAAGCAAAGAAGGCTGACTATTACAGTGGGGCAATAGCACAACCTGTTCATCCTAGTCAGTCATTTTGTCTTCTCTCCAGCTCTCTTTGTATGACCTCATACTGTCATGCAGATTGTTTGCTGCTATCATGGACACCCTCCATTTATTTTTCCCTTCAACTTCAATGTTATCCTATTAGAAGACATGGCACCTTCGCAAAAATTAGCATCACCTGTTTCCCACAGCCCTTTTTTATAACTATGTACTGAGGCAGTTCCCGTCAAAGAACTCTCTGATCACCTGACAAACATGAGTTTGCAGTACATCCTTGTGAGGCAGGGAAGTATAATCCCAATTTTCAAGGTGTGAAGCTGAGGCACAGAGATTAAGAAACTTGCCCCAGGTCCCATGGGAAGTTTATGGCAGAGCCATGAATTGAACCCAACTTTCCAGAGTCTCAGTTCAATATCTTAATCTAAAACAATCCTCGTTCACTTTAAAGATTGCAAAGTCGTATGAGGAAGTGTGAATCCCACCCCTGTGGTTTATTTACCTGATTTTCAAGCAACATGCCTTGCACGGTCTAGAACTATCTTGATTCCTATGGTATTGGAAGCTGTGCCATTAAGGTCTAAGCTTCCCAGGCAGAAAGTCTGGGCAGGGGACACATGTAACAAATAATTGCACATTTGAAAAACGGGGTTCAGACAGACTCTGACTATGTATGTTTTAATACTGCTGGTTTTGAATTTGTCTTTTAAATGCATCTTTTACTCTACTGTCCACAAGTTGGAATGGATTCTGAAGTGCATTCAGTATAAAGGATTATTTCTTTGTGTAAGGTGTATAAACAGGCTAATTATACAACTTCCTTTGATATTTGAAACCCAAAAGATCCAAGTGTTTGTTATGGTGTTGTTACATCTTTAAATTACACTGCTGGTTTAGGTCCAAGAAACCAACACAAAACAAATCTGGCAGTTTTTGCCACCTGTAGTTAATATACAACTACAAATGGAATTGCTTTTCTTCCCTGTGATCTCAGGTGGAGACTTCTCTAAAGGTCTCAACTAAAGAGACCATATGATATTTTGCAATGCACCCATCAAAACTTGAACCTTTACTAGCATCTATTTAGATTGAGTTAAAAAAAAACCCTCACATCTTGGTTTTGATGAAAAATTAGCAGGCTTGAAAGAATGAGACTCTGGTGCTTTGATTTTGTGTGTGAATTCCGAAGCAGGTGCTATGCAGCAAATATTTTACGGATCTATTTGCAAATGGAGGATTATGACTTCTGGTGAGGAATAAGGAGCAGGAGCAGAAGGCTACTGTTTTTATGCAGATGTCCCTAATAATAGAAACAAAAAAAACAGAGCATGTGGCAAAATTGTTTCTAAATAACAGATTAGAAGACATCAGCTGTTGTAATATTTCATCATCAATTATAAATGTTGGAAAGGCTTTCAGCCAAAATATGTTTAGAAGTCTCTTGTCTTTTCACCTTCATTCACATTTTTTCCCCACTTGCAGCATGTAGTTGCACTCTTTTTGAAGACCTGGGCTTGAAAACTGGTATGAGAATTAAGAGAAAATGACTTTTACAGATGGTCTGTCTCAGTCTACTTCCGATGCTACAAAACCACAGTAGAGTATGGCATGATTGGTGATATCCTTTCAAGAGAAGTCCAGGACTAAACTGGTAGGGGTATTTGCTAGGACTGAGCTTCTGAGGAAAGAAACTTGCTCTGCACCTGTCCACCCTGTGGGCCAATATCTCCCATCAGATAGGCTACATTTTAGCTCTCATTTATGTGAGCAAGCAGTTTTAAATATCACATTCATATTAATTACAATGTGTTCTGATTCTCCCATCAAGTAAATACTGTGCAAGAGGAGAGAGCTGAAAAGAGTCAACTCATGAAGACTTTGACTCAATGACAGTGGAGGTCAGGTTTAATTTCAGATTAAGTTATGGCCTTGACTCTGAGTTCATGCCACCCCATTCTTATTGCCATGACCCTTAAGGATAAAAGATCTTTATTTTTTAATAAATTTACCCCAAAGCTCTTACATTTTAAGATGAAGAATATATGAAGGCTGTGAGAGGAGATATCAAAATATGTACAAATATATATGTATTGTATACATTTTTAAACATATATTTGAAACTTAAATTCATTAGCTACTTTTAACTGCCATTTTATAGACTCCGCAAAATGTTCTAGTGTCTCGTGGTCGGGGGAGGAGGGGCTAGTCTCTTTCATATATCTGTTTTAAGTAAGGAGTTCATGGTCACACATAATTCCAACAGCTCCGTTCATCTCCTAGTACATTGGGGTCTGCACCTCTATGATTTTGGGAGCCTAAAGCTTTTACAATGTTTCTGAATTCTGAGCTATTTGTGGGGTTGGCAAACTGACTGACTTGGTTTCAGGAAAGGGGACTGGTAAGTGAACTGAAGGTTAGGTAGACTCTGGCAATGGCACCATCATGGCATGAGTCTAATGTGTTGCCAACTCTTGTGATTTGATCTTCAGACTTGTGATGTTTTGGTGTTATTTCTTAAAGCTATAACTTCTGGAGACAGGTAATTAAGTGAAAATCTCCACTTTCCTTTTTAAAGTAACTTTCTAGTCCTTATGATTGCAGAGAAAAGTTTGCAAATATGAACACTAACAGCTCCAAAAACCAAAAGGCAAATAAAAGCAACCACAAATTTACTATTTTAAAATTTCATGATTTTTTTAAGCCAAATCTTATTACATTTTTGAGGGGGACTGGGAGCTGACACCTATTTTTAGAATGTTTGGAGTTAGCAATACTGATCATGCTTCATAACTGATTAGTGGACTTTCTGCCTTCTCATATCTGAAACATGTAGGGACCTGCTCCTGCCTACTAATTAGGGCCCCAATTCAGCAAAACACTAAAGCACATGTTTAACTTATTAGTCAGATGTTGAAATCATGTGCTTGAACTGATTATTTTTCTCACTCAGGAGGTACATTTTGGGGCCACATTTAATTTAGACAGATATTTTCTGACCAGTTATAATCACCACAGATCTAAGGATCAGTACTCAGCCCACTGGCTATGCGTGGCATGTGTGAACGTTCACTGGGTCAGTTGAGTGCAGTGGTTCTCAACATGTTTACATTGTGGGCTACATATGTAGCTCTCTGTGTTACGTGGGCCACATCCACACAATCTATATACACACACACACTACCATATAGCCCTGAGGATGTCACATGGGCCATAGCTATGTGCTGATTGGCCACAAATGTTCTGCAGGGTTGAGAACCACTAGTTTAGAGAGAGAATTTTGACAGGGAGAAGAGATTGAGTGGCAGTATGAGTCATTTTTCTCTCCCTTTTTCTCCTCGGCAAATTTGGGAGAGGGGAAGTCAGAGCAGTATGATCATTTGGGGAAGGGGGAATTCCTCTTACTCCCCAAAAAGGTGATCACTCACCTTTATCTCCCCCGTCCTTTATTTATTATGTTCCACAATCTTTATATTTGTTTGTTGACAAGTCTATTATTGATGTTGAGAATAGTTGGGGGTTTCAGATATCATTATTGAAGTCTATGATAGCGCATAGGAA
Organism: Dermochelys coriacea; assembly: GCF_009764565.3. Taxonomy (NCBI): domain Eukaryota; kingdom Metazoa; phylum Chordata; order Testudines; family Dermochelyidae; genus Dermochelys; species Dermochelys coriacea. Next base: position 98,025,606 of record NC_050069.1, read on the forward strand.
AAAAAAGGAGATGTATGAAAGTCATATAAACTCAGTGTATTGAATCTGCCAAAATGACAATAGATCTGTAGAGAGACAAAAGTGGGTGAGGTAATATTTTCTATTGGACCAACTTCTGTTGGTGAAAGAGACAAGCTTTTGAGCTACACACAGCTCTTCCTCAGGTCTGGGAAAGGCACTCAGAGTGTCACAGCTAAACACAAGATCAAAGAGATAGTTTAGCATAAGTAGCACATATTTTATGGTACCATTCAATCACAGAAGGATTTTGGTGAATACCTTATATACCTGCTCCAGAGTATATTTTCAAGCAATGTGAGATACCTGTGCATAATTCCATGATTAAAGGGGATATGTGATGACAATTCTCATGCTCTAAAAATTCACTACTCTTTATCCACCACTGAGCTGGCATATCAATACAGTGGTAGAAACTCTCAACATAAGATATTAATAGAAGGATACCTCAGTATTTGCCTTAAATAGCAAACATGACATCAAATTTTCCTGCCATATTTCAAACGTAACAGCGAAATGACCACACTCTACCCTTTTCAGAATAAACCATATAGCTGTAGGTCTCTGTGCAGCAGAGCCACCTTAAGGGCATGTATTTATACATGTAGAAGAAGCAAACTGATTTGAAATTTGATGCAGATTACAGAATCCTTTTAAAGGTGAAATCAAAACTGGAACAGAGGGTTTTCTGGGGCCTTTTCCTATGAATATCTTGTCTGTCTGTTTCTTACATTTTAATTTAAGTGTATGCATGATTGGACTTTTCTGACTTTGATAGTTAGTGCATTCTGTATCAGTTTGGGACGGTGCACTGTTGCTTACCTAGGCATTATGAAAATATATCCTATTAAATTGTTCTCATCCCTTCTGTATTACAAGAACAAACAAGTAAAATCTTTAAGGTGATGACAGCATTGAAATGAGTGGCAATAGAAACAGACATTAGTGTGTTGGCTGGAGCAATCTGTGATGTCAGGGCTCGTGTTGTTCTCATCATGCAGCAGCTCATGGCAATTGAAAGCCATACTGGTGATCTAGATGCCACTTAACTGAATCATTTCATTTACTACAGCTAACAGTATAAAGAACATTACTGAAGGTAGATATAGCTCTACCTAAATATGATGACTTGGAAAATATAACCTCAAGATGGGTTGAATATGTTACATTGATCATATGTTTTGCACTTCAAAGATTTATTTGTAAATTCTGTGTAATTTAAAAGAGACATTTCTTACTTGCAGTCCATATTTTTCACAAATACATCAAAAACTCTCTCTGGGTTTATTTTGGGTGTACCATTAATTTGTTTGCCTTTCAAATTAAGTCTACATGCATACAATACTAAAAATCAATAAGTCATTCAACTAAAAAATCTCAAAGGTTATTTTATATGCTTACAGGGTTTATACATCCCTGACAAAGAGTATTGGAAATTGAAAGTGAGCAAATGGCATGTTAAGTGATTTAATAGTCTCTGGTGCTTAAAATGGTAATGGATTCCCAGGTTGTTTCTACATGTGTTTTTAGAAAATGATCGGGACCTTTTGCATAATCAGCATTCACTTTGAATAAGACTGCAAAGTATTAAGAAGGAAGCAAAAGCTTATTGACAACCAAGTGCCAGCAGAGTTAGTTTTCTTTTTATCTTGGATGTTTAGATCATACAGAATTATGATTTACTTTTGTTGCATGCAGTTTTTCCTCACATGAACTAACTGCTCAGCAAGATGAATACCCAAGGCTCACTTTAATCATTATTAATAACAGATAATCAGTTTAGCCTCCAAAATATTGTATATGATCAGCTCATTATTTACCTAGCAACTGATTGCATATTTCAAATATGAGTACAATGGATTTCTTGTCTAAAACCATAGGAAGCAGCATAAGATCTAAAGTCAAGCAAATGTGCTCAATTATAGCTTTTATTTTGTGAGCAAATTTGTTGCAATAATATAGGCTTGGATTGCAGTCTGGACATGGATCTCTCTTCTCACTCTGGGGTAGGGTGAGGCATGAGTTGCCTCCACTAATGCTTGCCTTTCCCCTGGACCATATGGATATCCCTACAGGTCTAGGATATGCATAGGGAGTGAGGAAGTGCATATATTGTCCCCACCCTCACATATGCTCCTATTGAGTTTAGGCAAAAAAGGTAATTCAGCCTGGGGCTATGTTACTTATTTCTTTCATGCAGAACCCCTCCTTGGACTTACTGGGTGTTTCCTTATACTACAACTCCATAGGCACTGTATTCCTTGCTCAAGGAATGGAACACCAGAGCTACTATAAAGGCACAATACTACCATACAAGTGGTTCTGACCTCCTGCATATTTGTGAAATTTGGGGCATAGTCTCCCCTGACCCCACTGTATTACACTACACTAGGATTCTATAGGAACACCCATCTCTTCTGTCTTCCCACCCTGCCCCCCTTTGACAGAATGATTTCTTTGAAGAAATCATCCCCTATGGCAGTGGTTCTCAACCAGCGGTATGCTTACCCCTGGGGGTACTCAGAGGTCTTCTGTGGAGCACGCCAACTCATCTAGATATTTGCCGAGTTTTACAACAGGCTACATAAAAAGCACTAGTGAAATCAATACAAACTAAAATTTCATTCAGACAATGACTTGTTTATACTGCTCTATATGTTATACCCTGAAATATAAGCACAATATTTATATTCCAATTAATTTATAATTATATGGTAAAAAGGAGAAAGTAAGCCATTTTTCAGTAATAGTGTGCTGTAACACTTTTGTATTTTTGTGTCTGATTTTAAGTGAGGTATAATTGGGGGTACTCAAGACAAATCAGATTCCTGAAAGGGGGACAATAGTCTGGAAAGTTTGAGAGCCATGGCCCTATGCCAATCTCTTCATGAATGGTGTTTTGGGGAAAGGAGGATGGAGGTGGTAGATTGTGAGGAGTACCTGACCTGATCTTGCAAAACAATTTTTCTAATGCTAGTCACTTCCTCAACCTGTCAGTGCTGGTGAATGTTCTTTAATAATGGATCAAATGAACCTTTGTGGTATGTGTTGAATCATCTTACTCATTTTGGCCAGATCAACTTCATCTTCTGATATGCTGCCAAAATTCTGATGGCTGAATATCAATTTTGTATAAATTCTTGGATTGCAGAATCACACTCCACTTCTTTTTCATTATAAAGCCTGTTGGAAGCCCTAATACATATGAATGAAGAGGACATAAGGGATTACATTTGTTTTTCCCCATTTCCTAAATTTCTAGATGATTAAATTCTTGACACCTTTTCTTAAATGTTGTATAGACATTGATCTTAAATAAACTATTTGATATATTCGGAAATGAACTACTGGATAAGTGATATTAACTGAACTGCAAGATTTGCTAATTACCTATGGCTCCAAGGTGTAACGTCTGGAGGAAAATTTATGCATTCCAAGGATCGGGGTGTTTGGATCTGAATAATTGTTTTAGGCTTCCCATGACTTCACCATTTCAATGGAGTCAATCATGATTTATACTAGTTTAAGAAAGATCAGTCAGACATAAACAATGAACTAGTCAAGTCATTCAAAGACATGGAATTAGGATGAAGAGAATACCTTGAATGCACTGAATATGGCAAGATATGCAAAGCAAAACAAAATTCATTTCTTATTTAAATGTTGGTGTAATATAAACCATTAGTGGCTGCAATGTATTCAGCAGTCCCTAGCACAATATTGATTTTCATCCAAATACTTTAACAGTATCAAGACTTTTCAGTTTTCAATCATTTTTCATCACAAAGAAAAACAATCACTCTGTATAGTGATATTAGCCCCTTTTCAAAGAATGTCGTATAATCTTTTTGATCTTTTGTGTGATTCTTTTCCTAGTATTGTCATCAGGAGTCAAAGAAAAAAATAGGACAGAAGATCAGAGGAAGAACAGATGAGAAAATGTTTTTTGTATGAATATCTTCATGTTGTACAAAATTAAACAGGAAAAGCTTTTTATTTTAAGCACTTCAATTATATTGGGTTACTAGCAGTGGAGAATTCACATTTTGATGCATTTCTAAATATTTCAACCGATGGCTCCAAGTTTAGAAGATGCTATGTCCGTTATGAATTTGCCTTTTATTTGCCAAATGACTAAAGTCCTAAATAACCTCATAAAAAGAATTACTAATTATAATTCTAGCTTTTGTAAAATGATAGACTTTATGAAGGCGATGAATAGGTAGGGGAGCCTTTGTAATACCCAAGTTTCAACATGTGCCTTGAAAATCCTGTACACTATATATCTTAGAATTCTGATGTATTTCTCTGAAAAGTCCACTAAAAGGAAGTTGTAGAAGATTATAATTTATTACTGCATGTTATGCAGGAGCAGGCCCTTTTATATGGGAGAAAATAATATATTTTTAACTTCAGATAATAAATACTGAAATTTTAATCATGAAATCCTCGGTGTCTAAATAGCAACTAATACAAGGTATTGTAATAGAAGCCCCTGTTAGCTTAATGGGCTAAATCCTGAAGTAATTTTTACTGAGTCCTTAGTTTGGTAAACTCTCAATAATATCTATGGGAGTTTTCTTGAGTAAGGAATGAGTCAAATTTGAGTAAGAACCTCAGAATTTAGTTGACCCAGTAATAATTCTCTGTCCTTATTTTTACTAAAAACACCACCAAAGACCAGGGTGCTTGATGCAGTAAAAATATTGAAACAGAATTGACAATAAAGCTCTGAGCTTGCATTCTGATTCATAGAATCTAACTGAAGCCAGTGGGATTCTGCGTGGTGCAGGATTCTGATGAAAACACCAGTGAAGTTGTTGTTATCCGTGTTATACAAATGGTGAAAAATTAAGTGACTCTCTCAAGACCGCGAGGATATTTAGTTTCTGATTTGGGAGTAAAATGGCTCTGAAATTTATATTCAGACCACGAAGCCGCTCTCAACCTAAGTGAAATGGAAAATTTAAAAGTTGGTAAAGAAACAGCTTTTAATTCACTGTTTTTGTGAATTTTAAAAGGTCTAAGGTTTACATTACAAAATACAATAGCCATAAGCTATATAAGAAATAAAGTGAAAAAACTGTCTGATATATAAAAATACACAGAAGGATCAGCATCTACAAGACAGGATAAGACAACCAAACTTTAAAAATAAAACTACTTAGAAAAAGAGTGGAACAAAATGGGAGAGAGAATCAGAGCATTTGGAACAACCTGCCCACAGTGGGAGTTCTAGAAGATTGAGGAATACTAGCCTTACCAACAGAGACTGCTCGGTCAGTTTGATGGGATGTTGTGATAACATTTCATAAATTCCCTCTTTGCTAGCTTCATGCTTGCAGGTCTCCACAATCATCAAATGACATATACTGCCGTGGGAAGGAAGCTGACTGAAATGCTAGTGACACAAACTCTTCTCTGAATTGCCTTTTTAAAAAAAAAATCGTGTGTGTAAGTAGTACAGCAAATTGTCAATTAGTGCAGCTGCAGTAGTGAGTTAACATTGTGACTAATCTAGGTTGTTTGCATCTTCTGATATTTGTGAGTGTCTCACTGTGAGAAGTTTTTAAAATCTTTGCAGGTATTTCCCTTGGATTTGGAGCAAGTTCTCATGTGGAGGAGGAGGAGGGAGAGATTGGAGGTAGAACAAATGCAGAATCCTCACTGTTTGGGTTGCTGCTTGTGACACGTAAGGCTCTGGTGATGTTGGAAGATGTATTGGTTACATATGAGGTATAGCCATGTCCATCCTTTTTCGTGAAAGAGAATGGGGAGAAGTGGGGCCATTGTTGAACATTACTGTTAATGCCTGCATGAAGGTACCAGTTTCTGATTCAGTGTTTGTTAGACACCTGCTTAAGACAAACTGTCTGTCACCCCATTTTGGGTGAAGATGATCAAGAATGCTGAGGAAATAGTCTCAGCAGTTCCTGGAGTCCTCAGTCTTTTAATTCCATCAGGTTTTAGATAGTATGGCATTGCTGATTATCTTCTGGCAGTGAATAGAAATCAGGTATATATGAGAATTCTTTTGGATCTGTCAGCTGCCTTGGGAATCATCAACCATGAGGTGCTGCTGACATACATGCAGACCATAGGACAGGTCTGGGGATTCACTCTAGAATGGATCTGCTTTGTAGTTGATACGTCTAGAACAGTGGTTTTTAACCTTTAGACTTTTGAACCCCTACATTTTGAATGGAGGTGTGGACCCCTTTGGAAATCTATTGTTTGTAAGTAGCCAATTTAAATTTCCTTTTCACACTGGGGACACATGTAAATGTACTGAGGTCAGCACACTTATCAAGTGCGCTCATCTTAAGCTTGTATTCCTTTCATAGTGGGGAGTGTACTGAGTACACATTGCAATGTAGAACAAAAAACAACCTTAGGAGTGAACTGTACCAAGAACACCCCTATGGTTTGCTTTAATCACTCCAGGAAACATTTGGAGCTTCCACACTGAAGGGAAGCTCCAAACATTCTGCAATGAAATGAACTGCAGTGAGAAACAAGATATCAGTCCAGTGTGAATGGGCTTTAAGTCTACTGACAAGCTGTTGTGAACAACAACAACAAGTCATCAGTTCTAATGAGATGGTTATGCTTGCTTCTTGGCACAAAGCACATGAAGGTTTGGTAGGATAGGTGACAGTTTCAGTCTTAGATCTTCAACATCCAGTTTGTTTCAATTTGTCTTTGATACTAAGGCTGAAAACTCACTTTCACATATGTGGTGGTGAACGGCATCAAGGCTTTAATGGCCTTATCTGTTAGATCAGGGTATTCCTTTTTTATTTTCAACCAGAATCTGGCAAGAACTTCCTGCTTGAATTCAAGTTTCAGTCCCCTGTCACAGGATAACTTGAGTAATTGCTCCTCTTCTTTAGCTGTTAGACAGGATCTAGAGTTACAGTTTGCTAAAAAGGGGTTACTTATCCCCTCATTCTAATTGCGCATTTCAGGAAAGTAGAGGCAAAAGTGAGATTTGAGCACCACCAAGAGTTCCTCTATTTCACTTTTCACATCACCATCCAGCATCAACTTTTCTTCAGCCAAAAAGCTGTCAAGGATTTTGAATGTGTCAAAGTTGTTTTCTCTTACTCAAGAAACCCAGAGTTGAAGCTTCTTGATGAAAGCCTCAATTTTGTTATGCCTGTTGAAAACTATTACATTATTTCCCTGCAGTCCTAAGTTGAGATCATTCAGGCGTGAAAAAATATCAGAAAGGTAAGCAAGATGACCTTTGTTTCCAAGGTGAGAAGACAGTTCAAATGGATGGTCAAGAAAAAAAGCTTGCATTTCTGAATGCAGTTCGAAGAAATATAGATGCCTTTCAACAGTCAGTGCACTTCAGTATGAAGAAGTAAACTCACATGTTCATTGCCCATTTCATTACACAGAGTTAAAAATATGTGAGTTCAGTGATCAAGCTTTGATAAAATGAGCTATTTTCACAGCCATAACCAAGACACTTTTCAGGTTGGCATTTTCTTAGCTGCCAGTGCCTCCCTGTGAATACTACAATGTTCCCAGTGAATATTGACGCTACTTTCTGAATACATACAACTAACCCTGTCTCACCAAACTGGTGGCCATTCTACCGTTAGATATACCAAGCCAGTAACAAAAGGAAACTTCTTTCTCACCACACTAGTTAACAAGTTAAAAATGCAGTCTCCTTAGGCATACAGCACTTATTTCACCACCCAGACACTAGACTTTATGATGAGTGGTTACTGAACACCAATTTAATAAAACAAAGTGTTCTTTTGATCCCAGACATCAGCCACATAGCCGGGTCAAGATATAACTCAGATCTTACCCAATAATCACACTGCTACCAGTCCTGTAGTAACTCAGATCTAAAGGTTTATTCATAAGAGAAAAGAAGAAGAGAGTTAAAGTGGTTAAGGAAATCATATACCTACAAGTCATTGCAAAGTTCTTATATCAGATTTGAAGCAGTGATGGAATAAACTGCTAGTTTGCAAAAGTCTCTCTGGATATTACCCAACTTGGGAGTCATCAGTCCTTGTTTAGAACTTCCTTATTAGAAAGTCCAGTCCATAGAAATGAAGACAAAATGGAGATGTTTCCAGGGTCTTTTATTCTCTCCCATGCGGATGGAATTTTATTGTCCCAAACAAAGCTCATAACATAGTTTGTGGAAAAGTACAGGCACAAGATGGAGTCCAGGGTCACATGAGCAAGTCATATGCCTTTACACAGCTTGCTGACTCACAGGGGCAAGCCATTGGCCATTTGGAGGCTAAGACATCTGCAGGAATAGTCATTTGAGTGGGATGAATTTCTTCTGTAGCCCATTGTGAGAGTTCATTTCCTTTGATGAGCCATCAACACAAATCTGTCTGGTTTCAATATAGATTTTACATGGTGGGTGTTACCCAGGAACACACACATTTGGGATACATATCTATAGCCAATATTCATAACTTTAGATAAAAAAAATGATACATGCATATAAACAGGATAATCATACTTAGCAAACCATACCTTTTTCATTGACACCTTTGACAAATGGCCAATGTTGGTATGGTTGATCCCGCACTTTTCTTTGTGGGGGGGCTAAGTTACCACCCCTTGCCTCTATTCGTGGGGCACCCAGGGCCCCGCTAGTCGCCTGGGAAGGTGGTAGAGAAGGGAAGCTGGGGAGGGGTCCAGGTTTGCTCCTCACTCTGAGCCCCAGCCCCTCTCAACCCCTGCAGGTTTCTTACCCTCTTCCCCCTTGGATAGGGCTACCCTCGGTCCTTGACACTGAGGGAGGGTCTCCCTTCCTTTGGTTCTCTGGTCTTTCAAGTCTCAGCAACACAACTCCAAATTCCAGTTCTCTGTCCTTCCTCACACACCCTGATTGCCTGAAGCAGGGGGTTTTATTAGGTTCCTGACAGGGCATTAATTGACTACAGCTGCTCCAATTAACCTGTAGTAACTCTCTTTGCCAGTTTGCAGGATTAGCTGTCCTGAGAAAGCTCAAAAACAAATAAGCATTGCAAAACAGGAAAAAAATACTTAAGAAACATTTACTTGCAATAAATAGGAAGTCAGTAGTGTGACAGAAGGGTGAAAGTATTCTTATTTCACATTTTATCCAGGATTCTGGATTGCCACATTTTATCCAGGAAGGGCCTCATCCAAAGCCCATTGAAGTAAATGGAAAGACTCTCATAGACTTCAGTAGGATTTGGATCACGTTGAAAGTGCCATCTTGATCTGAGAGACGAAGTTATGCTTCTGTAATTGATTTTCTCCTGCATAAATGAAAACTCTCTCATTTTCTCATCTATGGGAGAGAAGTAACATTCTCTTTCTCTTTCTGAAAAATAAGTCTTTAACAATTGCCCTGAAAGGATTAAACATAGCAGTAGCCTATTACAAGACAGTAACCTGGAGAGTTGTAATTTTATGAGAGTTAACCTTACATTGTTTCCACTAGTCTCTGGTTTACTACTTTTCTATCTGGTGTTAATAAAAGAAGCATTTTAAAAAGGTATGTAGGAACATGCTTATCTTGATGTATGAGACTCATGTCTGTAATTCCATCTACATGTAGGAGAAAAAACTCCTTTGTCAAGGCTGCACTTCAAGTGCCGAAGGTGGGGGCCTGCAAGGATTTTAAAATTAAGACTTGCCACTACACGCTTGTATTAAATTCCCAAGGTTACAGCTTTTCTCTGACATTGGCTTGGTAAATGCTGCCACCACCCAAATGCAAACTCCCTTGCAGATCCCAAAAAGGCACACTTGGAAATTCCTTCCTGTGGGATACCCTCAAGCCCTCTTCTTCCCCTCCCCCTCCTCCTGGGGAAGAGCTGAGAAAGAAAAAAGGAAATTAGCTGTTGCCAACAGCTAATTTAACAACATATGGAGAAACCTCTTCGGACACCAAAAATTCAATCCTGTTCTTAAAAAAGATAATTTTATTAAAAACAAAAAGGAAATACATCTGGAACTTAAGGCTTTTGCTAGATTTAAAAAAAAAAAGCAATTCTAAAAATTAAGGCCCCAAAATAGCTTTCTTGGGGATTCAGCTTAAAGGTTACAAGCAAACAAAGCATTTGGGGTTAGCACAGAGGAGTCCACAAGCCTTACAGAAAATAAAAATAAATAAACCTAATTGCCTCTATCTAAATATTCCCTGTTCCAATTAATCCTTCTCGGTATTAACGATGAATTTTCATATCTGGTTCAAACTTTACACAGCATTCCAGCTGCCCCATCTCTTCAGCCCAGAGAGAACAACAGAGAGACAAAGGGAAGCTTTCTTCCCATTTTAAAAAGTTCTAGCCTTCCCATTGGCTTTTTTGGTCAGGCACTCACTTCCTTTTCTTTACCTGGGGGACTTTTTACCCCTTTACAGGTAAAGCAAGCAGCCACCAAGAGGGATGTTATAGCTAACTGGCTGTGCATAAATGGGAGCCCCCTTCATTTATCGCATCCTTAAATGAACATCATTTCACAAATGAAACATTCCTCCAAATATTCCAGTATTCTGGTGCATTTATAAAGAATGTTTCATGTACCACATTGTTGGTAATTATATGAAAGGATTCCATGGTTCTAAAATTAAACTGGCTCTTTATTCAGACCACTATTTACAGAGCTCCCTGAAGTTGCATCTAGCATTCTACCCATATGCACACAATCTGACTTCTTGGTGCCTCCTCCAATCTCTTCCCTTCTGCAACCTGTGCTCCTCCCTCCAATTTCCATGGATGTTGCTACAAAAGTTACTTCATTTACTGAGATAACATTGATGTTGCTTCCCATAAATCAGGAGTTCTCAACTGGGGATTGGGACCCCTTCAGGGGTGATGAGGTTATTACCTGGGGGGTCAGCCTCCACCCCAAACCCTGCTTTGCAGCCAGCATTTATAATGGCATTAAATATATTAAAAGTGTTTATAAGGGGAGAGGGTCACACTCAGAGATGTGCTATATGAAAGGGGTCACCAGTAAAAAAAGTTTGAGAACCACTGCCATAAATGATCAGTTACTGAACAAATAGCTCAAGTGATCAAAACATGAATATTCATATTAATGTATAACACCAGGGTGCTGAAAGTGCATATGCAAGAGCAGTTAACTGGGACCACAGAACTTTTGAGGACCCTACAGAGAGTCTCCCACATAGGTTTCTTTCCCCTATACACACTTTCTTCAAATAGACTGTTGCTTCCTCGTTTTTTATCTGAAAAAAGGAATCCATCCCTGCCAGCATGAATGCAACTCAAGTATTACAGTCACTGCTCTGAGTAAGCACACTTATCAACTGAGGGACCCTGATCTCCAGGATCCTGCCTTAAAGTTCACATATTCACAAGTCAGTAGAAATGTAAGCACAATATTTTGTCTGCATTCTGTGCCATGGATGTCTGTAGTCAGAGATTTGCAGAACCCATGGGAAGCAGAACAACTAAACTCTCTTATTCACCACCTTCTGGCACAGCCAAGCTTTTCTGGGGAATGTTTTGCATAGCCCACATGTAGAGCTACTTCCAGAGTTTCCCTCATGGTACTTACCTTGAGGCAGCAGAGATCAGCAAGGACATCATTCCAACCAGAACTAGTGATGAACTGGGAATTGCAGAGCAAGTAGCACATTCTTTGCTTCTTGCAGGGAAATAACTATCTGCCTCTTCTTGGGGATTACAACTTCTCATTTTAGCAAGATGTATCATAACCCATAGCTGAAACAAATTCATCAGTTATGGAGAGGGAGGACGGTCTCATGGCCAAAGCATTGACCTGATAATAAATAGATTTGGATACTATAGTCAGCTCTGCTACAGACTTTGTGTGTGACCTTAGACAAGTCATTTAACTGCTCTTTGCCCGAGTTTCCCCATCTGTTCAATACGGATGATACTTCCCTACTTAGTGGGTGGTTTGGAGCACAAAATTTTTGTGAGGTCTTCTGAGCCTCTACTCCTGCATGCCATAGAGAAACCTAAAAATAATATTGAATAAGCAGTATTATCTGCATGGTCTTGTGGCATCTGCATATAACTGCCATGGCTTTGAACCCCTTTGAATGGCTTTTGCACACAGTGTGTCAGGCCATTCCCCTCTGGTAATCTTCTGAACTCATGTTACACAAACAGGTATTGGTATCCATTATCTTTCACAGCTGTGTGCATACACATGGATTTCCACAGCTCAGAAAGTGTATTTTGTGAATTATTTCCTTGCTTTTCAGGACATCTGCATGGTCACACTTCTGCCCTGAATTTGAACCAGTGTGATTTTGTATTTTCATATACAAAGTATAATATTTCAGTTCCTTAAGCTTTTTAACATCCAGATAATCTTTAAAAACAATGAGTTACTGGATCACTTCCCTGAATAACCTGCATGTAAATGGTAGCTGTGGACATGCATTCAATGTTAATGTGATATTATAGATTTGTCCATGAAGTACTGATTTTATGTTCATATAATAAATGTAAATGTTTGTCATGGCCTCACATTTATATATGACCCTTGTACAGGCCAGTTCGTAGCCAAGGATTTATTAATTTCCAGTTTTCCATAGTAATTTTTCATACAGAAATGTTCTAACTAGAAAAAGGGGCAAAAAACACAGTTGACCTAGTAGCACAAGAATTTATCTTCAATGAATAGGGCCTTTAATTATATTCTAGTGCTGCTGTATGCATAATACTGTAAAACTGCTGAAGAGTAGAGTAAGTAATTTAATAGCAATTTAAGTATGAATTTATTAAATCAATTAGATTTACAGAAGTGATTTGAAACATAGTACTGCAATATTGGGTGCACCAAGTATATAAAAATCTAAAGCAGTTGCTTGCAAGGGTGGTATAGTTTCTAATGGGAATTTGTCTTGGTTATAACAGTAAAAATGATTGATTCTGCTTGTTGTGCAAAGCTTATTCTGTAAGTTATCTTTCCCTAATAGCACCTCAGAGGTAGGCCATATCATTTTAGTTTGCTGGGAATCTCTGGACCTAGTAAAGGATTTCATAAACTGGTGAGAATTTATAACACCGGTTCAAACTGATCTGTTTTTTTCCTCACAAGACAAGCAATATATACTAGATTAAATGTATCAAAAAAGTTAGTCATATTTTGTATAATTAAATCTCACATATATGTTGCACTTACTTTTCCACCTGATGTACATTATTTGCGGAGGTAATATTAGAAAAGTAAATCAATATTAGTTTGCACAAAAGGTAGTTTCATGTGCCTTGCAGCAGTTAAAGGAAAGGAGAGCAAACAGCCTAACAAGGAGCATGCTGAAGTGCTTAATAGCTATCTTAGGCCTGGTCTACACTATGAGTTTGTCGGATTTAGCAATGTTAAATCGAATTAACCCTGCCCTGCCCACACAAGAAAGTCATTTTTTTCACCATAAAGGGCTCTTAAACCAATTTCTGTACCGATCCCAACTAGGGAATTAGCGCTGAAATTGACATCGCTGTTTCAAATTAGGGTTAGCGTGGACGCAATTCGAAGGTATTGGCCTCCAGGAGCTATCCCACAGTGCACCGCTCTGGACAGCACTCTGAACGCGGATGCACTGGCCAGGTGTACAGAAAAAGCCCCCAGAACTTTTGAATCGCATTTCTTGTTTGGCCAGATGATCTCATCAGCACAGGTTACCATGCAGAGCTCATCAGCACAGGTAACCAGGCAGTCCCAGAATTGAAAAAGAGCTCCAGCATGGACTGAACGGGAAGTACTGGATCTGATGGCTGTATGGGGAGAGGAATCCGTGCTATCAGAACTACATTCCAAAAGCCCAAAACATTTCAAAACTCTCAGAGGGACAGAGGCTACATCAGGGATGCAACACAGTGCCGCGTGAAACTTAAGGAGCTCAGACAAGCGTACCAGAAAACCAAAGAATCAAACGGATGCTCCGGGACAGAACCCCAGACATGCTGCTTCTACGCTAAGATGCATGCAATTCTGGGGGGGGGGGTGCCACCACTACCCCACCGCTATCCGTGGACTCTGCCATGCCTGAGGATTTGCAGATGGGGAAGATGAGGAGGAGGAGGACGAGTTTGGGAGAGCACACAGCACACCATTCTCCCCAACAGCCAGGATCTTTTTATCACACTGACTGAAATACCCTCCCAACCCAACGAAGCTGGAGAAGGGGCCTCTGGTGAGTATACCTTTTTTAAAATATAATACATGTTATAAAAACAATGATTTTTAATGATTAAGTAGCCCTGAGGACTTGGGATGAATTCATGGCCAGTACTGCTACTGGAAAAGTCTGTTAACATGTCTGGGGATGGATGGAAATCCTCCAGTGACATCTGCATGAAGCTCTCCTGGAGGTACTCTAAAAGCCTTTGCAGAAGGTTTCTAGGGAGAGCAGCCTTATTCCGTCCTCCATGATAGGACACTTTGCCACAGCATGCTAGTAGCAAGTAATCTGGTATCATTGCATGACAAAGCCTTGGCAGCGTATGGTCCCCAGTGTTTTCTGGCATTCAAGCAACATCCGTTCTTTATCTCTCTGTGTTATCCTCAGGAGAGTGATATTGTTCATGGTAACCTGGTTGAAATAGGGGAATTTAATTAAGGGGATATTCAGAGGTGCCATTCCTACTGGGGCTGTTGCCTATGGCTGAAAATAAATCCTCCCTGCAGTTAGCCACGAGGGGGGCATTGGCACTGAGATGTACGCATTTGGCTTGTAGGGATCTTCCCTGATACCAGCCAGGCCGTGGGGGGGAGAGGAAAAGCGATCATCCCAGAGAATTGGATGAGGGGGAGGGGATTAGTTTGGTTTCTGCTGCTGCACGTTAACAGGAAAACTGCAGCACTAAATGGCCAACTCAACAGGTTTTGCTTGGTATGGGAAAGGAGGGCGCTCCTGTTATGAAGGTGCAGAAGCCGAAAGACTATGGCTTACCATGGCTGCCTGCAAGCTGAATTCTGTTGCCCGGCCCTGTGTGTGTGATCTCTAACATCAAAGCCACAGGCACTCAATATAAGATGCAAAATGCGACCTTGTACCAAATCACATGTGCTTTGTAATGTGAATAGTGTTGTTCACTGTGAAAGAGTATAGCCATTGTTCTGTAAAACATATCTTTTAAATACTTCACTCCCTTTTTTTTCTCCAGCAGCTGCAAAGCCTCCCTCCTCCGTCCCAAAGGGTATCTCAGATTAAGGCGGCAAAAACTGCACTCGTGATGAAATGTTCTCTGAGCTCAGGCAGTCATTCGGCACTGACAGAGCTGTGTGGAGGGACACAATAGCAGAGTACAGGACAGTGGCTGATGAAAGTGAGGAGAGGTGGTGGCTCGAAGATCAGAGGAGGCATAAGGCAATGCTGGGGCTACTGCGGGATCAAACGGACATGCTCGGTTTCTGGTGGAGGTTCATGAACGGCAGCAGGATCACAGACTGACACTGCAGCCCCTGCTTAACCACCCTCCCTCCTTCCCAAGTTCCATAACCTCCTCACCCAGACAACCCAAGAACACAGGGGGGAAGGCTCCGGGCACCCAAACATTCCACTCCAGTGGACAGCCCAAGCAACAAAGGCTGTCATTCAACAAGTTTTAAGTGGCCTTTTACTCCCTCCCTACCCTCCTCTCACACCCCACCTAGGCTACCTTGTAAGTTATCTCCCTATTTTTATAATCAATTAATAAAGAATACATGTTTTTTTAAACGATAGTGACTTTATTTCCTTTGCAAGCAAACTGTGATCGAAGGTGGGAGGGCGTGTGGCTTACAGGGAATTAGAGTCAACCAAGGGGTTGGGTTTTCATCAAGGAGAACAAACAAGTGTCACACAGTACCCTGGCCAGTCATGAAAACTGGTTTTCAAAGCTTCTCTGATGTGCAGGACTTCCTGCTGTGCTCTTCTAACCGCCCTGGTGTTTGGCTCTGCGTATTCAGTGGCCAGGCAATTTGCGTAAACCTCCCACCTGCCATAAACATCTCCACCTTACTCTCACAGAGATTGTGGAGCACACAGCAAAGCAGCAATAACAATGGGAATATTGGTTTCGCTGAGGTCTGAGCGAGTCAGTAAACTGCACCAGCGACCCTTTAGATGTCCAAATGCACACACTACCACCACTCTGCACTTGCTCAGCCTATAGTTTGAACAGCTCCTTACTAGTGTCCAGGGTGCTGTGTATGGCTTCATGAGCCTTGGAATAAAGAGGTAAGCTGTGTTCCCAAGCATAATTATAGGCATTTCAACATCCCCACCGTTATTTTCTGGTCTGGGAAGTAATCCCTTCCTGCAGCTATTTAAACAGACCAGAGTTCCTGAAGACACGAGCGTCATGAACCTTTTCCCGGCCATCCCACGTTGATGTTGGTGAAATGTCCCTTGTGAGCCACCAATGCTTGCAGCACCATTGAAAAGTACCCCTTTCGGTTTACGTATTGGCTGCCTTGGTGGTCCGGTCCCAAGATAGGGATATACATTCCGTCTATAGCCCCACCACAGTTAGAGATCCCATTGCAGCAAGCCATCCACTATGACCTGCACATTTCCCAGAGTCACTACCTTTGATAGAAGCAGCTCAATGATTGTGTTGGCTACTTGCATCACAGCAACCCACACAGTAGATTTGCCACTCCAATTGATTACCGACTGACCAGTAGCTGTCTGGCATTGCAAGCTTCACAGGGCTATTGCTACTCGCTTGTGAACTGCAAAGGCTGCTCTCATCTTGGTATTCTTGCGCTTCAGGGTAGCGGAAAGCAAATCACAAAGTTCCATGAAAGTGCCCTTACACACGCGAAAGTTCGGAGCCACTGGGAATCATCCAGACTTGCAACACTATGCGGTCCCACCAATCTGTGCTTGTTTTCCTAGGCCCAGAATCGGCGTTCCATGGCATGAGCCTTCCCCATTAACACCATGATCTCCAAATTGCAGGGGAATGCGTTTTAGAGAAAGTGTGTTCATGTCACATCACTGCGCTTCCGTCACCTCCTTGCCTGGTTTTTCAGGTGCTCGTTCTACATAAACTGCATGATAATGTTCAAGGTGTTTACAATGGTTATAACTGCTGTGGTGAGCTGAATGGGCTCCATGCTTGCTGTGCTATGGCGTCTGCTCCTGCTCGGGCAATCAAGGGAAAAGGGCACAAAATGATTGTTTGCTGTTGTTCTCACAGAGGAGGGCGACCGACAACATGGCTTACAGGGAATTAAAATCAACAACAAAGGGGGTGGCTTTGCGAGAAACTGAATGGCCCCCTCAATGATAGAACTCAAACCTCAAGAATAGAACTCAAAACTGAGTTTAGCAGGCCGTTGATTTCATAGAGGGAGGGGGGAGAAAATGATTAAAAAACAAATCTGGTCTATTTCTTGTTTTGATCCACTTCATCTGCCTTTATAATCTTGCTGGCAGCAGTCTGTGCAGTACAATCGCAAGCCATTGTCATCTCCTGGGTACTCGGCAGAAGATGGTGCAGTATGACTGCTGGCCATCGTCATCTCCTGGCTGCTCATTAAAAGACGGTGCAGTAGGACTGCCGGTAGCACTGAATCACCATGAGTTGAAACTTAGAAGGGTAATGACCTGTCTGAGTCACTCCCATGTTTGCCCAGGCGCCCCGACCTTATCGAGGTCAGTTAAAGAGCACCCTGGAATACGTCGACGATGGCTACCAGTCATACTGCACTGTCTGCTGCCAAAAGGCAATAAGCTGTTGCTGTGTAGCAATGCAGTATCGCGTCTGCCAGCACTCAGGAGACATATGATGACGGTTAGCTGAGCTTGCTTGTCATGGTATGGCGTCTGCACGGTAACTCAGGAAAAAGGCGCAAAACGATTGTCTGCCGTTGCTTTCACGGAGGGAGGGAGGGAAGGGTGGCCTGACGATATGTACCCAGACCACCCGCAACAACGTTTTAGTCCCATCAGGCTTTGGGATTTCTACCCAGAATTCAAATGGGTGGCAGAGACTGCGGGAACTGTGGGATAGCTACCCACAGTGCAATGCTCCAGAAGTCGACGGTTGCCTCGGTACTGTGGACGCACTCCGCCGATTATATGCAGTTAGTGCATTTGTGTGGGGACACACAATCGACTGTATAAAAACGCTTTCTACAAAACCAACTTCTATAAATTCGACCTAATTTCGTAGTGTAGACTAGGCCTTACTATAGTCTCTGGAAATATAATATTACTTCTATATTTATAGTTTGCCAGGGTGGGAGGGAAGTCACAAGGCTGTTCAGAAGGAACACAATAAAGATCACCTAGATAGCTCAATTTTTTATTCAAATAAGCAGGATCTGATGAAGTTTACCTTAAGGTACACAAGGGAATAGGTTATAGTAGTACTGGAATCACAGTAGTTAATTTTATTCATGGGGCAATCAGGAAGGTCTCAGAATACTTTACAGGCAACCTTATCGTATCTTTTTGAAGATGTACAGAAATTAGAAGTGTTTGTACAGTCTACACAAAAGGATACAAGTGGAGGTATACTTCCTATGGGGTTTTTTGGACCTGAGGGAGCCATTTATTAAGTGAGGTAAAACAAATTCTAGTCTTAAAGCATTCTGTTTATAAATAGTAGAAATATGCTGAAAACCAGATCTCTGCTTATTTAGACTTCCTGGTATAATGTTCTCCTTGAGGCATTAGAAAAGCTGATGAAAAATGTAAACACAATACTGGATAATCTGCTATGTTCAGGTCACTGCACATTCTGACTGCACAACCTTAATAAAACTAATAGAGAATTACAAACAACAGCATTTACCTTCAGAGTCTGATAAATTGTTAAGATAACTAATAAACTGTCATTTTGAAATTATTTAGATTCTAGGGGAAAGTTGAGGTGAGGCATGTGTGAATGCATACAGTTGGTTTCATCAAGACAAAACAAAATCCAATACATCTTTCTTTGATATGATATCTAGCTTAGAATAGGTTTCAGAGTAGCAGCCGTGTTATTCTGTATTCGCAAAAAGAAAAAGAGTACCCGTGGCACCCTAGAGACTAACAAATTTATTAGAGCATAAGCTTTCGTGAGCTACAGCTCACTTCATCGGATGCATTTGGTGGAAAAAACAGAGGAGAGATTTATATACACACACAGAGAACATGAAACAATGGGTTTTATCATACACACTGTAAGGAGAGTGATCACTTAAGATAAGCCATCACCAGCAGCAGGGGGGGGAAGGAGGAAAACCTTTCATGGTGACAAGCAAGGTAGGCTATTTCCAGCAGTTAACAAGAATATCTGAGGAACAGTGGGGGGGGGGGGGTGGGGGGGAGAAATAACATGGGGAAATAGTTTTACTTTGTGTAATGACTCTAACTTAGGCTTGAATAGAGACTGGGAATGGATGAGTCATTACACAAAATAAAACTATTTCCCCATGATTAATAAACTTGTTTCCATATCAGAATAACTTTTCTTGCCCAAGTCCCCTATTGAACCCAGCTGAAGTGTAACAAGGCTATCATTATGGTGGCAATCAAGCCAGACCCATTATAGAAGTGTAGTTCTTCTATAGCCGTAGTCATACCATGTATTATTATTGTGTGCAAACCAGATTCTCTCTGAAAAATAGGCCAATCGTATTGATTATAACTGTAGATTATTATAACTGTAGATGGAGCTCCTATAATTATAATGCGGTAGAGATTGCTCAAAAGATTTTTTTTAAAAAGCCCCCAAATCCAGCAATTATTTCTCAAGTAGCCTTTTTGTCAGATTTATTCAACCTCTGCTTATGCCTTTTTCCTTTCTTTCTGTTTCCATTGTTACTACTACAAAGCTGTAGTTGGCTGTTTTGATGCTGACTTTATTCATGCCCAGTTCCAACTTCTAAAGTTAGGTGCTTTTATTTTAAAAAAATCACAATTTCTTGTGCAAAAATAAACCTTGTGCTCACCACATCAGTCTTGTGAAAGTAATACAGTGCATTTATTAAAGAGCCCAGATTTAAGTTATCCCAGTGTAAAGCTGGAGTAACCTCACAACTGTTATAGAGGTCAGAATTTGGTCCAAAGTTAGCCAGAATGGAAAGGGACAAAAAGAGAATAAATTATAATAATAAAAAAGTTATATACCACAATTCATAGATTCATAGATTGCCTAAGGTCAGAAGGGACCATTATGATCATCTAGTCCGACCTCCTGCACAACGCAGGTTAATTATCTGCTGGTGGAGCAGGGGACAACTGTAATGAAGCCAAAGAATGCTGCTCTCCTCCCATCCTCTCCACTGGAGCTATGTCTGTAAAATTTCTGAAATCTGATTGATATGGTGATGTTGTATTATAAAAAACTGCCACGTCATGAATGTATATATGTATGTAGATCCACCACTATAATAATAAACCCTGAAAAAGATACGAACCAGAGAGATACAAGAGAAGCCTCAATGACCCTATTCAGGTGCAAATATCTGGGCCAATAGGTGAGATGCCCTTAGAAAACCAATTAGCTGACTCCTCGGAAAGGTGGGAGGAACGTAGGAGCAGTGGAACTTACAGGAACAGAACGAGGAGACCAGTGACCAGGAGGGGTTTTAACCAAGGAACATACAAGAATAGGGGACAGGTAGATGCAGCATGGGGCAGGAGAAAGAAAGAAAGTTCACAGAAGCTGGGTAAGAGGCTCCAGGAGGAAGAGGTCACACGCCATCTAGGAGGCCTTATGGAGCAGGAGCTTTCTAATGGCTTTCCGGAGCCAGATGGGCTCCAAGATTCTGGAAAACCTAAGGGACTTAGACTCAGCCCAAGGAATGCCTTGGAACAGTGAGGGAGGGGACACGCCTTTGTATTTATTGTTTTGTATGATTGTACACTCATGCATTGTATGATTATTCATAAAGGTGTTAGAATCGTGTCATGAGTGTGTGTTAACTGCTTCACACTGCTTTTTGCCCCTGAGAAAGCTGAACTATAAACCAGAAGCTTCACACCTTCTGTGTGGAGACAGCTATGTTCAAGTAACTGGAATATATAGGCGTCAATGCTGGTGGTAGGGCTTTGGATTGCAGGTGGGCTGAGGAGCCCCATTTCTGAGAAGGGGGTAGCAGACTGAGAGTCAGGGCCCAGGAAATATGCCAGAGGACGCCAAGTAAGGAACCAGCTTGCTGAGGCTTTAGAAGCTTCACACAAATGAGGAGATACAATGCATAGCAATCTAGTGGTTGGGCAGGAGTGAGCAGTTGCTAGGTCTCTCATACACCCCTCTCTGGGGTGGAGAAGCTTTGTCTGGGCTACAGGGGAAAGAAAACCCCTTCTCCCATTTAAGGATTGCCCTGCCCACCTTTTTTTAGTGGCTGTTAGAAAAATCCAGTATGGATACAAAATCCAATTCCACTCCACTGACAACCTACTACTTCCTGTCCCCATCTCCTTTCTCAGAGGCCCCTTTCATAAAGATACTATCACAGCCAATAAAACACCTTTCCCTTTGGCCTCTTTACAACACCTACTGTTTCCCAAATGCCCTGGTGGGCAGCATGCCTTAGACACTAGTGAAATACTTGCCTATGTGTAGCTGTCTGCTTCAGGACTGCAGTGGAAAGTGTGGGAAAAAGAACCTGGTTTAAGCGAGAGTACACTCATTCTCAGCCACCTCTGTTGGGAAGTGTTGCCTTTCTGAGATTGGTGTTTGGATCATCCAATGTATCTTGTGCTACTCAAGATCTTATAACATTCAAAGTCTACTAAATATACTGATACTTGTTCTGCTTTGCAAAGTGAACTATCTCAACCGGTCAGTATCCTCAAGTCACTCTGTGTTTGTCTACAGAACAAGACTGATGGTTTTAAATCATACAGCTGATACCTCAGTTATACCATTTAGCCAGTGAGAATTAGTTTTCACATTTTTGGGGAGGGAAATGGAAAAATAAAGGTTTTGAGAGCAATGGAAAGACAGTAGCTTCTTAAAGCATTGCCTGACATTGCTTTGTGTTTTTTAACATTCAGAGATTCATTGGAGAGAAGTTTAGTGAACAAAACAACAAGAACCTGTATTTGATCATTACCTCCTTATTATTGCATTCTAGTCACTAGCTGTTTGGCCTTTTATCTACACCTCCGACTTTGGAGGGCTTCCAGTTACATCTGCACACAAAGTTAGAAACCAGTGGTTTAGATATCTGAGATAAAAATGAAGGCAACTGTGTAAACACTAAACAGAAACAGCAGCTATGGTACATGCACTAAAGGACTCCGAGAACTCAACTGTAACATTCATGCCCTGAGAACAGACATATTTTGTGGGGCTCTAGGAAAGCAATAATATTAGTCACCAACCTCAGAAATGGTATATTTTAATAAAGACTATGACATAGCTGATCTCAGAGACCTGCTATCAGTGTGAGCGGACTCCTGTACTTAAAAGAGATCCCTTTTCATCTCTGGCACCACAATGAGTCTGAATAAGGATAGGCTAACCTGGCACCTACTTGCTAGCATCTGGGAAGAAAATTACCGTGCAGGGATTCAAAAAAGGAAGTGATGTGGTCTAATTGGACAAATAACATGATGTTAACAGCATGCATTTTTAGGGGAGGGGAAGGCTATAACAGTAAGTTGTCAAGAGAAAGACAGCGCTTGTTCCCTACATGATCAGTCAACTTGCACTGGCTTCATGCATGCCTCTGGAACAGCTAGTTCACAGTAGGCATGTTCAACTATTGCCATCGTCATTTGCATACTAATAATTTGACACTTAGGCACGTCTATATTACAAAGTTATGTTGACCTAAGTTACATCATGCTGCAGTTATGACATCGCTTGTGAGTGTGAATACTTAGCTCCTTGTGTCAGTGGTGTACATCCCTCATCAGGAGCACTTCTATTGATGCAGAGTGCAGTGCACCTTGGGTAGGTATCCCATTGTGCAATTCATCATCATCCAGTGCAGGGGTCTTTTGGGAAGTTCCTCCAAAAACAAAGTCATGCAAGGGTGACTTGGGAGCATGGGGTCAACTTCACATAATGCAGTGTTCTCCATCCAGTAATTTCATCTAGATTTTATAATTTGTATGCCTTCTTTTAAAAATCCCCCATAAACCCATGCGTCTCTCCATGCTGTCCACCATCTCTAACAGAAGCATGGAACCTGCAAAGCCTATTATCATGGGCACTGCAAGCGCAGGCTGCATAATCCTGCAGTATTTGCAGAGCCACAAGAGGGGCTGTGGGGAACGTGAGGATTCCTTGGAGGCTAGAGTTCTGTGGAAAGAAAACAATTCAAGGTTGTTGGTGGCATTCACAGAGCAAACTAGAGATGATGGAGCACCAGTTTGGGCCTGAGGAAACAACCATTGACTGGTGGGATCATATTGTTATGCAGGTTGGGATGAAGAGCAGTGGGTGCAGAACTTTCAGACTGTGCAAGGCCACATTCCTGGATATACACACTGCTACTTTCAAATGTAAAACGTTTTGTCTTGACTACACTAACTTTGTATATCTAGTTGCATCTCTCTGCTATCACTTTGGTTTTCCTCACTCTTAAGATTTTTGACCAAATGATTATTACCTTAGCACAGAGGATAGAGGTTAACTAGTTATGAAAATGTGTATTTAATTTAAGAGTTGGCAAGAGAAAACAGGTATAAACAGATTTATTTTACTTTTTAAAATGTTCCAGAAACAGATTAACTTTATTTTAATATTTGTTTCATCTACCTTGAATTAAGAACTGAAAGGGCTTTGATACATGGTTGGAAGCTTCACCAGTTTAACTGTCTTTGATAAAATATCATATAATTTTCCACAGCAATTCTCCTCAGACAGTCACAGACAGCTGTGACATTTCTCACAGCTCTCTACTGAAGGGACTATTTTCTTCCTCAGTGGTGGCATGTTACAGTGCAATGCTGTGATAAAAGACCCTGAGCCAGATTCTCAGCTGGTGTATGTTTTTATAGCTTCATTGGTGTCAGTCGGTGATATAAAGACAATTTATACCAGCTGAAGATCTGCCCTCCCTATAGTTTTTGTGAAGTGATGTGAATAGGTCCTACACTTTAAGTTCACCTGAAAATGCAGAATTGTTCTTGTTAAAATAAATATTACTGGAATATACTTAACCAGTTTTTTTTATAAGCAAGACTTTCAACAGCCAAAGCAGGCTCCCTGATAGAAAGCTTCCTTTAAGAAGATTTCTAAACTGTTTGAGTCCCCAGATGTGTTTCAGTATCTGAATGGTATTGTTTTTATTTAAAAGGAGCTCATTGATCTGCAGCATGCACACCACAAGCTAAACAAGCAGTTTCATGATAAAGTGGCAGAATTGATGCATGCAAACAAGAGAGTGGAACAACACGAGGCTGAGGTTAAGAAGCTGAGAAGTCGTGTGGAAGACCTAAAAAGAGGGCTAAACCAGGCAGAGGATAAGGTATTTAAACTTTTAATTTGTTAAAAGAATCTGTCACTTACAGTTTATTCACATATTCAAGAGTATACTGTAAATGCATTTACTATTATAGAGTTATGTGTTTGTTTATGGTCCCTAGGACTGCAATCTTTGAAATTAGACATGGAATTTGACCTCTTTAGTCCCTTTATCCATTGTCCCTGCTCGATATGAGATTATTTCTGAAGATTTTATATGTCTCTATAAATCTAATAATCCCCCAATTTATCTTTCTACTGAATATGCCAATTAAGATGTTATTACACAATCTGGACATAATGTGTGTGTGTCTAATATATAAATATAAAAGGAGCTCATTGGACTAATTTTGTCAACATTCTATGAGTACAGAAACATTCCTATGTTTAAATCACAACAGCACAAAATTCTGCTGCTTTTGGCACCCCACCAACCTGTACATTTTGTGAGGCCACTTTAGAATAAAAAGTTAGGCAGTTTTGTCATCATGACTGTTCTCTCCTTATTTAACCCCTCTGTTGTCACTTCTAATAGGAGCACCAATTAACTTTAAGTAGGAGTGTGTGATTATGGTTATACCTGTCTAACAGGAACTGGGCAGATATCAATTAATTTCAAATAATCAACCGTCAGATGGCAGTGATGTCTGTGTTCCTAGTATCGACAGATCATGAGTGAAAGTTTCATGTGCTACTACCAAATTCCTAAACATCCAGTCCCCAACAGGATTTATTTTATTTATAAAGATATTTCTTGGACTCGTCATTTTACCAGCTTTGTTTTTCCTCACTTTCCCCTCTCCTAGTATGTCAATGATTGGCTCTGAAATCAAACAGAGATTGGATCAGTGGACTGCAGAAATTTGTTAGTCTCTAAGGTGCCACAAGTACTCCTTTTCTTTTTGCGAATACAGACTAACACTGCTGCTACTCTGAACTAATAAAAAAGTAACTCTTCTAACTTAAGGGCATGAGAGGTGCTTTACTGTATTGGATGTCTGCAACAAGCAAAAGCAAAGCAATAAACTAAGAGTCCAATTCTGCAGACACCTGTTAATGGACACAGTACTTATCCTATGATCCTGACTAATAACAGCAAGATTGAAAGACAACTGGGCATAGACTACATATCTTAACAAAAAAAGTTGGATTATCAAATATTACATCAAAATCTGGCCAGTCACCATCCTGACCGTGCACAAAGCTGTGAACTGGGGAATCTTATATACATGTGCCTGGCACTTGCTATGCCAAAGGTATTATTTCCTCATTTTCAATAACCATCAAATTAATTCTTTCTAGGTGTCTCAAGCTGAGCATCTAAAAAATTGATTCACCCAAATTCACTAGTCACTTCTGAAAATACAGGTCCTCTCTCTATATATGGCTAGGATTATCTAGAAAGGCTGCTACATGGAAGAAATAGGAAATTCCACTACTAAATGTAAGGAACCGCCTTCAGGCAGTATCACTATATCACGTGGGTGCAAAGGAAGACTTTCTTTCTTGTTTCATGAGCTTCAAAAGGTGGCTGAAGATGCATTTTTCTCCATTACAAAACACTCAGGGAGTGTGGGCACATCTACACTAGATTGGATATTGGATATTAGATTGGATATTAGGAAAAACTTTTTCACTAAGAGGGTGGTGAAACACTGGAATGCGTTACCTAGGGAGGTGGTAGAATCTCCTTCCTTAGAGGTTTTTAAGGTCAGGCTTGACAAGCCCTAGCTGGGATGATTTAACTGGGACTTGGTCCTGCTTTGAGCAGGGGGTTGGACTAGATGACCTTCTGGGGTCCCTTCCAACCCTGATATTCTATGATTCTATGATTCTATACACTATGATAAAAAAAACCACAACAGGGAATCTCAGAGCTCGGGTCAGCTAACTCAAACTCACAGGGCTCAGGCCGCAGGTCTAAAAAATTGCAGTGTCGACATTGAGGCTCAGGCTGGAGCCCAGGCTCTAAGATCCTCCCCACTTGCGGAGTCTTAGAGCCAGGGTCCCTCCCGAGTCCAAACACCTACACTGCAATTGTATAGCCTGCAGCCCAAGTCCCGTGAGGCCAAGTCAGCTGATCCAGGCCAGCCGCAGCCATGCTGCGGGTCTTTTATTTCAGCATCAATGTACCCAACATGAGCAGGGAAATTATGTCACTCAGCAGTGCAAGATACCTCTGTACCATAAACCAAACTGTAATCATCATTTTTCTCAGGTAAGGGATCTTCTTTTCCAGGCTGGTGGGAAAAAATTCTTGAAGCTAAGTTATTTTCATAATGAAAAAGTGGTTAGATTTTTTTTTAAACTGAAAGGTAATCAGGGCAAGGAGGAAAGCATATGTGGTGATGGATGAAGTTTGGGGATGGGAGGGAGAGGATGAAACAAGTCTAATTAACAGCCCCTGAAATGGATATTTTGCAGCAAGCAGACAATTACCATCAGCAATGATCTTGAATCTAAAGTAGTCTAAGATGTTTAAGGGTAATTGATAATGAAAAGGATTAAACTGGGTTTTGTTCCCAATAGAAGGTGTTGGGCAAAAGGAGCAGAATTTTGTGCTGTTGTGATTTAAAATAATCTATACTCATAGGAATGTTGAAAAGATCTTTTCACTCGTGCAAAGCAAACTAACTAAGGCCTACTGGGTATGCAATGTCTGGAAATAACATGTAGAAAGAAGAGGATTTCCTTGAGTCCGATATGGAATACCAATTTTGAGATGCTTATCGAACCAGCCCTTTTGAGATTCACTCATCATTACGCTCAGAGGAAAGAAATCAGGCTACAGGATTGCAGAGCAAAACTAAGTAGTTCATGCCTGATGACAAAACTATGATATTGTATATTTTTAAAGAGGAAAGGTAGCACAGGAAACAACAAACTGCTGGCAAGGATTATTTTCTTTGTTCCACTGATAACCCTGAAAAAAACTAAGTTACAATGGTGAACTGGGTGAGGGACTGACACCAAGGAAATAGAAATCTCCTTGGTGTCACTCCCTCACCCAGTTCACATTGTAACGCATAGAGCCTTCTCTAGCAGTTGTACTTTATAATTGGGAGCTATACTTAGTTTTTTTCAGGGTTATCAGCGGAACAAAGAAAATAATCCTTGCCAGCAGTATGCTGGAACTAACAATATTGCCAAGCAAGTGATACCAAGAAGCATGTTAAGGAACCACTCATACTGTGTAGGATATAGGAGCTCCCCTAATGTCTAGAGAGCTTGCTCTTAGTGAAATACTGTTTGCGTAATCATAAATGTAATATTTTTATTATTATTTAATATCTTCTTGTTTAAGAGGAAAAGAATATTTGCTATACTTTTAGGGAAGTTATCAGATTTCCAGTGACTTATGTTTTCTCTCCTAATGCAGCTGCTTAACAATGATTTAGCAAAAGCATGAAGATTTTATTTAGTTAAGTGCTGTCTGAGGAAGATTATATTAGCATTTAGGTTCCTTCTTTTATTCCTAAACCTCAGATTTAGATTAATACACTGCTGCATTCAGCACTCAAAAGAATAGTGTTTGTGACACAATAGGCAAATGTCTTTAACCAACCTCAAACACAGTTTGTTGTTTCCTGTGCTCTGTTGGCAGGAAATTGTCAATGTAAGCAGGGTGAAATGTTCAACATAAT
The DNA here is from genome assembly GCF_009764565.3 of Dermochelys coriacea. Taxonomy (NCBI): domain Eukaryota; kingdom Metazoa; phylum Chordata; order Testudines; family Dermochelyidae; genus Dermochelys; species Dermochelys coriacea. The sequence continues at coordinate 98,053,645 of NC_050069.1, forward strand.
TATTTCTATTCTTGAGCCCACATGAAAATGGAAAGTTCTCATTCTCTCTGACTCTGCTGGGTTTTTGTATATTTTATGATCTACATTATTTTTTGCTCATGCACTTAGTTCATTTATAGCGAAAGCGTCTTGTAACAGATTTTGAAAGGATAGCTGAAAAATGTACTAGACATTTAAGACTCCAAAATCTAATTTATATATATTAATGCAGCAACCTGAGCTTCTGCCAGATTTACTCATTATTTTATGTAGTACTTAGGACGAGTTGTTAAACCAATATGGGCCTTGAAAAAAAAAAAAGATAATGTCTTTACAGAGCTGATTATAAACCTCTTTACTGGTTTGCCTAAAATAAGAGGTATTTTATTTCTTCAGTTTTGCTGAAATTCTTCAGTAAAACAAATAAACCCTGTGTGGTGGTAGGCACACATCTTTTAACTTCACTATGTGAAATTCTGTCTGAGTACAGGACCTAAAACAATGGGTACTGGTCCATGACTGGGGTTCCTAGGTGCAATACAAATAAATAATAGTACTTTGTTTCTTTCAAAAGAATTACTTGGAATACTTATGGTCGTGACACTCTGCTACATACTTTCTCAGTTCGGGAGGGGGGCAGTTGTTAACAATTGAAAATGTTCTGTTATAATATGACAAAAAGTAGGTATGAGGTACAGAAAATGATGAGAAAATCTGGCAGCAGTTCCCAACCAGTTCTAGTATATATACTCTACTAGGTTTGTTTTGGGATAAAAGGAATTTTAACAATAAGGTGTTGTTTCTTGTATATTGTTCATGAATGTACAATATTCCCTTAAATATTGGGGGAGGGGTTGTCACCGGTAGAAAGAGATTCCTATTATTGGTGGAATGAGCTCAAATCAATATTTGTTCCTCCTTAAAAATATATTTAAGGGAATATTGTATGTGCATTGCACAATACGTAAGCAATAATACCTTATATTGATGAATAATTCCTTTACCCAAACAAACCAAGTAGAGTATGTATACTAGAACTGATCGGAAAATGGAGTCTTCTCCATGGAAAATGTTGATTTTTGGCAAAAAAACCCCACAAAAAATGGATATATTTTGATTAGGAATAATAATTCCCTACCTCTCAGGAAAGTTGAAAAACATTTCAAAACACATTTCAATTGACCCAAACAAACTTTTTAAAACTTCAAATTTCATCCTAATTTGAGATGGGAATTTTCTTTGAAATCTTGAAAATTTTCACAGGATGGTATAATTACTTTCCACCTAGCTCTGATAATAGCCATGCAAAGGAAAATGTTTGTTATACTTGTTTCATTGGCATACAATTAGTTAGTGTATTGATGATTACAATGTATTTCTTTCATTAGTAGTTTCTGAAACTTAATCTGTGCAGCTCGCAGTGTTTTGAAAGGTCATTTTTATTTCCAAGATGGCTGTACTATATTGTTTTCCTTGGAAATAAAATGACTAATTAAATTATACCCAATTCAAGAGTTACAAAAATGCTGCAAATATTTCCTGTAACATTACTAGTTCACTATCTCCTTTTCATCACTGTAGTTTTTAAAAATATTGTGATATTACCTTTCTTGTGGAAAAAAAACTTTTGATAATAGAAAGTGTACACCATATTTTCAAATAATGAACATTAGTCTAGGGTGGAATTTTCAAAAAAACCTTTCTTCAGCACTCATAACAATCTCATCTGTAAACATGCATACTTGAAGTCAAACTGAAGAAACTCTGTATATAAAACTGTAAGTTAGATCATATTTTCAGTTCTTGTTACAATTTTTGTGCTCCTTTCCTCTTTAAGAATATACAATATCATAGTTTTGTCATCAGGCTTGAACTACTTAGTTTGCTCTGCAGTCCTGTAGCCTGATATCTTTCCTCTGAGCGTAATGATGAGTGAATCTCAAAAGGGTTGGTTCAGATAAGCATCTCAAAATTGGTATTCCATTTCTTCCTACATGTTATTTCCAGACATTGCATATCCAGTAGGCCTTAGTTAGTTGCTTTGCACGAGTGAAAAGTTCTTTTCAACGTATGCATGGAGACAAGAGTCCCTTCCATAGGTAACTAGCCTTATGGAGAGATTCAGAAATCTCTTCTTGCCCCACTTCTTTTAAATTTGGTGATGCTTTGCATTTTTTGCTGAGAGTTGAAGTACAGAGTGGGGAACCCCAGTTCCTGCTGCGAACCCTCACTTCCCATGAGATTGTTTCTAGGAAGCCCCATATATGTGATACAACTCAGGGAAAGCTGCCAAGACAGTAGCATTAACTGACATGAAATATGTCCAGAAGAGGTACTGTAACAAATTTAATTCTATGAACTATGAACTCTAGTGGGAAGAAGCATTATATCATTTAATCAAAGTCAAGCTAAGAAGTGTATGCCACATGCTGGAAATTTACTTGAATTGTATTATGAGAACTAGACTTCTCATGATTTTGTTTGACTACCTAAGGTAGTTTTGTTTTTAACTTTTTTATGATATGAAAAGATACTGGGAAACTTTGAAAGGACTGCTGTGAACAAGCTAATAGTTTCTCTTGGCTTGAGTTTCAATGGTTAGTTCTTTCCCAAAACCCCAAGGAGCCTGGAAAGGGGATAGACTTGGCTTCACTTTGTTCTGATTGGTTTGGTTTGCTCACTCGCTGCAGTTTCCTTTTTCTTTCAGTACAGAAAAAGTTAGACAACATCAATGCTTAATAATGGTCTTATTCTGAGTCTTAAAAACATCTTCACTCTGATGACAGGACTGATAAGCATGATATTAAATAAACCTACTCCCTTTATGATTTAGCAGAGATCAACAAATCAAAATGACAGTAGGATGGAGTGGTGAGATGTGAAGAATTTAACATACACGAAAAATAAGAAGTCATCATAATTGGAGTGAATGTTTAATTGCCATTTTAGACTGGAAACATATAGATCTAATGTTTGTTAACTCAATCATTTTAGCTCTGGTGAAGATCAAATCACTGTTCTGTTAATGTGTTGATATGTGACCTGCATAGAATTAAATTAAAATACACTTAATATCACTGCAGTGGCATCGGTCATTAGTGATTTCTGTTGGACTTGCATGGTGTTGCAACACAGCAGAAACTGCTAACACAGTAGAGGTGCATTCAGACTATTATAGTGCCTACAGTACAAGCTCTGGGGGCCTACTGTGCTAAGGGGATAACAACACTTTCGTTAAGCACACTTGCAACTCATGCTTCCTTTAAACAAAAAAAGAAAAGGAGTACTTGTGGGCACCTTAGAGACTAACAAATTTATTAGAGCAAGCTTCGTGAGCTACAGCTCACTTCATCGGATAGCTGTAGTTCACGAAAGCTAGATCTAATAAATTTGGTTAGTCTCTAAGGTGCCACAAGTACTCCTTTTCTTTTTGCGAATACAGACTAACACGGCTGCTACTCTGAAACCTTCCTTTAAACAGTGGCATCGATCTCACATTTTGTTTGTGGGATCGATGCCTCTGTTTAAAGGAAGCGTGAGTTGCAAGTGTGCTTAACAAAAGTGTTGTTTATATATCTCCAGCAAAATCCACTAGGGAAAGAATACCTGGAAAAGCTGAGCATGAGATAGGGGAAGGATATTTGTTTGCCCATGTTAAACAAAACAAAACAAAGAAGTCTTACCACTTCAGTGAAAAGCTTCTAGAATCTCTGTGTTTGAAGCAAGGGCTTGAAACCAGGGGGTGTTCCTCTAATGCCAAGGGAGTGCCTTTTTTTCCCTCCTTAGGGAAAAAATGCCCACATTTGGTCAAGTTATATGCATCTGAAAAATCTCAGTTCACACATGCCTTGGTAATTTCTCAGGTAAATTCTCTGAAGGTGCTATTTATATAGAGCATGCTCCTATCTTGGGTTGCAGGGCTTGAGCAGGACTTTCTCTGCACTTGCTGCTGCTGGCTTCTCTGGGTCATTGTGGTGCTGGGCACAGGAATTAAGAGCAGAGAGGCTCTCTCTTCTGTATGCTCTCAATGCTCCCCCCAACTGCTGTGCAGGCAGTATGATGATGGAATCTGCCTGATTTGATTGCAAAGGCTGCAAGAACAGGAAAGGTGGGTGGATGGGGAGACAGAGGAAGTAGACTGGAACTAGCTGGGCAAAGATATGGGGGCAGAGAATCGTGGGGGAGAGGGGAAGGGAAGGAAAGAAAACATTGGGCATGGAAAAAGAAGACTTGGATTAAATGAGGAAGGGGGGGGTGGGGGGTAGGGAGGAAGAAACACAGGGACTGGTTGAGCAAAGTGCCTGTAGGGAAACTGAGGGGAGGAGCTCAAGAACTGGAACTGGTAACTGAAGTGAGGGAAAAGAATGGGACTTAGATGGGGGGCCTGGAGGAGGAGACAGGGACTGGCTGGGCAAGAAGATACAGTTTGCAGTGAAGAGCGTGGAGGGTTGGAGACTAGGTGAGCAGAATGTGATAAGGAGCCAAAGAGCATTGGGTGGGCAGGACAAGATCAGGCTGGATGGGATGGAATTGGGTGTACTTCCTCATTATTACATTTATATATTCAATTATATAATATATCCCAGATTTAAAAGGGAAAATTTTGCTTTCCTGAGTTAATATTCTCTTGCATCAGACCTGAGACACTGCTAATTCCATAGAAGCATTGGACCCATGCAAATGGGCTTGAATTTTGCCTATGTGGGTTAGCAATGAGATCTGGCTATGAGAAACTGGAGTTTGTCAGAATGCAAATGTTTTTAGGCCTTCAAATCCTTGAGACGTGTTTCTTGCACAAAAATTCAATAACCTTTTTAACCAAACTTGGAAGAGTTTACGTAGCCCTCTCAGTTCTGTTTATTTCATTACACCATGCTGACCCTAGTAACAAAGCTGTTGTCTTTGTAACAGAGACTTCAGCTAACTAGATTACCTGTTTCTGTGAAAAGATACATTCTCAAATGTCATTTTGAAGGATTGAGTTGTTGTGTGACTTTCCCTGTCTATCTTAAAGTCACAATTGAGCTCAAAATCTTCACTTGGACAAAACTCCAGTCCAGAGTGTTTTAGATTCATGCACTCTTCACAGCTTTTTATGCTCTTTCTTTCACAATTCAGTGTTGGTTATGTAGGCACCGGAGAAGCAGATAATGCATTTATTTTCAAGAGCTAGGAACTTTCATCCATTTATCTATCAGGAGGCCCTGCCACTGTTAGTCAAATTCAGAGATGGGATTCAAATTGGGTATTTTGATTCATAGGAAAATGTCCTTACTGCCAGTTTGTGATATGCCAAATTAGGCAGAGGGAACACACTCACTGATACCAGGATTCTAGCCCACATTTACCAGGATCTATAAATTGGTTTGTCCATGTTCTGACCTGTTAAGCAATGTTGATAAAAAAATCAACAATGTTTTTTAACCAACTTTAAAATGTACGTGGGTGTAGAAAAACATTAATCACTGATTCTTTGGTCCTTATATGGGTAAAAAGGTGTGTCTCTTTTGGATGAAGATAGCCCAGAGATGAAGGAAATTACAAGTAGTCCCATAGTGCTGTCTAGAATGTGAAAGAAGGGGAGCAAATAGATCATATCACTGCTGCATTTTTAGGCCTGGCCTCTGGAATCATCTTTTAAAAAAAAAAACGAAAACAAAAAAAACCCACAAAAGTATGAAAGAAAATAAAAGATACATGTTTTGAAACTAACAAATAATTCCACCATTACTTTTATTTGCACTATTGGTGAGTTGGTGCTGCCATAAAGCATAATAAAGGTGTTTGTGGCTTGACATATACTTCCATTTAAAATGGCAATGACCATTTGTTTCATCGTTTTGCTTTCCTGTATCTGCCACTTTTTGGAATTTCAAGTATGTTATTGTTTATTTTATGATACTAGTCTTTGGAGGAAGCATATGGAATGGTATCTGAGTGATTACTCTAGCTTGTAGCAGCTATAGTACTAAATTTGCTTAGGAGTATTCTGTGACAAGCCCACTAGAATGATCGGAAGCAAGTACACGTATTTATTATTTTTTTTGGCAGAAGTGTCTATGGAGGAAATATTATCATTCTTCTCACTATTTTCTCTCATTCTTTTCAATAAGTGGTTAGGTATAATAATACAACATGTGAATGCACTGGGCTGTCTATAAATGTAGTTTGAGCAGTCTAATCCTGCCACATTTAGAAGTTTTTCCTCACTTGTGCTAATAAAGAACAGACAGCATCCTGGTCTCATGTCACACACATCTTTCTATATAATACATTGATCATGTACTGAAAAAGGCTAAGGAAATCTAACAAAGCATACCATGCAGAAGAACAGCTAAATGCAGTAGCACCAAAGGTCTCTCTAGCACATACTAATCCTTTCAAAAGGGAAACATTGCCAATGTAGCCTCTCAATCTCAGAACAATCTGTTCTTCTTTCCCACCTACAGGGATTTAGAAAATTTTGTAGGTGCAGTAAAGGTTCCAAGAGATCCTTCCCTGCTGCACGGCCTAATTATTTGACTATAATCAGTAGGGTGAAGTAAAAACTGAAGATGTCCAAACTTTCAGAAACAAACAAGGAGGTTTCAGGCACCACTACAAATTACATTTGATTTGTAGCAAATAATTCTATAGGACGGAATGGGGATATATCAGGTATGTCTAAACTGCAGTTTGACACTTGTAGCTGGCCCATGCCAGCTGACTTGGGCTCAAGCTAAGGGGCTGTTTAATTGTGGCATAGACATCTGGGCTCAGGCTGGAGTGTCCCAGAGCTTGGGGCTGCACCTTGAGCCCAAACATCTACACTGCAATTAAATAGCCCCTTAACTGGAGCCCTGCAAGCCTGAGTCAGCTGGCACAGACCAGTGTGGGTGTCTAATTGCAGTGTAGACATAACGTAAATGTAGAAAACAATGGGTATTACCTGAATCAGGCCGAAAAGTAGAGCCAGAAGGTTTCCCTATTCAGGCCTAATTTTCCAGACAGAACTGAGTTTGCACCAGATGCAATGATGAAACAAGACCATTTCATCTATAAAACACAAATTTTATTATTTACACAAGGGAGAAAAACATGCAGAATTGTGGCAGAAATAAGAACTATTAATTTCTTAATATAATTAGAAGCAGTAATGCAGGAGAATACTTTTCTTCCATAACTTAAAATGTACTTGCAGATTAAATGCATACTTCTGTGTGACCAGGACACGGAAGATTGAAATAAATTGCATCCAAATCTCAATTCAAGTCCTAAAAACTGGTCAACAGAAGGAGACATCTGCTAAGAAGAAGGAAGGTCCTTTTGTCTTGCTTTCCCTGTTGATTTCCATCTAGAGCTGACTGAATATTAATGAAAATGATTAACACATCTGTCTTTTTTGGAATAAATCATTTAACAAATATATTTTAGAAGTATTTATCCAGCTCTACATATACTCAGATATTCTTTGAGGCTATCCCCTACTGCAAGGGATGAAAATGTGCATGTTTGCCTATGCTTAAGCAAAGGAAGTGATGAGTACATTCAATAAAAGGAGGGAAATATACGAGGATGTTGTGTTTATATCGTGAACTCATAATTTAGGGTCTGAGACTGCTAAAACAATGGAAATTGAGGGCTTTCAGTATCTCGTATGTTCAGGCCTCTCAGCTATGAACTTCTTTGGGCAGGGACCATGCCTTCTTCAGTATCACATACAGCTCCAAGCACATGTCTGACCTTAGCAAAGAAGCTAATACAAATTGATCAGCATATGTATCCCTAGCTTTATACCATCAGCATAACAAATTGTCAGTATTTCCTTTAAATAAACATAACTGCTATTCTTGGAATAAAAACTACTCTGTCTTTTATTCCTCAGGGAATAATGCCACATATCACTTTAACACCTTTAGAGGTACCACTCCTAGAGCAAATAACAAAATCATGACAGAAGGGGATATGGGGGGAGGAAGGAAGAGATTTTTAAATCTTTGCCAATGACCAAATTCGAGGGCAGTAAACAAGCATTCCAATTTTCTATCATCCTTTTTTTTTTTAATATTTTGTGTGTGTGTGTGCAATACATGAGTGAGTTTTAAGGTTAAGCATTTTTAGAACACAGGTGGTGTCCTAGTGGGATAATGATTTCACTGATTAGTTACTTTAGCATTCCAAATAGTAGCTTAGTTGTTTGTGCGTGCTTCTGTTTCTTTATTGTTTTTTTGTTGTGGTTGGATGACTCTTTTTAATCTAATGTCTTCATCTAAGAGCCTCTAAAATGCAGGAAATTATGCCTGGTTTTACCATTTTTTCCATGAAAAGGGTATCACCTCCCTTCCCTCAAATTAAATTTGCCTTGCTTACCCATTCTGTCCGTTGAGGCAATTAGCCTTCCAAAGGGGGGGATATAAACAATGGCTAGGATTTAAGATGAAAACACCAAGAAGGGATTGATCCTGGGAAGTACAGTAATACTGAGAGTGATTAAATAAATTACCAAATTAAATTTTGGATAAATATCATAACATTTCTTAATGGTAAGATATTTCAGACTATGCAGGACAGCGTTGCCCTAGTGGATAAGCATTAGACTAGGCCTCAGAAACCTGGGTTCTACTCCCTGGTGGCCTCCTGTGTGACTTTGGACAAGTCATTTCACTGCTCTGTGCCTCTGCTTCCCCACCTGTAAAATGAGATAATGATACATCAGCACCTGTGGTTTCTGATTCGAAGTGCTATATAGAGCTAGGTGTTTTTAAAAATAATGATAGGGAATAGTTTAAGGGAACTGAATGGAAGATCAATTTTAAAAACAATTAACATAGTTCCATACACTGTGTTTGATTAGTCTCCACCGACAGGGACACGGAGTTAATAACAGGCAGATAGCACTGGCTGTTAGGGCCATGAGGGGCCCTAAAAGTGATTACAAGTAGGTGGTGTTTGATGCACTGAAGAAGGGGGAGTTGGATGCATGGTGTTGACTGATGTGGGAATTAAACTGGTGTATCTGAAGTGAACCAGTGGTATGCATCTTTCAATGGACTTTGGCTCAGGTGTTTAAATCTCACCCAATATTTTTTTAGCGCTGTGAGTCAATCACAAATATGTTGTGTTTCAATGTGATATGATGAATGTTGTTCTTGTCTGGCAGGCAGCAGAACCTTCAGCCACTTATTGTGGCAACTTGAGTTTCTTAGAATTTAGAAAAGTGGAAGCATTTCTCCAGGAATCAGCTATTTAAAGATAATTGTTTTGAAGCTTTCAGAGTAGCTTTCATAGTAGCAGCCGTGTTAGTCTGTATTTGCAAAAAGAAAAGGAGTACTTGTGGCACCTTAGAGACTAACAAATTTATTAGAGCATAAGCTTTCGTGAGCTACAGCTCACTTCATCGGATGCATCCGATGAAGTGAGCTGTAGCTCACGAAAGCTTATGCTCTAATAAATTTGTTAGTCTCTAAGGTGCCACAAGTACTCCTTTTCTTTTTGCTTTGAAGCTGAAAGTACATTAATCTTTCTTTGGAAGAGGCACCAAACCAAAGTCCTGATCACTGTCATTAAGTCTCCTTGCACTAGGGATTTAACCAACTTGAGCCAAATTCTGACACTGATTTTAGTAGGATTATATAGATATAACCAAAGGCAGAATTTGGCCTGTGGTATCCTGGCCTAATTCCAAACTGGGTATTTACATTCTGCCTAACTAATTCCTGCTGCAGTTTCAGGTCAGTCTTCACTACTTCCTTTCCTCCCTTGCTATTCATTTTCCATTGAGGAGGTGACTGTACTTCCATGGTGCATCAACATGAAGTGATCTCTCTCTATAGTTTCGATAGCTTTGTTTATGACTTGTATTATAGTAGTAGCCGAAATATGCTATATAACTAAACACTATTTGACTCTCACACACAGTCCTTGTCTTGAAGATCTGACAGACTGATCAGTTAGTTACATTTATAAATTATTTTGGGATTCTTTATAATGGAAGAGGCTAATATAGTAGTATAGTAATAGCTAGGCACCTGCAGACATGGAAGCCACCACATCAAGGTGTGACCATGCCTCAGTGGGTCACAGCTGAAAATACCAGGTTCAGGACAAACCCCTGGGCAGACTCACCCCCAAACTGGTGATTATTCTAGCATAAGATATACCAAGCCAGTATCAAAAGTAAACTTCTGTCTTACCTCACTGGTTAACAAGAAGTCAAAGTCTCCTTAGGCGTTCCAGCCCTTGCTTCACCACCCAGACACTGGACTCTATGATGAGTGGTTATTGAAAACCAGTTTCATCACGGAAGAGGTCCTCTAATCTCAAGAGATGAGCCACATAGCAAGTTCAGTATATAACTCAGATCATGCCCAATAATCACATTTTGCCAATTCTTTAATATCTAAAAGTTATTTATAAGAGAAAGGAGAAACTGGTCAAAGAAATCAGATACATACAATCATTGCAGAGTTCTTGGATAATGTTTGTAGCAGTGATATTACAGATTGCTGGCTTGTAAAGTTTCTGATAATTCCAAGAGATTAGAATGTTCTCAGTCCATAGTCCGTATGCTCCTTTTAGTGTAAGTCTAGAGCTCAGAGCAGGAAAGAGAAAGAGTCAAAAAGGAGATGCTTCCAGAGTCTTTTATATGTTCTCCAATGTAGAGGGAATTTCACTGTCCCCCCAAAAGATCTCAGCCTTAGTTTGTGAAAAATGGCAGGACAGGATGGAGTCCAGGATCACATGAGCAAGTCACATGCATTTACATGGCTTGATGACTCATAGGAGCAACCATTACCCATAATCTGATTATGGTATCCATGGGAAGGCTCACAAGGCAGGGAGGAGCTTCTTCTATAGCCTATTGTGAGAGTTAAGTGTTCTTTAATGTGCTGTCAACTTGAATGGTCCATTCATAATGTGCTGACTAGACTGGATGTAAACTACCTTGTGGCTGTTATCCCAGGAGCAAACACATTTGAAATACTGGTATATAGTCAATATTAACTTTAGACACAAAGATGATATATGCATACAAACAGGATAATTATATTTGATAGATTGTAACTTTTGTATTGATACATTACATGACATACTTTATATAAGATGTGTTGCAGCAGTTGTCTAACAGTGGCAATATTAATGATAAAATGGTCATCATACAGAATCACTCAAGGGTCAAACTTTATGGGACAATTTGACAAATCATAGTAGCATCAAATAATTTTTGTTTAGATCTAGTGTTTATGGTTATTTATTGATTTTTAAAAAAGGAGCATATTTTAAAGGGCATTACCATTAAATTGCTTCCCTCCTTTCTTAAGTATGGTCATGAAGAACAGATACAAAATAAAACATTATCAAAATATATACCATAAAATGTGGAGAACTATTTCCTCAAAATACTGAGATTATGAAAGCAGGAGATGAACATCTATATAACTGAAAGAAAAGTGCATGCACACAGAAAGTACTGCAAAATAATTCCTTAAACAAATAATTACTAATCAAACTAAAACTACCGCTAGATATACTAATAGCTTGTCATGAAGATATTATCCTAGAAATACCCTTTTCAAATTCTTTGAAGAATGCCAAATTCTGCTTCTCTAATCTTTCTTTTAATTTCAAGAAAGGGGAATTTCATTTAAGACTCTGGGGATGATCTATACCTCAACTGGTATAAATTAGCATGGACTCATTGAAATCAGTGAAGCTTTGATAATTTACACTTCCTCAGGTTCTGCCTCTCTAACTCTTAGACTGTTCAGGATGCCTTGGCTTTTTCCCTGTTCTTAAATTCATTTCTTTCTTAGGCTTGTGTCATTGTGGCCCTGTGAAAGAGTATGGGTAGTCTAAGGTTGACTCATTACTCTGTGTACTTTGCAAACATCCCCACATGGTCCAAATTGAGGAGATAATTGGTTAAGGATTGGATGTTTAAACAAGTAACAAGGTGATTCATCTCATCAGCTGGAAGAAATTAAAAGAGAGATAGGAAGGCTAGGAGTTCAGGGACCTGAGAGTTTCTCAGGTGGTTGGGGGGGAGAAGGTAAAAGTCTTATGCTGTGGGAAACTAGCACTTATAGCCTGTTGTAAATAAGACATGTAGTGTTGAACTGGCTATCGGAGTATGTAAGGACTGTTTGCTTAGGGAGTACAAGAGGCGAGAGCCCCACCCTCTTATAGGCCAGTATAAACGTGTGCAATTCTACAGATGTCTTCCTGAAAATATAGGATCAAGCTCTCCTTTTCTTTGCATCTGCAGAATAGATTTATTAAATTAAGACATATGTTCCATACATAAACAAAGTAGAACCCATTCACCCATTTATCTGTAACTGCTGAGAAATTCATTCTATAACTTCAGGGATTTCAGAAGTCATGAATAGGAAAGATAGTGTGAGTATCTGCCCTGCTCTTAATTACTCTGTTTTTTTACTGAGCTTTATTCTCTGACTCCTTTAGTGTGACTGAGCCATCTGGATGTGAGATGGTTTATTATTTCTTGGGGACTATGCTAACAAGGCTCATTTTTTGTGGCTTTTGTGACTGTAAACTTATTGTTTTGGTAGGTAGTGAGATTCTCCACAGGTATGACATTTCTGTTCCAAAGTGAATGCAAATTTATGGGAAATAATACAGAGAACCTGCAGACACAATGTGTTGTTTGCAGTGCTTAATTTGTAATGAATGGTGCTGGGGCTCAAGCAATTATTTTACATTCATAACTGATGCAGCAAGCCTAGAGGTGCTGGATCTATGAAGGGCCAAGCTTACAAGTGCCGAGGCTCAGCCCTGGCTGTTTGATATATTCAGCATACAATGCCTTATGCACATTTTCATAACTTTCACTAAAAGTCTTATTAACTCAAACCACCAGAAACTCTTCATCTGGACGAAACTTTTGCTTTCCCTCACCAAAATGCACCCACACACTTGCATGCAAATTTGGAGAGCAGGATAAATCTGACTAGGAACTGTTAGGCAGATTTATGGAGAAGTGATGAAGAAAGTAAGTGGTGGGAGGAAAAGGAAGTTGGGTCTATCTTTTAACTTAAGACTTCTAAGCTTTGTGTCACTAAGGTTCTGTAGCACTTTTGTAAAAATGGGAATTTTTCCTCAAGATTTTCCCATATTGTTGTGCAGCATAGTTGAGCTATTCTTTATCCCAGAGATGGCTATGTGTCAATTGTGCATACCTATCTAGTTTTGTAAAGTACTTTTGAAATCCTTTGGGATGAAGGGCCATTTTATGAAGGGAAAGTATTCTAAAGCATCTATCCTGTGTTCTTGTTTACTTCTCAGGTGTATTTACAGTCCAGTAAGTTTCACAGCTGCACACTGAAGCCCTGAACGCTGCTGTTGAGAACACTTTAAATGTTGAGGAGGCTGTCGTTACTTAAATCTTAATGTCATACAGGCTATTTTTTCTTTTTCTCCTTTACTTTCTCTATATTTTGTTGGGGGTAACGGAAGATTGCTCCGTAATGCCTCCTTTACTCTTACCCATTTGTCAGCTATATGGTCATTGTCAGCTCATGAAAATAAATACTATTCATTCCTCTTAATTATCGTTATTATTGTACATTACCAAATGTTTTTCGGTCCCTTGTAGAAAATGGGTTTCTTCCTGATGTTACTAAGTATGCGTGTCATCGTAGGCTTCATTTATTATTTCTACCAAGCCCTGATGACAGACTATATTAGCGATGACCATACTTTCCTCATGAAAACAATGACTCACAGACTAACTCTGTGTGACAAACATTAATAGCTTTCTCTTGCCTGTTAATGCATATGACCATTATAGTGAGCTACAGTACTACCCCTTTTTTTTTTCATTTTACACTCCCGGTAGCTATGGACCAGTACACACCCAGTCAAAACATGAAAACAAGACGCTTCACAAGCAGAACACATTAGAGATCATTGGCAACAAATATAGTGGCTCAAAGAAGATGCAATTTATTCTATAGGTTATTCCCTCCCACTTCCTTCCACTACTAGGAAGAATAATTTAAAACATCAAAAGGGGAAAAGTGTTGGTCATTCTCATCATTCCAAAATGGCTCAGAAGGTAATATTTAGTAGAAATCTTGGATTGGCAATCCAACAGGATCTTCCATTTCCCAACCTACTTCCACATCCCAACCAAGGTTATTTGAAGCTGACAGCTTGGCTGCTGAGCAACCAGTCTGAACCAAGATGTGATATTGCTCAAAAATAATATACTTTCCAAGTCTCCAGTAGTCCTTTCAGCCTATGCGCAAAGGATTGGTTTTGGCTGCTTTGTGTCACTCCCAAAGCACAACATAATCTTATGCTTATGTAACTGGGTAGTTAGGGATTCCCCAATGTTTGCAGGAAGAGAGGCAGAGCCCAAATATCTCTGGCTGGTGGGATAGATTAACAGATTCCAAGGGCAGAAGAGACCATTGTGATCATTTCGCCAATGTAGTTCCTAAAGTATATCTGTTAGGGGAAAAAAAGGCAATCTTGATTTTAAAATTGTTGGTAAAGGAGGATCCACCACTACCCTTGATAAGTTTTTTCCAATGGTTAATTACCCTCAGTGTTAAAAAATTTACACCTTATTTCCTATGTCTATCTTATGTCTATCTTCAACTTCAAACTTTAGTGTGCTATACCTTTGTCTGCTAGATTGAAGAGCCCATTGTCAAATACTTGTTCCCCATATGAGTGCTTACATACTCTAATCCAGTTCTTACTTAACCTTCTCTTTGTTAAGCTAAACAGAGCTCTTTGAGTCTAGCAGTATAAGGTATTTTCCCAATCTTTTAATCATTCTCATCGCTTTCCCAGGAACCATCTCCAATTTATCAATATCCTTCTTGAATTGGAACACCAAAAACTGGACACAGTATTTCTGCAACAACCAGTGCCAAATAAGGAGGTAAAAAAACCTCTCTACTCATACAAAGACAAGAGCTGCCATACTGAGTAGACCACGGTCCATCTTGTCCAGTATCCTGTCTGACAATGACCCATGTTTCAAGGGAAGGGTACAGAACAAAGGCAATTATGGAGTGATCCACCTGTCTTCAACTCCTGGCTTCTAGCAATCAGAGATTTAGGGTCTCTCTGAGCTTGGTAGCTCAATGCAAGTTGCCATTAATGGACATATCCTCCATGAACGTATACAGTTTTTTTAACCCAGATATACATTTGGCCATCACAACATCCCATGGTAATGAGTTCCACATATTAGTTGTGTGCAAAAAGTATTTCCTCTTGTTTGTATTAAACCTGCTGCTTATTAACTTCATCGGGTGAACCGTGGCTTATGTATTATGGGAAAGGGTAAATAACACTTCTCTATTCACTTTTTCCACACCATTCATGATTTTATAGACCTTTATCATATCCCCCATTACTTGTTTTTCCCCCCCAGGGCCTAATCCTTGTAATCTCTCCTCATATGGAAGTAATTCCATACACTTGCTCATCTTTATTGCCCTTATCTGAAATTTTTCCAGTTCCACTATATTGTTTTGAGATGGGGTGACCAGAACTGGGTACATTGTTCAAGGTGAGGGCACATTATGTATTTATAGAGTGGCATTAAATTACTTTGTCAGATTTTTCTCTTGCCTAATAGTGCCTAACATACTGCTAGCCTTTTTGACAGTTGCTGTACATTGTAGAAGTTTTCAGAAACTATCCACTCCAAGATCTTTCTTGAGTGGTAACAGATATTTAGAGCTCACTATTATATATGAATAGTTGGGATTATTTTTCCAATGTGCATTACTTTGTGCTTTTCAACATTGAATTTCCTATGGCATCTTGTCACCCAGTCACGCAGTTTTGCAAGATCCTCTGTAATTCCTTGCAGTCTCCTTTGGATTTAACTATCTTGAATAAATTTGTATCATCTGCAAATTTTGCCACTTCCGTTTTTCAGATAAATAATGAATATGCTAAACAGCACAGGTCAAGTACACATCCTTGAAGGGACCTTGATGTTCACCTCTCCGTTGTGAAAACTGACCACTCATTCTTACCCTTTGTTTCCTACTTTTCAATCAATTACTGATCCATGAAAGGACCTTCCCTTATCCCATGGCTACTTAGTTTTCTTTACTTGAAATTAGGCTCATTAGCCTGTAATTGCCAGGATCTCCTCTGGAATCTTCTGTTTATGCATCTAACTACTGCATTTTACTCATTGCTCAGGCTGTGGCCTAGAGGGGCAGTCATGTTCAGCTCACTATCCACCATGACCCCAAATCTTTTTTAGAGTCACTATTTCCCAGGATAAAGTCCCCCATGCTATAAGCATGACCTGCATTATTTATTCCTAGACATATACATTTACATTTAGCTGTATTAAAACACACATTGTTTGCTAATGCCCAGCTTGTATACAAATCCAGGTCTGTCTGTATCAGAGACGTGTCTTCATTATTTATCATGCCTTCTATCTTTATGTGTCTGCAGACTTTATCAGTGATTTTGTTTTCTTCTAGATCATTAAGAAAAATGTTAAACAACATAGGAACAAGAACTGATCTCTGCAGGATCCCACTAGAAATACACCTGCTCAGTGATGATTCCATATTTACAGTTAGAATGTAAGGCCTATCAGTTAGCCAGTTTTTAACCCATTGTATGCCTTGTTAATTTTATATCATTCTAATTTTTTTGAAATTAAAATGTCATGCGGTACCAAGTAAAATGCCTTACAAAAGTCTAAGTATATTACGCCATTACTAGTACTTTTATCAAGCAAACTCATAAAAAAATCAAGTTAGTTTGAGAGGATCTACTTTCCATAACGCCATTTTGATTGGTGTTAGTTATTTTACCCTCCTTTAATTTTAATTTATTGAGTACTGTATCAACCGCTCCATTATCGTACTTGGGATTGATGTCAGACTAAGAGGCTGCAATTACCAAGGTTATCCAATTTACCCCTTTTAAATATTGACACAGGATTAGCTTTTCCCAGTCTTCTGCAACTTCCCCAGAGTTCCATAACTTACTGAAAATCAACATTAAAGATCCAATGAGCTTGCCAGCCAGCTCTTTTAAAACTCTTTTAAAAATGCAAGTTATCCAGACCTGCTGATTTTAAAATGTCTGCCTTTAGTAGCATCCTCCTGAGATACTATTGGAAAGGAAAGAGCATCATAATTATATTCATATGACAACATCATCTGTTTTTTCTCCAAATACGGAACAGAATACTTATTGAACAATCCCAACTTTTCTGCATTGTTGTTAATTCTACCATTACTCTCTAGTAATGGACCAATACCACTGTTAGGATTATTTTTGTCTTAATATACTTAAAATACTCCTGCCTATTGTCCATAGATTTCTCTTTGTGTTCCTTTGCTTCCCTTATTGATTTTCTACAGTTCCTAGCTTCTGGTTTATATTCATTACTATCAACCTCCCCTTTCTTTCATTATATATTGTTTTTTTACAGATGCCTTTATTTTCCCTCTAATATAGATTAGAAAGGAAATAATCAGCCAGCATGTTTTTACTGTTCTCTCATTGATGCCATAACCTTTTCAAGGATGCATGCAGCTTAGGTTTAAAAAAAAATCACATTTAGTCTGCATTTAAGTTTACCATCCATTTGAAAATGTGTATTTTAGTTATTTTCTTTGTTTAGTCCTGCAAGGTGATAAGTACTTCTCTCTGATCTCAGAGGATCAGTCTCTGTTATTATGCCACTGTCTGACAGCATTGCTCAAAAATAACCTGGCTGTCACCATGGTGCTCTGTGTTACCTAATCACCATAGTACCACTTTCAGCTTTTTAGAGTGTTGGTATGATAGGCTTCCTGGCTCTTTGAGACAGAGTTCCCTGATCAGAAACACTACCATGCTTTCTGCAAAATGGACACTATCTGCCTTTATTAAAGATATTAAGATGTATGCAGACCACTACTGGTGGCTTTCATGGAATTTGGAAGCTCCGTTCTGAAAACTCCTCTTCCTAGACAGTCTTGTGGGCCCCAATAAGCAAACTCCTGAAGTGAATGGGCAGAAGCTTGTTCTTCTTCAGAGTGAATTCTTTTGAGGGAAAGCAACTGAGAACAGTCAGCCATTCAAGGAAGAAAGCCCTCTTATGGAGTTTTCCCAGTGAATTCTTTGGAATCAGGATTTGGCCCAAAGAAAGTATACAAAATAAGATGTGCGTGCATGCGTGCGTGTGTGTGTGTGTGTGTGTGTGTGTGTGTGAGCGTGCTGAACTCTCATTGACTTCAGTGAGCCCAGTGTCAAGGAATCAGAGTAGCAAGATCTGTAAAACAGAGGTAATCTGTTTGATTGATTTTGATTTTAACTGTAAACTATTTCAGATAAAATATGACTAGTAACTTGTAGGCATCCCTCCGAGGGAGGCCATGCCTCTGCTGTCACATATCTGGAATGGCAGTCTGTACAAGGGAGAAGTTACCTGTCTCTAGGGTTCAACTCTTCAGGCAGAGTAGAGCAGGGAGTACTAGGAGCCCAGGCCCAGGTGGGGTGGGGCACCAAACAGTCTGAGGCTCTTACCTCAGGCAGCAATCAGTAGTCTATGATCCCGAGCCCCCAAGCAGAGTTGGGTACCAAACAGTCTAGGGCTCAGGCGGGGGTGAGTACCAGTCTAGCATCCTAACTAGGCAGATGGTAGACCAACCGTGGCCTCGTGGCTGAAGGTGGGGAGACTGCCACCCCAGGGGTAGCAGGGGGTAGAGGGACCTTGTTCCACCCAACTCCACTGGGGTCCCAGCCCAGGGCCCTAGCAGTAGTGGAGTGTTCCACCACTGGGTCAGTGGAGATCTGCCCACAACACTCTGACCTGTCTTCAGACAGCAATGCAGCCTGACTACCATTGGCTATCCCTGGATGCTTTGGATGTTCTCACAACAGTTGCACAATGGGGAGTTTTTGATTTTCTACTTATCCATCAACTAGCTGCATCTTCCATGGTTTGTTCAGATGCTGTTCAATGTGGTCCAAAGTCTGCAGGTCAAAACCATTGGGCGGCTTGTTGAGTAAGTAATAATGTACTTGTTTGGAACAGTAGATGAGGTCCAGACACTGCCATTCCCTGGCCAGATCCAGAGCCATGAGGTGGTCACATGTGATCCATAGTGTTTTTTTCAATTTTCATATGCTATCCATAACCTCTCCAATGGGAAGTTCTGACTAATTTTTGGTGCATTTAAGTTCTGGTGCTAGGGCTATATCTTGACAGATAGCTGGAGGAGTTCAGTGTTTGCTAATACAGAAAGTAACAGTAGAAATGTTGATTTTAAAGTTCACTTGATGATTCACATGGTCTGATTCCGCTGCCCATCCATAAATTGGGTGTGACAGCTTCTTGTCCACACTGGTGCACAGTACTCTTCAATTGATTACACCAGGGCCAAGGCTGACATTCATAGCACCAGAGCAGTTGATCCCCAGCTTGTTCTCGCTAACTTTTGAATAGTGATGATGCGCGTCTTACCTTTAAGACTACTTTCTTGAAGTGGTCATGAAAGGATAGTGTGCAGTCAAGAATGAGACCAAGATATGTTGGCGTTGGGTCATAACACACTTTTTCACCACAAAACTCTATTTGTGCCATTCTATTATCAAGGGGGAAATAGAGACTACAGGGTAGCTCAGATTTGGTCTCATCTGCCACTTTTAAAATTCCCCTGTGATCTTAAGGTCAGATGTAGGGGTCACCTCAAGTTCTTTAAATCTACAGGACTCAGTTGTGAATGCCAAATCATCAGGAATTTTGAGGTGGAACAAACTCAGAATGAAATGCTATGTGTCAGTTCAACAAACACAAATATTTTAATTTGTGTCCAACCAACTGTGACTGGAGGCCCAGAGGAGCCAGCTGAGGTCACTCAGTTAGAGTGAACTGCACAGAATGGGGCAGGCAATCCCCAAAGCTGGTAGATATTCCAAAACTTAAATTTACCAAGCCAGCACAAAACAGCTTCTATTATACCTCACTGGTTACTCAGACATCAATAACACAGTTCCCTTAAAGTAACTCAGCTTCAGGCCTCCACCTGGACACCCATGTCAAATGTGATGAGGATTAATGAAAATCTTATTCATCATAAAAAAAATTCTACCAATCCAATGAATCAGACACACAACCTCCCAGTTTAATGAATATTCCATATCTTACCCAAATACATGCTTACAGCCAATTCTTACGAACTAACTAAAATGTATTTAAAAAAAATAAAAGAGGAAGTGTTGATTAAAAGATCAGTATACATACAGGCATGAGTATAATTCTTGAGGTTCAAATTCATAGCAGAGATGGTGAGCTTTGTAGTTGCAAGGAGTTCTTTTATAATTTAGTCCATAGGTTATAGTCCAGTGTCCAATATCATATTCAGAGTTTCAGTTTAGGACTGGGATCTCAATCTTGTGACTCAAATTTCCCCTGATGAAGCCTAAGCTGATCTGAGATAAACAGGATCAGGACCCAAGGGTCTTTTATACAGTGTTCTAGCATGCACTTGACCATACAGTCCTGGATAAACAATAGGCTTTTGATGTAACCTTCTGTTTCCTAAACACCACCAGTAATTAGTTACAGAAATTAACATAGGGCAATTTACCCATTAGGCTTCAAAGAGACTTATAGATAATGACATTATTTCACCCAAGATTCATCTAAATGTTAATATTCCCTGTTGATCTTGAAATTAATAGTTATAGTGACAGACAAGAATTGCCTGTTTACATGGCTAGTATCTAATACACACAATTACTATCACCTCTAAGGTTTCAGAGTAGCAGCCGTGTTAGTCTGTATTCGCAAAAAGAAAAGGAGTACTTGTGGCACCTTAGAGACTAACAAATTTGTTAGTCTCTAAGGTGCCACAAGTACTCCTTTTCTTATCACCTCTAATTATCTTAAAATACAGGTTTGTACTTCAAATTTCTAGCCTATCTAGCATTGAATGGCCCTAATTAACATTCATATACTTTCTAATATGTTTTTAAAGGTTGGCTTTGGGTCATTCAGCCTGCAAACTGCTTAACCCTTTCTGGCCATATGTTACACTTTGTATAAGATTAGTCGCAATTACATAACAGTGGTAGCAATGGTGATTTGCATGATTATATTTTAATTGGACAATATCACACCAACCCAAAACAAAATATTTCATTTCTGTTTTCCCAATGGAAAATGAAAATTTCCTGTGGAAGCTTTTGACATTGCAGATACTACATTTTCAGTTCACCCTCTCCCTCCCCCCATATCCCACATTCCAATGGAAAATTCAGCACTGGCTATAATAAGAAAAAGTGACAACCAAAAAAGTTGATATTGTTTCTATTAAATTAAACAATGATGTTTAGAAGAAATCATTTTATTGGATAGAGGATGTGTGATTATAAAAAATGCTTGTTTATCTTACTGCCACAGTTTATTTGGGATCTTTTTAAAATTCATACCTTGAGATTGAAAAAAAATTACTAGACGTATCATGTAGTAAAAGTATGCTAATCTGCAAGAAATACAACTACTGTGCCCTCCTACCCCAAAAGAAAATCACAATTTCTTTTTTCCCCTCCATTTAGCCACATCTATAGACTTGCAAAAGTGGCAAAATCGTACACGTCAGTAGTTGTTAAAGATCTTGTGAAACACAATATATCCATTTTACACATGGGTAAATGGAAGCATGGAATAACAGCTGTTGAGCTGTACACAGCAATACATAAGAAATTAGAACTGAAAACAGAGTTAAAACACTGCATCCAGTTGAAACTGGAGGAGGTATTTAGGTAGAGAGAATGTAAGTACCAAATCAAAAAAAAGACATCTAAGAAAATAGAGGTCATTTATAATAATTTGGTTCTAAAGTTTTCTGTAGTGCTGAGCTTTCTGCAAATTGTTAGTAAAATAAGAGGCCTCAGATGACTGAATCAGATGCCCAAAGAGTATGGGGTCAAACCATACCCCATAGCAGTCACAAGGAAGCTCCTCTGCTGTGAGCATGTTGAATCAGACCACTTTAAACCAAGTAATTTTGAACATGATTAATCTGAGTAATCTCATTAGTAGTTTTTATTCTGGAGCTTGTCGCTACAAAGATAGAAAGTAAAAATAAGTGACGATTCTGGCTTGCTTTGCTGCAAACAAGTTATGCATCTTAGAAAAAAAAATGATGAAAGATGCAACAAATCACCTTTCACCTTTCAAAGATGGAAAAATTAAAACCTATCCCTAAGTGACAAACTTGGCTGCAGTGCCTTGATCAGAAAGAATTCATAGGAAAACCAGGTAAAACTGAGACGTTGAAGCAATTATTAAAGGCATATGAACATGATAAAAGATAGTTGAGAAAGTTCAAACACTTGTCACTTAAAAAAGAAAAATGAATATCCGTTCTGGACTCTTTCATGTACAAGTTATCGTTGTGTTAATGTCTCATGTTTCAGGTAACTAACACTTTGCTGTGAGCATGATTTAATGGCAGCCTTTATAAACTGACCACAATAGGAATAAGACAATATTGTGAATAAAGTTCAAGGCATTTCCTGCTGATGAAATGGCTAGCTAGCTGAAAGTGCAGTGTACCATTAATTCCAGCCAGTAATTATTCCCATAGAAATGCTGTGAACTAAGATTATTGATATTAACATTTCAGAAAGAGAGTTCTTTCTTTTTCTCTCTCTCTTCACCACCACAATGCTTTTCACTACAATAGAAAGCTATTGATTAGCAATATCAGTCACCGTGGACCATATACTACCCTTAGTCTGCATATAACTGCCATTGATAGGAATAGGATATGTGTAATGGTAAGCATTCTTATATGGTAAGGCTTCTTATAACACTGCAACATTGCACTGCAAAGATAAATGTAAGCGGGGGAATAGTCCCACTATTGTGGGGAACTTTCCTGGCTTCTTCACAACCCCGGTGAAGTGGGCTAGCGAAAGGATCCGAGTTCTCGCTCCCACTTCCTTTACCCGGTGGCCTCCCTGCCCTTGAGGACTCCCCTTCCACTCTCGTGTCTGGCAGAGTCCTCGTAACCCCAACAAGGCTGGGCCCAGGATTTCTGGGGGACTCGACCCCCAACTCTGCTGTGGTCATGTAGGACAGGGGCTAGGGTGTCCCCACTCCGGGGTCCTCTCTCTACACTGGGCACTTCTCTGACCCACTGATCATTACATAAAAGTTAAAGCAAATGCAAGTTATTTAATCAACAATTAATTTTTAAAAGAATTAGGAAAAATGGGAAAGGTTAAAGGAAACACATCAACCCGCTCTGTGGCAGGGAACATCACACACAGTGTCTCTGGAATGGGGCAGTTCACAGTCTGTTCCTTGCAAGTCACAGGCCTTCTTCTGAGGCCCTGGCTGTGCTGCAGGGATGTTGTGGGTTGGACACTCGCTCTGGTGATGGCCACAGACTCTCAGGTTCTAGGTGGCAGGGCCCTTCTTCCCAGCGTTGCCCCGCCCTGTCAGGGTTACCAATCCCCCTCTGAGCGTGGCCTGCAGAGCCTCCTGGCTGAGTTGTCTCCCTGTGCTGGGCCCACTGCCCAGGGTCCCCCTCGCTCTCCCCAGTTGCTCACCACACCCGGCTCCGGACTGCTCCAGACCCAGACCCAGTTCCAACTCCACTCTGTCTCAGCAGGCTGCTGCTCTGCTTCCAGCTCTCTGGGCTGCTTCTCTGGTCCCTCTGGCTCTGGTTGCTGCAGCTCTCTTCCCAGGACAAGTCTGCTCTCTCTGGGCTGTACCTCTGGCTTTGGGGCTGCAGCTCTGCTCCCAGCACAGGGTCTGCTCTCTCTGGGCTGCTTTTCTGGTCCCTCTGGATCTGGCACAGCTCTGCTCCCCAGCTCAGCTTGGGCCCCTGTTTTTTCTTAGCTCGGCCCCACTCTGTCTGACACAGGCAATTCCATCTCACACGGAGGGTGGGACCCCCCTTGCCTCCTGACTCCCTGATTAGCCTGCCCGCCCTGTCATTCAGGCTGACATGGAGCAGTCTCAATGTCCTGATTCCCCATCGACCATTCCCTCTTTTAGTACTGGGAGCTAGCAACTAAAACACCCCAACTGAGTGTTAGTAAGGGGGCAATAGTCCCCTTACATAAAGTTAAAATATCATTCTCCAGTTGTACTTGGATCCTTGTACTTAGACCCATATCTCGCAAAGGACTTTAGCACAACCGCAACTTTAAGCATGTATGTAGTCCCAGTGGAAATAATAGGACTATGTACATTCTTTAGTTTTTTGTTGGATCAAGGGCTCAAGTACCAAGATTACATGTAACTCAGAATTCCTGTAGATAGATTAGATACTTTTGGGGATCACAATAAGTGGAACAAGAGAATTAAAATGAAATTTACTGTATTGCTTAAAACAAGTGTTGCCAACTCTTTTTGGGGAAGGTTATAAGGGGTGGTTTCACAGTCCCTTAAACCAGTGGTCTCCAAACATTTTGGCTCGCGCACCCCCAGGGTGAAGACCGGAAGAACTGCCGCAGGCGGGCCGCCAGAGGTGAACACCAGCCGTGAACATGCAGAGCTGCCGTCAAAGAAAAAAACGGTGGAGTGCTGTCCAGCGGCGCACCTGCTGCCATGCACCCCCTGGGATCGTCTTGCGCACCGCAGTTTGGAGACCACTGCCTTAAACTTCACTGCACTGTGTGTGTTCCCTAAAATTCAGTGTGACTCTTTTCCAAAACTGTAAATCCTGAGTGGGAGAGAGTTTGCTGAAGACTCTTTCTAGGTTTGCCAATTTTGAGCTCAAGGAATTTGTTTTAACCTCTCAAGCCCTAAAGAGTTTGGTTTACCATCTCTCTGGTCTTCTGAGGCTTTGGATAAACAGTGTGGAGTTAGAATGGTGTTGGCCAGCAGGTTCATTCTAAACTGCTAGTGTAGGCAAAGGCAACTTTAACAGATGCTAACCTAATCATGTTGAAGCCTACACTCCCCCACTTGCTTTGATTTGACCAGCTCAGTACATGCTAAAGTCCACACTAGTATTTTAGAACGTGGTGGTTAGCACCGTATAACATGCTACAGCATGTTTTAGTAAAGTTTTAGTAAAGACAAACTCTGAGACTCCACCTTTTTTTCCCATTCAGTACTGCTTCTGCTGAGAACAAGTCTGAGCTACCCTGTCTAAAAGGGAAGAGGTGACTGGCTGGCTGGTGTGAGTGAACTTTGCCTTTTGGAATTGTGTCTCTATATTGGGCTGTCAGAACCCAGATCTATTAATTTGCTAGCATGCTGCAAAGCCCACCTATTTTTCTGGGGTTTGGGGAAAGTGTGAGTTGAAGGCTGGAAGGTTCTACGTGCTCTATAGAGGTGCTATTTTGTTTGCAGGTAGTTATTTCCTGTGAATTTTAAATTGTGTAATTAGGGCCTGCAGCACTGGATGCTTAGTAAATCTTGTACAAACTGAAATAAAAAAGCAAGCCTGGGAGGAGCCTATGTTTATAAAACCTGTGATCTAGAGGTATCTTTGGGGGTGCCTGCAAGCCTCCCATTTAATATGTTCCCAACAGATTTAAGGGAATACTGGGTTCAGGGGAGTAGCTGAGAGGATAAACTCCATTGGGATACTGCTAAATTATCCTTGAAAAAGATTATTTATCCTAGGAGGTTATAAAAAAATACTTTGACAGCAACCTATTTATTTTCATTAGAAATGGACCAGGTTATTCTGCAAGCATCTGCCATTTGGTGCAAGGCAATTTGTGTCAGAGCTAACTTTATATCCATAGACCTACCAACAGGCCTTTATCTGTCACCCTGCGCCCTCCATTTGAAATTGACCCAGTTGAACACATTTTTAAGGAACAAAAATGTAAGCTTTTTTCCTCCCACAGAGAGCAGCTTTAGATAAACTTGATTGCCAAATTTTGTTGTCTTGGGAGACAATTAACTTTTCTTTGGTTTAATTGGGAGAATGAATAGATTCTCCAGTCCCTCAAGACTCCTTCCTACAAGCGCACAAAGCCTTGGGACATGGAGATTTATCACAGGCTCAGAGAGAACACTTATGGGAGCCCCTTACTAAAATGCTGTCTATGCCTCGGTGGGTTTGTAACAACAACTAGAAGTTGGTTGACTTTCACCTGTTATCAGGTTTCATTCTACAAGTTTAATAGAAGTCAAATTAGAATTCTACAGAGAAAGCTACTTGTGACCTTATTTTTAAACCATGATTGCATTTTATTGCTTTTCCAGTTATTTGGCAGGTACTTTATTGACAGCAGCATACCAACTAGGGGAAATATACAAAGATAGATAAAATATCCTCATACATAATTAGAATAAATGTTCTAGGTTATTCCTTATTGTCCATAAAACTTTGTGATGCTTTAACAAAAAAGCTAAGAAAATAGGATATTTCATGTATTTCACAAAGATGTGTAGGAAATAAAACATTTAGCACTGAGTACAATGTTATCTGTCCTTACTACAAAAAAGGATCCTGATTCTGTGTGCTTGTGAGAGAGAATAAAACACATGTGTGATAAAATCTTAAACACAAATGTAACTTTAAAAAAAATTAACCTCAAATATCAGTGGATGTTATTTGTGTCTATTATAATAACACTCATGGTAAAAACATGTGTGGTACATTTCAAAACCAATCAGGTCTGTTTGCTTTCAGCTCGATGATTCACTAAACCAGATTCGAAAGCTACAGCGATCTCTGGATGAGCAGACAGAGGCAAATGACAATTTACAGATTCAGCTTAATCATTTGAAAAGCAGGTGAGTGCTTTACACTTTTAATACTTTGAATCTGGGCTGAAATGTTAATACAGGAAGATCAAGTGAAGATGCACTTTCACTGATGATCTGTCACATTTACATCTGTCTAGTAACCGTTGCAATTGTTTGGTTCCCCCTACATTTCTGGCTCTTATGAATACATTCAAGCTCCTACTGTCATTTGGTTTTTAATCAGTCTGGGTGAGAATGGATAAATACACAAAGAAATAGGTGCAGTTAATCAGGATATTCTGGGGCCCCATGCTGGGGACATTGTGCAGCTGCGCCACCCAGCTTAGTGCTTAGTGTGTGAGACAGGCTCTGCAGTGGAGTTCTCGACATGCAGAGGGGGAGTGCCTTCTGCACTCCTCCTAAGTAGGATAAAAAACATGCTTCACTCCGGCCTTCCCTTCTTCCCATACCTCTCCCCTCCCGTTACAGTGATTAGGTTCTAGCTCTCATTGCCAGGGATAAGTTACACCACTCAGGATATGAGGGGACTGCAAGTGTGACTGATCCCTTCATGAGGGTGCATTGCATAGTAGGGAAAGTCTCCCTGTACCTCTCTTATACCCTTGTGCACCCACATGTGTGTCTGTGTGCATTTATGTAAGTAGTGAGCATTCATGTGGGACTGGATATAGTGAATAGTAAAAAAAATATATATATATCAAAACTGTTTCTAGTAGACTATGAATCCCAACACTCAAGGATGGAACCTGCCATTCTAGCAAAGATTACAGGAGCATACTCAATATTCTCATTGTTTATTTCATTATCCAATAGCACAGATGATATCTAAAGAAAATGTACAACTGACACACTTTTTTTATGGGACAAATATATGATGCTCCATTAATTGTCTGTTAGTAAAGAGACTTCTTCAAAGTGTAGTTTTTTCTGGAATCACAAGGGTTGGTATAAATATGGGTGTCAAACTGAAGCTGGAGCATTCAAAGAGGTATATACTGCATCACTTTTGTTTCCTCACAAAACTGCGAAATATACATATTGTGAAAACAAATCTAACCCATCCATATAATCCATTTATATTATAAAGCATCTCACCTGAACTTGAAAGCTTATCTTGTTTGACTGTGAACCATGTTCCATGTTATCTAAGAGGCTGAGAAGCCAACTTACATTTTAGAAAGTAGTATTTTTGAATATATTAAAAGATTTTTTTTTTTGTTGCTGCTGGTTAGCATGGTGGGTTTTTTTGTTAAGTGTTACAGCTGAAAGACATATTACAGCTATTTGCTTGCTCACCCTAGACTAATTCTGAGCCAACCTTATGCCATCACTTACACCTGTACAAAAACACTAAATGTGTACTCACTCTGCACTCATAAATGACAGCCTAAGGTGCAAAGTACTGGAGAATTAGGCTTACAAGAGATCAGTCAGGGATGCTAGGACTCTCGTGTACTTTGAGAAAGGTAGCATTCAGTCATATTTTTCATGATATATTTTAAAATATGCGAAGTTGGATATATTTGAACCCACTTGCATGTCATGGGTTCAAGATTTCCCTACGGAACCATGCTGCTTTAGGTCAGTCTTCCGTTGGGTGTTGACTCCTTGCTGAAGTGAAATAGAAACTAAAACATTTTATATCTTTTCCCTTCATATTCTACCTTTGTATAAAAACAACCTCTAAGTGTCTAATCAGATTGTACCGCTTAAAGTTACTCTGAGGATAAACTGTGGATAAAGAGATTGAGGAATGTACATATAGGGACTTTTGAGTTTTAAAGGTAACATAGTAGACTACTAATGGTATATGTCACAGTTATGGGACTAGCTGCACTTTTATCCCCTTTCTGGAATCTGAGTGCACCCCAAATGGCAGTCCTTGTGCCTTTACTCTCCTGGGGTAGAATTTCACAATTTTCACACTCTTGGGTTGTCATACTCAGATCCAAGTCTATCTGTGTCAACTGCTTATCAACATGCCCGCCCAACTGTACAATTGGGTTTCTTCCCTGTGACTGGGAATATGGGGTAAGATTCACAAAGCCACTTAAGTGTTGCAGTGCTGACCACCTAACTTCTAGGTGCCTAGAAACAACACAGAAATCCACAAAGCCTGAGTTAGGTATAGGCTCCCTATACAGTGAATGGGGAGGAGATACACACCTAAGAATGGAATCAACAAAAGCCAGTAAGCTAGACAGGGAGCTGTCCAAGCTACCCAAAGAGAGATGCCAATGACAGAGGTGTGTCCTAAGCCCTACTCCCTCATGGAGATAGATGACTAAGTCCAGACTGCAGGGAGGTACCTCTCTCTGCTAGTGATCCATGAATGGGAACCCCAGGTAGATTAGGTGCCTAAACCACTTCTTGAGGGTTAAGTGCCCACCTCACTTCACACAAACTGGGGGGCAGGAAGAGAAGGAGCCCACTTTATAACTCTTAGTCCAGTGGTTAGCGTACTTGCCTGAGATGTGGGAGACCCAAGTTCAATCCCTCTCCCCTGTCAGAGGCAGGGAGACAATTTGAACATGGTCTCTCCTACCCCTGAGGAGAGTGCTTTAACCACTGAGCTATGGGGTATTCTGATGCGAGGTGGGGGGAAGTTCCCTCAATCTCTCCTGTTGAAGCTGTTTTACTGTGGCTTAAATACTAGCGATTGGAGCAGGATTGGATCTAGGGTCTCCCAACTGGATCCAGGTAAAGGAAAGTGGATATCATGGGTCAGAGTGAACTTGAGCAGATAATTGGCCTTATCTATATAGGTAATGGGGCCCTGAACACTGTGAAGTAGTGAGAGAAGCTACGTAGCATATAGGATACAGATTTGCAATCAGACAGAAATTGTATGAATTTAAAAAGACTATTAAGGAGGAGATGGCCTGAAAAATGAGACTAGAAGACTCTCTGATGATGATGCAAGATTACCCAGACATAACAACCCAAAGGATAATGATTTAGTAGCTTACAGTGGGACATAGAAAGGAGTCCAATCTTTTATTCCCTACCCAGAGACTTTCAAAGTCAAGTGAATAGTGAGCCTGAAATGACTTCATATATTGTGGTTGTAAAGACCACCAAGATAACTACCCCCTCTATACAGATAGAAGATTATTGTTAACTCATAGTGAATTAGTAAGAATGAAAGTGTTCTGTATTCATATCCTGACAAGAAGATCTATCAGGTTGCAGAATGATCCCTTGGGAAGTGGTGCACATCCCATCACTTGAGAACAAGAGTTGGAATGGACTAACCAGTTCATCATATTATAGGGAGCAATGTGCTATAGGAAACCATCCTGCATTGTCAGAGAGGTAAACATAATAGGTTTATTGCATCATACCTTAATTCCATGAAAATTGCTTGACCATGCTGAAAAACATTTGTAATGTTTTCAAAGCACTTCAAAATTTGGTTCCACTAGGCTGCCTTATTCTACAGTGGCAAATTTTTATGGGGCTTTTATGAATCATCTCCATAAAAATCTGAGTGCTTGCCTTAAAATGCCAGGTCATCTCAATAAATATGATCGTATGTTCTCGACAGAGATCGATGTACAG
This sequence comes from Dermochelys coriacea, assembly GCF_009764565.3. NCBI lineage: Eukaryota > Metazoa > Chordata > Testudines > Dermochelyidae > Dermochelys > Dermochelys coriacea. The sequence goes on from NC_050069.1 coordinate 98,083,868, forward strand.
CACACTACACTGTGAAAGGTCAAGGAAATAGCATTGTGTCATGGTAATATAAACATTTTATTACACAATAAAATCCACAGCTACTCTTTTCTTTTTAACACTATGTCGTATTTTATAGCTTTACCATGGAAATCCAAATATTACAGCTCTTCCAAGCTTTAAGGCTTATTAACATTCCCCGTTTTTGTTAAGGAAACAATTAGTAATGCACAAAATCATGAGAAAACCCTTCTCAAGTTCAAAGTCCTTTTAAGAATTCCATTTCTAAATACTGCTGCAGGAATTTGGCCATACAATACTGACCAGGAGAGTCAGCTGTCCATTAGGTACTGATAGAAATGTCCCTCCTGTCAGTGACACTCTAGAAACTAGGTAGTATTAGTAAAGTGGCTATACTACTACAGTACCACCTGCTGCCACCAGGATTCCCATTTGAGTTGGTGCTTTTAGGAGCATCTGAGACTAAATGGATTTAATAAGAAGATATTGGAGCACTGATACTGTTAACCAGAAAGAAGTTCCTTGGTGGTGGCCTGGTGGATTTCAGCCACCGAAGAACTGCAGATTGTGACGGGGCAAGGCCAGATGGCTAAAGGAAAGTAGTAAGAAACAGGTATGTTAGCCCCAGGCTAAACAAATCCCTGTTACCATGGTAACCAAATGGCAGTTGCTCCAGGTTAATCAAGACACCTGAGGACAATTAAGATCCTTCCAGAAAGCAGTGGAGACAGCTAGGTTGATTGGGACGGGACACCTGAAACCAATCAGGGGCTGGCTGAAACTCGTTTAAAATCTCCCAGTTAGTTGGGGGGAGGGGGGAAGGGTGTGTGTGTCAGGAGCTGGAGGAGGAAGTTGCGCTGTTGGAGAGACTGAGCAGTATAAACCATATCAGGCACAAGGAAGGAGGCCCTGAGGTAAGGGTAAAGTGGATCTCAAGGAAGTGGGGGCTGCTGTGGGGAAGTGGCCCAGGAAATGGTACGTGTCCTGTTTCTAAAAAGTCAGCTATCATAGCTGATACTATTAGGGTCCCTGGGCTGGAGCCTGGAGTAGAGGGTGGGCCCAGGCTCCCCTCTTTGCCCCCATGATTAATCACTGAGACTGAGAGACAACAGAGACTGGGTGAGGAAGGATAGCTTTTACTCACCTCCCTCACTGGCTTATGATGAAAATGGCTCAGTAGGCTGTGATCCTTGTCTCTAGAGAGAGAAGGGCTACATGGTGGGTCACGGTGAGCCTCTGAGGATAGCAAAAATCTGCCAGGAAATGCGGGACCCACAGAGAAAAAGGATAGAGCTTTGTCACAAGATATTGAAGAAGCTCTGGCCCAACTAGGAGCCACCTTGTGTCAACAGATGGTTCTGTGAAACAGCTGCATGATTGATACTGCAGTTTCTATAGTGGGTTTGAAATCTGGGTCATTGTTTGGATGGCTTAGTTCCACCAGCCCCAAATGACCAACAGTGTACCAACAAGACTTTAAACTTTTTAATCTTTGAGGAAGATATCTGTTGAGCACTGTTCACGTAATAAGAGTGAATAATAAAGGAATCATTCTTAAACAGCTCTTTTTTTTTCAAAGTAATTGTGTGAAATATTTTAGGTACAACTTTTCCCTTTTTTCTTATTAAATAGTTGTATGAAAAAACAATCTTTGTTTCATAAATCCTTTTCTGCTGATGTTTCTTATTCCTTGTATAAAGACATAAAGAAAGTAACTTATTCTATGTTGTGATAACCCTACTGGACTACTGTGGAGATTGTGGTGATGTTACAAGAGGGTTTTAGAACTTCAGGAAGGGGAATAACAGGAAATGATGAGCATTTTAAATGTCAAGACATAATGTTCTACCTAAAATAATGTTTTTTTAAAGTTTCCCATGATACCTCTTCTGCTCTTTAGAGCAAGTTAATGCTTTATTTGCACCAAGAGCTGAATTCTTAGTGATGCCCGTTTCTGACAGAACAATATGGAGTACAGAAACATGCTCTGCAGACTATCCTGACTTACAAGAATAAGTTCAGACATGTCCTGACGTACAGTGTATCTAGAAATCTCAGGTAATATATGTAATATATGTAACTTTCACAGCACACTAAATTACTTAATTGACAATTTCCCATCTCTCTTCATTCATACTTTTAAATTCCATAACTTTAAATAAAACACAGTTTTCTTGTTAATATTTATCCCAGTGGAAAACCTTTTTATGCAGAACTATTACTAATAAAGCCTTCAAGATATTAGTTAACCAGTATTATGCCCATGAACTGTGAGAGCTTTTGCATGAATTACCATGCTGTAATGTGCTTACAATTCAGGTATTATGTAAGAATACTTCAGTTGCAGCCATCTGTAAATATAACCTTTTTTTTTAATTGAAATGTTATTCCCTTACTGTGAACCAGCCTGTAATTTTTCCCATGGTTTTGCAACTGAAACTGTGCTGTTGTTGCCATATAGTAGGTCAATTAAATATTTACTAGTCCTTTAACACTCAGTTGACAGCACTGGGGAAATAATATTATAATTATAACAAAGAAACAACCTGTTTAAAATAAATTTGAAACAATGTTATCCTTCACTGAACAGAATACCATATTGAAACCATGGCTTTTTCTTTTTTCCTCAAGGGAAGCCAATTGACCTACTGTTATATGTTACAAAAGAGGAATATTAAAGCACTCCCAAGAGCATGTTGAGGCAACCTATCACTTGTTTTCTCTATTTAATTGTTTCCTGATGTTGACAATGCAACTAATATTTTGGGAGACCCATATCCAGGCATAGGCTTGTAATGCTAGCGATTATTCATTCTTGCCACAGTTAGTAATGGATGAATGAGGAAAGCATGATTTACGTATTTTTGGTGGTAGCCATGTTGGTCTCCCTTCATGGCTACAAACAAACTACATGTTGGTCTCCCTCCCCAGAGCCCAGGCTCCAGCCTGTGCCCAAACATCTAACCCACAATTAAACATCCCCGTATCCTGAGCCCCACAAGCCTGACTCAGCTGACATGGGCCAGCTGCAGGTGTTCAATGGCAGCATAGACATACCCTCTGAGTAAATTTTCCAGACCTGAAGAAGAGCTATGGGTTGCCTGACAACTTGTTTCTTTCACCAATAGAAGTTGGTCCAATGAAAGATATTACCTCCATCCCATCTTGTGTCTCTAGGCTTTTTGTTGTTGTTTTGGTTAGGTCTTTAATTTCTGTTGTTGGGATTTATTTTTAGAATAGTTCTATTTTATTTTCTGAACACTTAAGTGACAACTGTCAATCTATTAGATTGAAGAATTTAAAAATAGGTTGACTCTGGGCTACAAAAGATTTTCTTGGTTTTTGAGAATCCTGTCTGTGCAATATACACTTGGGTCGCATATTTCTGTTTGGCCCTTGCAATGTAGACTAAAAAAAAGGGTGGGCTTTCTACAGCCAAAATGAATATGTCCTCATCATTCAGTATGTCCCATTGAATTCGGTATGATAGCCCTTTGAGTAACTCCTTAATGTAAGGGGTTCAAAACTTGGCCCTTAAACAATAGGGTTTGTGGACAGGCTCAGCTGGCAGTCTGGCAAATGTAAGTGTTCTAAGATTGACATGCTTTGTGATGCTACAGCTTTCAAGGAACTCTTCCTACTAAAGATGGCGCTAGAGAGAGTCTGGACTGCCAAAGTGCAACATACAGCTGACAGCTCCCACAGAGCTGCTATGAAGTCATCTAAAAGCCCTGCCTTCTTTTCAAATTGTTGGCTCAAAAGGATCAACTAACAGACGATGTCAAAAAGAAAGAATTGTTTCAGAGATGTTTGGGGGTTTTAGAATGTGTATATATACATTGTCTATTGTAGCCTCCTTTTGTAAAAGGAGCTTCACATTTTTTTAAGTGATTTGTGCTACTTTGGCTTCTGGCTCTGTACTGTCAGTTTTTATCATAAACTTCTAATGATAATCTACCGAGATTCTGGAGAATAGGATATAAGCTCAGCATCATAGTTGGTATATTTTACATGATCCACTTGATAGGACACTGAATTGAGATTCAGGAGGCCTTGATTCTCTTCTTGGCTCTGCCACTGACTTGGACGAGTCACTTCACTTCTATTTCTCATTTTCCCCCCTCCCAGCTTCTATCTGTTGTGTCTGATTTAGATTCTAAACTCTTCAGGGCAAGAACTGTCCATGCATTTTTACAGCATTTAAAGCAATGGGACCCTAATTTCAGTTGTGGCCTCAGGTTGCTTCCATGGTAAAAATAACAATAATATCAAATTTGATTGATTCAAGGAATTAAACAAAAACAAACAACCCAAAAAATACCCCCCACACCCCCGGCAGTGTGAGAGGACAGCTGCAAGATAAATTCTAAAGTTAACCAGCCCTACGCCAAGTCTGAAATCACAGCTTGAGTTTGAAAATAATTCAGTATTCATATGAGTTTTATTCAGATACCTCAGTGATGGGTGTATAAGAAATTAAATGAAATTAAATAGACAAGGGTTAAATATGTATAACTTACACTTAAAGAAGTTTACATGTTCATTCACTTTCACTTAGTAGAATACCCTTCTCTGCTTCATTGTTTTTTCTCTCAACATGTTTTCTGCCTTCCTATTGTACTCTTTCTAATTATCCCTTAACTTTGCATTAAAACCTTACTTAATACCCCCGCCCCCAATTAGCAGAGCTTTGGTTAACTGGGAGATTTAGATATGTGCATGAAATTGTATTGTGTGTGTAGATAACCCTGGTATTTTCATCCTATCCCAGGGGGAGGAGGATGAACGGGAACTTGACGTAGTTGACTGCTTAACTCCCATATTGTACTGCATTTTGTTATCTGAGACTTTAGAAGTCCTCCAAAATCTTCCAGTAAACATGGCTCTATTCTACTAAATTATCTTTCTCTCTCTAATATAACATATAGTGTCTTGCATTTGAGAATTGCTTTGAAATACAGGACCTGGTAAAAGCTGGTGCAATACTATTGACTTCAGTGGAGTTGTATGTGCTTATGCCAATGGAGGATAACCCATTTTTCAATTAATATATTATCTTTTTAATGTGATCATACAGTGGCTAATCTGTCTTACTCAATTTGTCAGTGTTGTTGTGGCTGTTTAATAATTTAAAAACAGTATTGCTTGTTAACTTTGAGAGTTTGAAAAGGAAAAGTTTTAGAGTAGCTGCCATGTTAGTCTGTATCCAGAAAAAGAACAGTAGTACTCTCTAAGGTGCAACAAGTACTCCTGTTCTTTTTGAAAAGGAAAAGCAATGAATGCTCTGGATAATTCCAGAATGTGTACATGCTGATAGTTGCTGCTGCTAATAACACTTTCAGAACATTGCTTATAAATGTGAATTTAAATGTCAAAATACTTACATATTCACAACTAATATTTTATATAGTTTACATTATGGACGTACTTTTAAAAATTGCCTGGATTTGCAAGGAAATGTGGCCTTACTTGGGGTTTGCTTGCTACAAATATTTCTCATTTCTCCATCTGTACTATGCAGTGAATTATAAGAAGCATAAGAATGTATTATGGAAATATGCTGCCTTGGGAAAATCTGCTTTCCCTAATCAAGGCTACCAACTGTACAGAGCTGTTTTTCATGTACAATCTATAATGTAGGTGTTGGAAAGTTGCACATTCTCGATCAATATATAATAAAAGGATTTATTAATGCATTTGTATAAGATTTGAATGTGACAGTGTTAATATCTGTGGTGGTATTGTAAATGTATTCCTGGAGGATTTAAAAAAAATCATTGCAGTTGTGATTATAATCATGGCTAGGTGAAGCACTTAAGATAAAATAAGTACTCTTTTGAATCATTGCCCAAAACTCCAACTACCTTTAGTTTTTGAAATGTTCAACTCTGGGGTCCCTTCAAAATGCTATCCTCGCCCTTCTATCCTCTCCCCCCATTAGTTAACATGCGGTACATATGGAAGAGGACACAGCCTGACAAATGTACCTCTCTCAAATGCAAATTTACCTCCACAGGGGGCAAAAAAGTTGGTGCCCTCTCTTATAGTGTTGATAGGCCCTCAATGCTGGTAGGATCACTGCTGCCTATTCCTGTTTCAGATGGCAGACAGCTGGTTCATCTCCTCTCTAATGACTTGGTGCAGTTGAAATAGGGTACTTTGCCATTTATATTATATTTTTCTTAAAACAATTAGATGTTTTCTGATATAGCGAACCTGTTTCATGAAACTTATGTTTCTTTAAAGTTCACACAAATTAAAAGGAAAATTACACCCGAAGCCCAGCTTTCAAACATGGTAGGTTAAACAGTTATCTAAATACAGATATTCAGATCAGATCCAAAGTCTTTTGAAATCAATGAAAAGACTGTCATTATTTCCATTAAGCTTTGGATTGGACACTTGAGCACCAAAATGTGTTTTCTAGAATCCAGATAGTATTTGTCTATCCTGTTCAGAAACTCTTTGAAAATTGGACTCTCCACTGCCAACCTGCCCGTAGTGTCATACTGAGTTAGCTTCAGCATTGACAGTGCTACTACTTATGACAATATGCACTAACAGTGTATACTATGAAGAGAGAGTTCCTTTTTGTGTTCACTTAAAGTGCTAGCTTTAAATATAAACTGCAGTACAAATTCAGTTTTGAACTGTTATGTTTGCCTTATATATTTTGAAGTTTATAGTGAAAAGCCAGTTCCCTATGTCTCCTATAATAAGCAGTTTGAAAATGCAATATGTCATGCAATACTGCATTACAATTTTAATCACTGTTTTTAATTTGGCATAAAATACCATTTTGTTAGCAAACCCAAAAGATATTTTTAAAACATCATTTACTAATAACACACTATTGAAATGTGGCATCTCCTTTACTTAAATAAACTTAAGTCTGCATTTTTACTTCCAAATTGTGCTATAGATAGATACAATATAGCTAAATAAAATATTCCATACTAAGAAGTAAGAAAAAATTGTTATAACACAATCATTATAGCCTAAGTTTATAGTTGTAAATCGAACATCATACCAAATGGGAATTATGTGCATTATCAGACCACGAACCTAGTACATTGGCTGATCAGTACATCATGGCCTAATTCTATTGGGGTGCCAAACTACTAGTGACTCCAGTAAGAATGGATAAGACTCAGTAGCCCACAGACTCGGTGTTCCTGTATTAAGTATTTTCTATATTTTTTCTGTGTGATATAACCCTGTTACTGTTAACTTGATTTAAGCAAGAAAGAAATAAACCTGTTAAAAAGATTAGATTTACTTTTCACCAATCCATTGCAGAGGTCTTCTCTGTAATAGAAACTAGGTCATGGATTACATATCAACAGTTCTGAATACTTTATAGTCCTTTACTATCTCCAATTTACTCTTATTCACAGGGAACGACAACAATGGTGGCTAGCCATTTTTCTATTCAATAAGGTCAAGCACATCATAAATACATTACTTGTACTCTTTGAGAGTTTGCTTCATGGTCCTGTTGCTCTTATGACATATCTCAGCAAGGTCAGCCAGTGGGGCTGCATATCTCTTCAGGCATTTTATCTCACTTTAGAAAGGATGCTGATGATAAATCATCCAGAAACCCTTGCATTTCCAATTTCTCATTAGGTCTCCATTCTGTCAGCAGGCTTGACAATTTATAATAACCAATTGTGTGTCGGAGTGGGAGGGGGGTTTGAGAGAGAGAGAGTATTATTCTTCCTTTTACCTCAGGGTCACAGCCCATGAAATGCACCTGCGAGCACCCTTTGAATTGTGCTTCATCAGTGGGATATCTCTGAATATTAAGATAACTTACTGATTTGGGCATTTGGTCTATTAACACTATTGATATACTGCCATACCTGTATTCTTATGAACTCTTGTTTTTAAATACAGAATTGCAAAAATGGAAAAAAACACCATATGAAATTTATAAACTTTTAATATGAACAGTATTAAAATGCCCATGTTTTAGCCATGTCAGTGGATAAGTTTAGAACTGTATACCTTCTTAACACTAACCCTCTTAATTAATGATCAGATTCTTGTTTTCCAATCCAAACACACATGTAGGTAAAGTATGATTGTTGTTATGACTTTGGGTTATATTTCAAAAGTAGCCTTTAAGTTTTCAAGGTCAAGAAATTGAGCTTGCATTCTGAGATTTGCAATCAGAGATTTGGGGAAAACCAGTCTAGAGGCCACATTCAGGGCCCATGTAAAACTGAGCTGTCTTTGTGGCTAGATCTAGCTCTGTCTTCATAGAACATCTTCTATGAACATCAAAGAAAGTGGCATTTGAGATTGTAAGGTCCAAGTCTTCTAAGATACTTTATATATATATATATATATATATATATAATATTCTCTCACACACACATACGCACACATATATAAAATACAATAAGATATATTCAACATAGGTGGTCAAAAATGTTCCAACAAAAGTTGTTTTGGCAGAAATAGCTTTGTGACAAAACTGAAATTTTCATGAAAATATTTGTAGTTTCACTGAAAATACTTAGTTTTTTGTTGAGACTTCAAAATATTTTTTTTTAAATCATATATTTTCATTTTAAAACTGGAAAAACTCAGTTAGCTTCTGCTAAAAAACAACAAAGATGGGTTTTGGTTGTTGAGAACCCAAAAATATTTAATTTTTCTACAAAAACCTGAAAACAGTTATGACAATTCTGGATTACCCCCTGCCAACCTCACACCTTGTTGAAATTTTCTGGAGTGGGGGTGGAATTTCTAACCAGCTCTATTGTGCACGTCATTTTCAAACCAGGTAAAAATAAACACCTGTATGTCTCTACAACTTTTTCTACACCACTCAATATGTGTGACAAATAGGTGTCTTTTCCCCTATAAAGGCCCCAATCCTGTGAACATTTCCCTTGTTTTCATTGACTTTTGTATGCTAAATCCCACTTGCATGCATAATTTTGGAGAAATATTTGATGGGCAACTTTTGTTCTAAAAATCTTGACTAAAAAAAGTTCAATTTCTTATAAATATGTTACAGTAGGAATGTAATATCTCATTTCCCAGAAGCTGATCTCCATAGGGAAGCAGAGTGATAGCAAAATGGAGGTACATGACTGCACTTGGGTAGCATTGCAAGGGAAAATTACAGACACATTTGGACCCCCTCCTTAAAATGTTTGACAACAGAGCTGGAACAGTGAAATAGGAAACAGAAGACTGAGTCAGTTTCATATTCATAAATTCCAAGGCCAGAAGGGACTGTTATGATCATCTAGTCTGACCTTCTGTATAACACAGGCCATAGTTTATATGTGCACTGTTTCCCTTTGCTCATGCAACCAGCCTGTCAGTGCAGGTTTCAGGTTTATTAAATAACACGAGAGCAGAAAAGATTATTACATTTAGATGGCATTGAGTGGTTTGTCCTTCAAAGTTCCCTGAATTCAAGGCAAGGAGAGAGAGATTGGAGAATTTTTAATTGAATTTTCTTGAACCTCAAAATATAAAGTTCTCTTTGGGGGATGGGCATAGGTTCAGGTGAAATGTGGGGTGGGGGGTTTTATTTTATATTTTCACAAACCAGTTCACCCATGCCTCATCATGCCTCAAAAAACAAAAACCTCAGCAAATATGAACACCCCCCCACATTACTTCAGCAGTCTTCTTTTATGACAAACTTCTTCCCCGTTTTAATGCATCAGTTGAATGTAAAGGGAGGATAAAGGAAATCTCCACATTGTTGCCTGAGTTCTTCATGTCACAAAGGAATTAAAATAAAAATTAGATTTAATCAAGACTCATGAATGAATAATCAGATTGTACATTAAATCTTAATTACTTTTTCTGAAATATAACCAAATAATTCAGAATCATTGTTGCAATGAGGTAGTACTTACATTAGCACGACTGAAGCCAGTAATTAGAATATTTCATAAAATACTTCTAGCATGGTCAACATCCACCTTTTTTTAGCCCTTTATTATTCCTTCATCTTTTATGTATGAAAGTTCTTCATATTTTTTATATGAAAGTTGTGTGGGGAAAAAAACACTTAGACTTTCTTTACAAGTTTAAATCTCTCTCTGATATTCATTCTTGTGTAGGCAGGTCAGCTATTGTGCAGTTTTGTGACCTGATTTTCTTGAAGATGAAATGCACCTCATAGCAAGAGAATGAGACAGTGCTAGTAGTTTCTGAACATATTCTCACTTCTCTTCCAAGTCTGCAAATATCTAATGGACTTGATGCTGAAAGGTGCAGAGTGGGCTCTACTTCTGTTGATTTCAGAGGGTGCTTAGCAGCTGCTGAAGGTAATCTGTGGGTTTATTGTCACAGGATGCAAGTAGCTTGCCCTGCAGTAATACCCCATTGCTTCAGTGCACTAAACATTTCCTAGTACACTCCGGTTTCAAACAGCAATACATCAAAGTGCTACAAAACATTTAGTGAACTGTAGCAAGATCCTCATGCATTGTAGATTCACATCCTGGCTTGCTGCACACTAAGGCTATGTACACACTACAGCTTAAATCAGCATAAGTTATAAGACATCCCCTTGAGCGACATAAGTTACACCAACCTAAGCGCCAGTGTGGACAATGCTATGTCCCGCTGACAGAGCTACCGCCACTTATGGGGGCTGGAGTAATTAAGTCAATGGCAGAGCTCTCTCTGTTGGCTTAGAGCATCTGTACTAGCAGTGCTAGTGCAATTGCACGACTATAAGCTCTGTAGTATAGCCATAGTCTAACTCACCATATAGACAAGCCCTGCATCTCAAAGGATAAAAAGCTAAGTGAGGAACAGCCATGTGAAAATGGCTGTAAAAATAAATATAAATTTAAAATATAAAATATATTGTAAAATATATTACAACATTCTGAAACTCTTGTTTAAACATAATTCTTAGAAGTTCAGAGTAGCTCATGTTTACTATAACTAAACATCAGCGCACAATTCAAGCCACCCTCGTATCTGCTTATTGATAGTTTACTTTGACCATACGTTTGGCCACTTTTCTGTTTAGGCCCATTTTTCAACATCCTTACTCATGCAGCATAATAATTTACTATTTGAGTAGCACCACTGAGTTAAATGGGGCACTTACTTGTTATGGTACTACCCAGCTTGAATAAGATTGAATAGGACTCAAATCTGCCAAAGACGTTTTATATTTACCTCCTAGAAGAATGAGTGTGTGGTGGTAGAAATAGGCAGTCAAGGTTCATAAATTTTATGTATAGCCACTTTAGAAGTTATAAAAGGAGATAACCAATGTGGTTCTTGTCGGTGGCACAGGTCAGAAAGCCCACTTAAAGTTAATAATGGTAATGAACTCCAGCCAAGGAAAATATCACTAATATTTTCAACTAACATTATTTTCGTCATCACTGGATATATTACAAAGCACCTGCCAAATTATGATTTTTGAAGAAAATATACATTTCATCACTTCCAACATTTCCTAGAAACTCTTCTCTTCTAAAAATTGAACTCAGTGGGGCTACTTGTGTCAAGAAATAAGTGTAAGTGTTTGTAAGCAGCTCATAATTTGGCCCTCAAGAAAAGCAATGTTTGTGAATAAGGCTATAACATTTACTTCCTTCCATGTGTTTTTGTTTGGTCCACAAGATAAGCATTTGGTTTTACTCTTGTTTTGTTTGTAATTTTTTTTAAAACTTAAGGACATATTCTCATACCTTTTCTCCCTTGGAATAGTATTCACTCCATGAATGGTGCCATTGAAATCAACAGGAGTACTTGTGGATGTAGATGTTGCCCTGCATTAATAAGAGTATCAAAATCAGTTCCCTAGTGATTATTAGCTGGTTAAATTCTGAGGACCAGATTCTGTTATCCTTATCTGTGCTGAGTGTTTCATTTCTCTACAGATACATTACTCTAATTTATTTTAATTAAACTGCTCAACGTGAATGAAGTGGGTCATAGATTTAGCCCTCATAGATTTCATGTCAGAAGTAGGTCTTGAGGAGGGATTTACTATAGTACATTATTTTGCATTCTTAATTCTTATGCTACAAAATGTCTCTTCAGTATGATGCAGCTACAACTGGAAAGTCTTAGTAGGCTAATAGTTATCTGACTGATGATTAAAAATTGCATTTTTAATGTTACTTTTAACGCTATTGTCGTCACATCTCTCAAGTACAACATAGAACCCGGGCCATGCAAGTTGCTTACATTGTGAAATGTAAGTACAAATGTATTGATCCAATTAAGGATGATTTTCTTGCCACCCTGCTACTGTACAATGTTTGTCTGAATTTATTAAAATATACTATAATCTTCATTGATACATGATTGAATCATTTATCAAAAGGAAAGGTTAATTGTTACCAGGCAAAAGGCAATTTTTGATAAATGCAGTTTTTAAATGTGCACATACTGCAGCAGTCACTGATGATCCAAAATAGATACTCTAAGTACACCAATGTAAATATTATTTATCAATGTTATAGGGATATTACTGGTATGATCCTGCTCTCCTTTCTCAGGCAGAATTCTTGTTGTCTGCAGTGGGAAGTCTGCCTAAGAAAGGAGTGCAGAACTGTGTCCTAAGAATACTTGGGAAAACAAAAATCAACAAATGCAAACAGTTCTATTTTATGTAACACATTAATGCAATTTTCAATGTGTTGTTTGTTTCCTCTTTTCCCCCAGAGTGTTTAAGACTTTTTTTCATCTGTAAAGAAAAGGAATTATTTTACTTAGCCTTATTAGAGATTGTGGTGCGTAATTTACCTATTAAAAATGCCTGGGAGAAAAAGATTATCAACTTTGTGCTTGTATAACTTGTATCAAGATAATAAAACCCAGAGCTCATTTTTACCTAGCATTCTTTCTTGTAGTTACATTAAACTTTTTGCCTTAAATGAACTAATCTTAAGAGGATTTATAAAGGACATGCATAGGCAATCAATAATTGAGCAATTCACAAATGGCGCAATAGTTTAGTTTTCCTTTTTCTTTTATTGACATAACTCCATATAGGACTTTGAACAATGTTTATTATGTACATGTACATTTTCAGACAGTATAATCAGATGCTTAATGAACACTTTTTTCTTTCTCTGCTGCTATAGCAGAAACTGTATATGAAAAAACTATGAATTTACTTAATTTGTATGCAAATGAGAAGTTAAAAATCTTGCAAATACCCATGCAAATATTTATTTTTCTCATGAAGGCTTGTCCCTTAAGTGTTCTCACAGCCATCTTGAACCTCTGATTTCCCTGTTCCTCTGTGTGTATGTGTATGTATTTTTTTTAAAAAAATTAGCCAATCAACAGCAAGAAAATACCATGTGACCAATCACACAACTTGAATAATGAGACCAGTGAAATGTTATTCACATGGTGAATTGGAAAGACACAGTCAAAGTAAATAGTTCCAGAACAATCTTTATGGTGAAGTCCATTCTCATGACATATTCATTAAACAACTGTAAATAAAAAGCCAATTTGTAAAAATCAGTCTATTTGCAGATTATTGGGAATAGTGAAAACTGATAGTTTTTCTCCAGTTATTAGCTACACATTGTTTACCCAGATCTTCTGTTGAATAGCACAGAATCCATAAATTCTTTTGCTTATTGTTTGGAATTTGTTCAATTACTTCATCTCATCTGGAATTCTCTATGCATATCTAATTGTACACCCACATTCTACACCTTTTGCAGATACATTTTGGGTCACACTATCTGTTAGCATTATGAGGGTGTAATCATACCTACATCCCAGATTGGCTGTGCTTCTTCAAATGGGCATTATGAATATCTATCTATCTCCCTAGAAATATAATTGAAACAATTTCTGTTTAGAAATCTAAATTTAATTTTAGAATGTTGGCACTCTTTCTCTACAAACTACTCTGAATGTTTAGTGTCAGGTTTGCTCTATATTAATAATTGGCCATATACTACGATAAATATTTCAGACTTATGAAAAATAATAGTTGCTGCTTAAAATCATCTAAACCAATGTTGAAATTATATTGTGACTACATTCTTACTACTAACCCCTTTCAAAAGAAACATAGTCAGACTTATTTGCCATAGCACAGTGTACATAATTGAATGCAAATTTTGAGATTCATGCCAACAGATACTTGACAGACTGTATACTCTCTCTTAATGTAAATTTGTAACTCCAAGGAGCTGTATTTTTTTCATTACCATTTAGGTTCCATCAGTACTTAATTTGTAATGAAAGAGGTGCTGAAGTCAAGCAATTGGGTGCTGTGGCTCAAGCAATTTTTTACTTTCATAATTGACGTAGCAAATCTAGAGGTGCCAGGGCTCATCCCTGGCAAACCCTGGCACAAATTAAGCACTTGGCGCCATCTAGAAAAACACTTTTATATACATATTTTATGCACTTGTATAAATGCTGCACTGGACTAGATCTTCGTTCTGTAGAAAATAACGTTTTTTCCAACAGCATTTAACATATAGAAATTTTTTTAAAGATTGATGTTAACTAAAATTGAAGCACCTTTCAGACGTAGTTAATAGTGCCTGGCTACATTGATTATTTCATGCTGTTCTTGATAGGTGGAAATGTGCTCATTTTGCATGTGTCAGTGATTTTCAACCTTTTTTTCATTTGTGGACGCCTAAAAAATTTCAAATTGAGGTGTGGATCCCTTTGGAAATTTTAGACTTAGGCTACAGACCCCCAGGGGTCCACGCATCACAGCTGAAAACTGCTGTTATATGTCACTTATTGGGCGACTTCTTTCCCTACTGCTTTGCTGTTTCAATATTTTGATTCGACATTTCAACTCTTCCTCCATTTAATTTCTTACTTGGGCGTGAAAATAATACATTTTAGTCATTTGAATCTGATTTTTGTTAAGTTTGAGAGCACAAAATGGGTTTTATTAATGTGAAATGTAAATGTACGTGATAGTATGAGAAAATTGTATCAAAGCCATTGCCTATGGAAATATATAGCAAGCCTGAATAGAGTAAATGTTTTGAAAAATTTGGCCCTTACACAGCTCTATAATGACAGGTTTCAGAGTAGCAGCCGTGTTAGTCTGTATCCACAAAAGAAAAGGAGGACTTGTGGCACCTTAGAGACTAACAAATTTATTTGAGCATAAGCTTTTGTGAGCTACAGCTCACTTCATCAGATGCATGAAGTGAGCTGTAGCTCACGAAAGCTTATGCTCAAATAAATTTGTTAGTCATTAAGGTGCCACAAGTACTCCTTTCTTTTTATAGTTCTATAAGAAATTTTCATCTTTCTTGGAAATAGTCACTTTAAGTTATGCTGTTTACTTGCATGAACATATTGGAAAATCCTCATTCTCAAGACACGAATGAAATTTAAAGAAATTATAGACCCTTTGGATTATTTTTATTTTATACTGTTTAGGTTTTATGTATAAAAACGTGATTTTTCTTCAATGGTATGTCCCTATGACACACCAACTGCAATAATCATTTTCTCCTATTATACCTCCATTTTCTGTTATTGCCACATCTGTGATTTTTTGAGTGGGTTGATTGTTATCACTCGCTATATTTTCAAAGGTAATTCTAAACTAGATACTTGCTGATTGTGTGACGTTTAACTCAAACAGCAGTTTATCCTCCTATATATTATTATCGTCTGAGCTACCCCAATAATTGCTAAGGTACTGAAGACATTCTTGGTTTCTTAATTTACCTGGGATTTTATTGGTATGAAGCATCTGGAATGCAATTGAAGAGGTTTTGGTTTTGGACATTTTCCCAAGGTTAGTACCATTGCACTGACTTTGTTCTCTACTCAGCAAAAGGTCAATCCAGACATTTCCCCATTTGGCTGTTTTTGCAGTGGCAGCAAAATTTCTGAGTACATGATTGTCTTTGATGAGTATTATTTTTTTGTGCTAAGAACATCAGCCCCTTATGAGCTCTTCTTTTTTATCCAATCAGTCACACTGTGAAACATTGTGCCCTACTTAATCATGGTATAATTTTCATGTGGATCCAGAAAATGATAAGATTGAAGTGGTTGGTCACCTGCTTCCCTCCAATAATACTTCAGATCTATAATTGATCCATGAATTGAAGCCTAACTCTTCAATACACCATATTCAGATTGAGTCTCTGAAATGAACATTAATTTTCTTTTCTGTTATAACTATTGTCACTCACCACATCTGACACCGAGTTACTGTCCTACGTGAAATATATCCTTTTTAAGAGAATGGAAAAGCTGACTAAGACACCGTTTCAGGTCCACCTGACATATGTACAACAAATTTTATTCTAGCTTCCCATTGGGGATTGCCTAAGGGTCAGGATTTCTAATAACTTGCTTATTTCCTACTGCTAGTTCATTCTCTGGTAATTTTGGAAGTGCAGCTTGTGCTCTAGGCTCACCTATTGAAAGAAAAACAGATTACATTTGATTTCAAGGGTAGGAATCTGTGTCATTGAGGGGAAAAGTGGGGTGCTGTTTTTTTCTTACAAATGGGTATTTAATGACACCTTTAAGATGAGTTGAGCTGAGAACCTATACTCAAATGTTACAATTATAAACATGATATAAGTGCCAAGGGAAGGGAGAGAAAAGGATCTTTGTGTCAAAATCCTGGAACTCTGTTTCCAATTGTTCCCCCCTCTAGTAATGGATAGTTCTGAAACAAAGCAAAGCTAAGGTGTCTGTACAGTAATCTGGATGGAGAAGGATGGGGGTGGCCACCACAGTTGTCATAAACTCTGTCATTGGTCAGTGACAGAAAGAAGGGCTGCCACTGGCAATCACACACCAGCTACAAATCAGCACCCTTTGTGTATAAATCTTCTATGAAGTGTGTTTGTGTGTGCGTGTGTGTGTGTGTGTGTGTAACTATATAAAAAGCAACAGGCAAGAAGACTCTTCCCTGGCTATTTTCTATATGTTCCTGTTGCAACAAAGTGGATAAAAGTGTTTCCCATGAAAAGTTCCAGAGAGAGTTCACCAGCGGAATATCATGTTAAGTGGGGTCCTAAAGCAGACTTCTGGGACTTGTAGGCAGACTTTTACAGTACTGCTCAAAAGCATAAAACGCTCTTTGCTTTGTGTTTGCCAAAACTGCTTCTCTGCTTTGTTCTGGTCTAGCTTTCCAACTTCACCTCTTTGTAGATATTAGTTTTATATAGATTTGTCCTTGTAAAGAGCAAGCCTTGTTGTGTCTATGATAGTATTACCATTCATCCATAATGTACAAATTATTACGGGGATCATGATGCTCTTACCTTTTGTATTAAATATTTCCAAGTTCAAGATGTCTGCTCTTTATAATTGTTTTTTGTGCTCCTCTCCTTTTTTATATGTTCTTGCACCATTTTTGGTTATTACATCCCCTCTCCTTTGCCATACCCGGAAACAATATTTCAAAAAGAGCATCGAGTCTGGCAGGGCCCCTTCTCTAACACATTCATTTGTAAGTCCACTGACAGGATGCACTTGCTGCTCGTGTCTATTTTGTGAAGATAAAGTGCTCGGAAGTGCTTTGAGAAACTTGTGTATATAATGTCACTTGTGTATACAACGTTTTAAAATGTCACGTTCAAATATTGACAGTATAAAACTTGTGGACACAAGGTTTAGGTGCAGTAACAGAAATGAATGGCATCTCACTTTGTTAGAACGTCTATAATTTGCTACTGTTGTATTACTTAGGCTTGGATATTACTGATTAGTAAGTTGGATATTTTCTAGGCAAACCTATAATTTCATTATGAAGGCATCACCAGTTTGCACCCCTCTTCCAAATGCCCCAAATTTTATAGTGTTTGAATCTAACCCATTGGCAATAGATCATTCCAAGAAGGTTTGGATGCAACCTGGATCCAAACAAGGCAGCCCATTCAGGATCCTCTTAGGTGAAAAAAATACCATAGTACACCGTTCATTCAGATTTCTTCTTTTCAGATCAGATCCCTGGCTCTTTCTCTGGGCTCATCTTCACCTGCTTCCTTCAATAGACTCCTTTCCTCCCACACCCACATAGCTGCTACTTTTCCATTTCATTGTACCCCAAGAGAGAGTGCCCTGTAGGTTTCCTACTTCCACTTTCTTTCCCCGAGATTTAACCTTCAACACAGCTGCCATTTCTTTCCTCTCCCCCCAAAGCACCTCTCTCAAAAAAGATCTCCTCCCTCATTCTATCCCCCTGCAGTTTCTTCATCCCCACAACCAACACCTTTTTCCTTCCCCATCCACTGGGACACTCCAACCTGCTTCCTTTTACCATTTTTTTCTCCTTCCTGCTGTCTCTTCTTTCCTTCCCCATACTCCTCTTACTGATTATCGCCTTCAGGACACACCCTGGCCATCCAGTGTGCGCAATACTTCCTTGCATGATGCATTCTGGAGTTTTATTGACTTCACGTTCCTGTACTGTTAGATTTGTAATGAGCCTCGAGCGTTGGTATGTGGTTTTTTCTAATCCTTTTGTGTAACTTTAAATTTATACATTAGTCCCAGAAAGCAGAGCAAAAATTAATTAAAGGGGAAAGGTTACTTTACCCTGTTAATGTCTCAAGAAAAAAGAAGAAACTTAGAAAGTGTAAATTCGTCCCACGTTCCTATAAGACTATGAATCCAAACCTACATCCCTGGCCATATATGAGAAAATGAAGTTTAGAGACCAACAAAGTATGTGTTGCCTGAGTCACATAATGAAATACTGTACACTTCAATACAATCACTTAAATGTAGCTAGAGTATTTCACTTCCTAATCCACTGGGTCCAAATTCTCATACGACTGGTTGTAACCGCCCTCCCGCCCCGAAAAAAGCAAACAAACAAAAAAACCCACACCATTACATGGCTATTTAATTCTTAATGTGAAATGAGTTGATAGTATCAGCTCCTTTCCTAGTGGATGAATGGTTAATCCATGAAACTTGTCACTGCAGTTGCCATTTGTTTTTATAGTTTTAGCAGAGCCCCAGACTGAAAGATCATAAACTCCCTTATCAGCAGACATGATTTGTTGGGGCACGTTGGCATGAATATGAAGATAACCAAAGGCTGATAGAGTGTGTGATTCTCAGAAGTATATGACATGACACTTTTTAAAATGGTGGACTGCAGAATAGTAAGCAACTACACAATGCAGTCTCCTTTTTTATGCCAGCAGCTGCTGTCAGTTAAAATACATCACACTAACAAGATGATAATATAAGAAAAGTATCATTCAAAATCACGAAGGCCAATACATGCATTTTATTCTCTTGGTGTTTTTACTTATAAGCCAAAACATACTTCCATGGTCCATGCAACAACTGTTTTAAAAGGGACCACAACTCAAATTTACTGCCTTTCACACTCATGCCTCAGGACTTTTATCTCTGATTATTTGGGTTTGTCCAAAAAGTGAGGGTTTTAATAGCAAGTGAACATCAGGCTGGTGTTTTTGAAGACCCTGTAAAGACTGCCAGCCGGGGACCAGGCAGGTGGAACACTCCAAACGGGACCTACTGCCGTTTACAATGCTCCCACATGTCATGCAGGTCGAGGAGTCTCTCAAGCAGTCTAATTCTGTACTGCTGGAGGCTCCATCTCTGCACTTCTGTCTAGAAGGGCAGTAGGGGATCTGCTGCAGTGTGTGGAAAGTTGAGAGGAGATAATTCACTAGAATTTTCTTTTAAAGGAATGTGAGGATTGCTATTTGGGGCAGTGAAAAAAGAGTGCAGTCCTGAGGGGATCAGATCATGTGACATAAAGAGGAATAAATAAAATAGCAAATATAGTTTTGACAAAAATACTTTCCTGCTGATTTAAAAGTCTAAATTAGCAGCTGCTATTTAATGTCCTCCTGAGTTACTGTTGGAAGGAAAGTATTTCATCACTGGCATTAAGTAAATGAATATATGATCTGGATTCCCCAATACTATACAGAACAGAAATACTTCATTAAAAGTTTATGCTTTTCTGCATTACTATTCATAATTGTATCATTTCATCTAGTAATGACTAATTCCATTGCTAGGATTCCATTTATTCTTGATATATTTTAAAAAATTCCTCATTGTATTTAACTCTGCTTGCCGTAGATTTCCCCGGTCCTTTTACCTTCCCTTACACTTTTCTACAGTTCCTAGCTGCTAATTTTATATGTATTTCTATTAACTTCCCTTCCCCCATTTGCTTATATATAATAAAATAATATGGGGGCAGTTGTTCCTGCTTCACTTTCCTAAACCAGATCAATATTTTAACCATTTTACCCATCTTCCTGATTGTGGATTTTGGGCTCCAAAATGTTCTTAAACAATCCCAATTATCATTACAATTTGTGTTTAAACTTCTTTCTCCCAGCCAATTGGCTCATAATTATTCTCATCTTTGTGAAATTAGCCCATATAAACTAGTCTGGACTTTGTTCTGTTGGTACATAACACATGCAATAAAGTTATAACACTTGCACCATAACAACCACTAATTTTTAATTCCAGAATCAATTCCTATTTATCTGTCTAATGTAGATGAGATCTAATGTACAATTACCACAAATTAGATGCATCACTTCTTCAATTAGGAATTGTCATCTCTAATTTTAGAAATTCCTGAGGACATTTATCTTGTGCTTTCTGTTAGAACATTGATCCCTAAACATTAAGATTATTTCTTTTGAGTTACCAGTGACTCAGAAAAGGTAATGCCATTTTTTACATACAGTGCTATCCTCATCCCTATTTGCCCTCTTGATCCTTACTAAATATGTTACAACAATTAATTTTTACATTCCAATCACACAGATCATCCCAACAGTGTTAGTAGTCTGAACCAGGTCCAAACTTATGCTCCTAAATGAACAATTCCAATTCCTCCTATATCCAAGCTCCTAGCATTGGTGTAAATAGTCATTTATAGACTTTGTTCGTACACTCTCTTGGGCCTTGAGTCAATTGTGTTCTCAATATCTTAATTTTGTGCTAAATTGTTTCCCCTCTTCACCTTACCCTTTTTATTGCTAGCTTAATGCCTTCCTGACTATCTCACCAGCCTATCCCTGAGAAGATCCATTCCCCTTCTGCTGAATGGAGGTCATCAAACTGTTCAGATCCCTTTCCCCATAGAAGGTGGATCAAAGTTCACAAACCAAACCTTGTACCACGTACCGAGCGTAGTGGATTCACTTCCAAAATCTTCTGTCTTCCTTCATTAGTGAGATGGAATGATATCGGAGAAAATCTTTGGACTTCTTCCTCCTTCAGCACCCTCTTGAGTTCTTTTGATGTCACCTAGAGTCTGTGAGGTATCACTAAATGTGGACACTATAGCTTTAAGAAAAGCTCCACCTATTGCAAAGTCTAGTGATAAATCTTGAGTTGCAACAAAAAGAAAAACTTTCAAGTTGGTGGGCATCCCTTTTTAAAATCAGAGTTCTTCAAAATCTCAAGATAGTCTTCTTCTTTTTCACTGTCTGGACACTTATTGTACTAATTATTTTTCTCCATTAGAGGAATTATTTTGAGAATTTGGGAATGGGGACGTAGCTCAATTTTTCTGACAAATAATACAAAGGCATTCATTGTTAAACTGCTGTTAATAGTGCTGCCATCTGTGTTATATGCCAGATGCTGTAGAGGGCATGGTCACATCTGATATGCAAAGCTCAGTCGCTTACTAATAGAGAAAGAAAGCCTGTGACATCTCTTCCCTTCCAGTCAGTAAATTGTATCTGCATCTTGATTGTTTTCTCGCAGAAGGGATAAAGTATGTTTTATTTGGGGATGGTATGACCCAGAAATTCTAGCAGCACTATATTATAAGTTAGCAGAGGGGAGATGGGTTGCTGTGAGATTAGCAGTAATATAGTCACTTTGCTGCAGCAGTTGGTTGAAGCCTCTTTTAAGATTATCTTATAACTAGAAGCACTACATCAGCACAGGTATTCCATTGGCATAATAAATCCATCTCCACTCGGACGGTTTGCTTATTCATACTCCTGAGCTGACGTAAGTTATACTGTAGTAAGTAGTAGTGTAGACCTGACCTTAGTTTCAGTAGGGGACAGGTAGCAACTCTGGTATTATTTTTTCATTTGTTATAGTAAGTAGCCATGAAGGAGTGAAAGCATTACTATTCAGGGATCTAAGTTGAAAACTTAAATCAGTATTCACTTCTGGGACAGTGAGCCATAAGAGTATGTTGGGAATCGATTTCTCAGTCTCTGCAGGGAAGGATTAACTTGGCCTGTCCCTTTGTTGACTCTGGTCAATTTGTCACTCGTCCTGGAGGGGTTTAGCATGAAGCAACATCCAACCTTTCTCTGCCAGACACACATTATGATTTCAATGGGAGACATTGCCTAAATACTTTGAGGATTTGGTCCAGAGTCCTTCAATATGAGGAAAAAAAAAGATTGGAACATCATCTGCACAAGGGAAGGAAAAAGACAAAGGGGGAATAAGAAACCAGTTTCATTTTTTGTTTGCCCTTTCACTCCTTTATAGGTTGATTTTGCATTGTATGTGCATTCATGTGTAGTTTTACCCAGTATCTTAGATACTTGTATAGCCTCATTTTTGTAATATCTGTACACCTTACAATCTTGTATTTATTCTTCACAACACCCCTATGAGGTAAGGAAGTGCTATTATAGACTTTTACATCTGGGAAACTGACGGCACAGAGAGGCAAACTATCTTGCCCAGGATCCCCAAAATACATCTGTGACAGAGCAGGGAATTGAACCAGGTTTCCCAAGTCTTTGGCTAGAACCCTAACCATTGGGCCATCCTTCCTCAATAGGATGTGCACAAGTATAATTGGCATTTCCTCTCTAGAAGTCATGTCTGTTTTCTATATAGGTCATTGAGACTTGCTGATGCATACTCTACAACTCTAGATAATCTCCTGCATCTACAGTGTTTTATCTCAAAGTGCAGTACAAATTTGTTTAGTCTCTCTATGTAAGGGACATTGTGCCCAGTAATTTAGGTGTAACATTTAGATTTAGTTAAATACCTATGGATTTTGATACTGATTTGTTCTTTTTCCTCACCTACTTATCCATTAGATAGTCTTTGCTTACAAATTTTTATTCCTGAATGTTGTGGAAAGGATTGTATCTCTTTAATTTTTTCATATTTATGCTGCAAACAGTAATCTATAAAACAGATAATAATTTCTGCTGATAAATATTAGCAAAACTCTATGCAGTATATTTAAAACAGACCTGGGAAGATGAGACTACTTATATACATCATAGTATTTTTGACTGTGGTGGGTCAATACCATATTTTGTTCTTGAATAATTTTGACTATCAAATATCAAGAAAGAAAGAAAGAAAGAAAGAATACATAACATTCATTTTCAGTAAATTCAAATGTGTAAGACTCTCCACTAGACTTTCTAGTTCATGCCATTTTTTTCTGTGATAACTCATAAAATGATAGTTCACTGATGTTATTAATCCAAAATTTAATTACTCATTTAATTTTCTCGGGATGCTTCTATTCTGGGAGATTTAAAACTGTCAATTCTATTTAGCAATAGACTATTCCCCCCCCTTCTTATAAAGCCATATCTGATAGAATGTTACCCTTCTATATTCATACCTGCAGTTACTCTGAGGGGACTTTGTGGGTTAACACATTTTCATCTTACTTTTCTGTAGCATATGGCATTGTTGGCTGACTGCATATCAAGGGGAGGCAATGTTGTTGTTTTTATCTACCAATTCAATTTATATTTTGTGTATCTTATGCAATCACAATTACATATAATAATTAGTATGTTTAGTTGATTAGAGCATGCAGCTGCTACTGAAAAGGAAGATGCTTCAGTATTTTGCTGTTTACTTTCATATTATAATGACAAGCCATTGCCGGTAATTAGATTATTGTTTACTTCAAAACCTGAGACTGAGCAATAGTTATCTGTCTTTAGCAGCATCTGTATGCACCCTTGTTGGATCTGCCATCTGGTCTTCTCAAATGGTCACTTAGTAAAAGTTTCCTTCTTTTACAATATTTAAGTGAGTATTTAAATGTCTAAGACCTCCTAATATCTGTTACTAAGCACTGCACTAACATTTCCATGTTTGGAGTTAATAAGAGCAACAGCATACTATCCTTCCCTTCAAATGATTTCTATATCTTAGAAAAAGTTAGTATTTAGATCAGCTTTGTCTTTCAAAAACAATTGTGGTAAGATTAATGTGCCGGCCTCTGGGAGCTAGAGCTAGAGTTAAACTAAAGCCTCCTTCAAGATGTTGTTAAGTTGTATTGCCAGTAAACTTGTTTGCATTTTTTCTCACTGTGAGGTACAAAAGGC
Source organism: Dermochelys coriacea (assembly GCF_009764565.3). Taxonomy (NCBI): domain Eukaryota; kingdom Metazoa; phylum Chordata; order Testudines; family Dermochelyidae; genus Dermochelys; species Dermochelys coriacea. The sequence goes on from NC_050069.1 coordinate 98,108,158, forward strand.
TGCATTTAAATTATCAGTGCAACATAAATTAACAAGAAAAAGGAAATACAAATTAGATGATCCATTGACTAGGACAAACAGTTGAATGATTTACAGAAAGAAGTGATGGCTTTAAATGGCAGGCCACTCACATAACTTGGGGAGGGGCATTACATTGCTTGTCCCAGCTCTCATGTACCAGGCATTGAATTTGTTCCAGTGTGGGTTACAGGGCTCTGGCCATGAATCAAACAAATCAGGGTAGACCTTCACAGGTCTACCCCATAGACTCAGTTCAGTTGTACAACCCCAGTCCACAAAGAATTTAAGCTCTTCCTTCCCCACCCCACATGTGTATACAGTCCAACTGTATAATCCCAGGTCTGGGAGCTGGCCTCTTTAGCATTTACTCACTAGCCACCAACCACATGGAGCGCCAGCTATTAACCCTCTGGGTGCTGCAATTTCTGGGTGCAGAAGGCATCTCTATTATTCCTTGTCTTGGCATCCTGGTACTGGAAACCTAAAAGAATCCATGCACTGGTTCTGTTCCCATGACTCTTGTAGCATTGCTCACATGTTTTCTTAGTCCAGGCATGGCTGAACTGCTTCCTTAAGGCTAAAGAAGAGTAAAAGGCTTTTGAAAAGTCCTGATTTAGCATAAGTAAGCAAGGTGGAGAGGACACAGCAGCCAATCTGCTGGCCCCATCTCCCTTTGCCCAGCCAGTGGCTAAACAGAGAATTGAAGAGGGGCTTGGGGGAAGCAGTGGACTCCCCATCATCACATGTATTTTGGATTTCTGTCAACCACTTCTGTCTAGTCAAAGAACCTCCACAGCTAAAGGTGGCAAGAGGGCATTTTTCTCTTGTTTTTTATGAGAAAACTTAAATAAAGTCACAACAATTTGCATTAAAAATACCATCTTGTTCAGGGTTATCTTGTAACATGGCTGAAACTCGTTTTTAGTTTTGCATGGTAGATGGGACTGAACCATGTTTTAACCATGTTAAACCCTTGGATTTTAGCAGTTAGGAAATATTTTAACTTGCATCCTGCAATACCAAACTATGCTTTGATCATGTTGAGGAGCTACCATATTGTGTCCCACAGTAGAGCTGTTATTTTTTTTATAAGGAGATGGTATTTAAGTCAGCTTGTGCTGCAACTTTTGCATGCTGTGATCTGACTGACTATTTTCCGCATGATTGCTAGTGATCAGTTTTACAACAAAAGTAAAGCTGGTCGGGAATTTTCCAACTGAACATTTTTTCACCTGGCTGTCTGGCTTTGTGTTGTATCAAAATTAATTTAAGAAACTTGCTTGTTTGTTCTGTTTTTGTTGTGTGTTGGTGAGGGAAAAGGAGTCACCTGATAATGATATGCTTGTCTTGTAAGCGTAAAAGGAAAGACAAAGCAGAAAATAATGACTGGAGATAAAGGGAACTTTAAGGAAGTGAACTCAGAGCAGAATATTATTAAAGAGCATAATTTTAAAGCAGCTCCTAAAATGTCCTCCTCAAAATGAAAAAAGTAAAATGGTAGGTATTTCATCAGTAGCATACTTGAGTCCAACTAAGTATTAAACTAATCTATTATATCATTTCTTCTTTGTTAAACCCTGAATCGAGCAGCATAGCAAAGGGTAAAGAGAAGTGATGGGGAAGGTTGTTGATAGAAGCCTCTAGCACAGTTGTGCTAGTCATTGTACATACACTAAAGAAAGAGACAGCCCCTATCCCAATGAGTTTATAATTGAAGTATAAAATAAGAGATGAGAGTTGGATACAACAGATGGACTGGGAACCATAAGGTAGCAATGAGACAATACTGGTCAACATAAGCATGAGCTTTCTGGCTTCCTCTCCTTTGTTAGTATATAAAGAATCTCTGAAACCTAGAGAGAATTGTGGCAATACAAATGAGCATGTTTCATTATTGAAAGGAAACTTGCTCTTGTATATATTCATAGGAACTTAACATATGTGGTAATCAAGTGCTGGTCCTCCTCTACTTCCAGACATGTTTGTAGTACTCTCTGTAACAGCTGATTGTCTGTTTGCTTTCCAATGCAAGCTTTGATTCAGGAAGTAGGGAAAATGAAAAATGCCAGCTTGGCCCCTATTCTGAATTGGTAATTTAAATAAGCTTCATTGATTAAATGAAGTTATTTAAACATACAAAGAGCAAGCATAACTCCATAGTGAAAATACTGACTCTGTAAAGGTATCTTAATACGTTTACACCATTTGAAGGTGGCTTGAAAAAATATTGGTGGTCCTATTTTAGCATGAAAATTACAACAAAGGGAAAATGAGAAAATTGAAGGCACCTAATGGTCTTTTATAGAGACAAATCAACTTTCAAATTAATTTCAAGAGCAAAAAGCTAATATTTTGCTGATAAACCATAATTGTCTGCTTAATAATTATCTTTTAAGAAACAGTCACATTTTATTAAAATGACTAATTAACTCACTGTACTGCTGCGCTAATAACAAAGGAAGCACACTAATTGAATATTGATAGGACAAGTTTTTAATAAAAGGAAGAAGTTAAATGGTAATATGTTCCCCATATTCCAGCAGCAATTTAAATGCAAATGTGACCCCCAAAGGGGAGGAGGGCATGAGGAATCTTCTGCCTATTGAGGCAGGGAGTGTGGGCATTCTAGCAAAGCACATTTATAAAAAGGACACTGGTAGTGGATCTTGCATTCAGGCTGAGAAATGAAAGAAAGGTTATAATGGCAAAATGCCAACTTGTCAAAATGGAGCATGAAATCCATTGAGTTTAATGGGGCTAGGAAGTTTTGATATTGACTTTATTGTGGCCAGGATTTCACCCAGGGTCACATATCTTGGAAAGAGAGTTCCTAATGAGGTATCTAAGAAACTTTTGATTTCTGACTCTTTCTTAGACTTCACAATGGTCACAAAACTCAGACATGATCTGTGATCAAAACTGTGGGGCTCTAACTTCTGGATGAAAGTTATTTAATCCAAATGAAAATGGAAGTAGAATATTGGACCAGATCCTGCAAGATTTTTGTGCAGATTTTTGACCTCAGTAGGAGTTTTACACATGGACAGGTGGGAGGATCTGGCCCACTGCATGCAGTGTGTATTGCTGTGCACCACACTCAAAACAGCAGTATACATATGCAGCAAGTATAATACCCATTGTGTAATTGGAGCTATAGCTGAAAAGCCAAGATATAATCAGGTGCCACATACTGAGTGTGAGAGAGAGGCTAAAAATGAAACTATTAACTTTTTTATTCAAGGAAAAAAGACAGGAAGGACTCAGGTTGTATTCACTAATCTATGAATCACTTGTTCAAATACGAAACCAAGATAAAGGGAAAGGTCTTCTTTAAGTGATGCCTCATGGTGCATTTGAATAATAAATGAGAACTATTCTACACATTGTTTTCATTGAGCAGCATTCAAATTCAGGACTGTCTTTATCATTCAGATTCAAAGCACTGACATCCAAACTTTGCTTCCAACTGGATATTTCAACACTATCACCATATTCATAGGCTGATAACCTTATTTTCCTTTGGCATTTCTAATTTATAACACAGGGAGCCATCTGAATAATTTAAAATGGATGTTTGCACTTGAGAAATGCAGAAATGCAAAAGCAAACTTGAAAGGAAAACCTGTAAGCACCTGTTAGTGCCTTCTAATTATACTACATGGGGGGTGGGGGTGGAGGGAGGAGGGGACAAATCCCAAACTGTGTAATCCAGTTTGGATGACTTTTTTTTAAAAACCTTATATTTTTTTAAGCTAAATTTCCTATATCTACTGTGACAGCCCTATGTCCAATGCAACAGTATGTATCCCCCAACTATTAATACAGGAACTGTGCAAAGTTGGAACAAACTATACCAGCATAGCTTCCTCAAATGGGTAGGGAGACGCACCCTTCTGCACTTAGCCAGAAAAGTGCAGTGAGACAATGTACGCACCACCTTTCAAAAGGCTGTAGCTGGGGCTATCCTGGCATTTATGTCCAGGGAAGCTGGGATGAGGGACAGTGAGCCTCAGAACATTTGTTGGAGCAGATCAGCTCTGTGCTCTCTATGATGCTGGGAGTGGGTTAAAGCCACAATCTCGTCTACACTGCATTCCATTCTCTGGATGGGAGAGATGCTTTGTTTACAGTACTATTTCTTTAATGAACATCACAGCTAACGTGAAGGCTGTGGTAACTGGGACTGATACCTGCCCTGTCATGGCTGAATTTTTCATAAAAGATTAATGGAATGGTTTTATCTTTTTCACAGTGTTGTCCCCCATTGTACCCATTAATATCTGAAAGCAATGAGAAATCACACACAAGTCAAAGGCAGAACAAAAATAAAGGCAAAAGGTGAAAGTTTAATGATACATAAAGGAAGAATTACCTAAAACTCAAAGCAAAGTCTAAAGCTTTAAAGAATTTTAGTGTCTTTTATTTTTCAAAAATTAAGCATATATTTCCTAAGGATAGCTGTAGATAAAACTAAGTACAGAAGGTCATACAGCTATATATAACGAATCATGTGTAACCAGTCAGTAGCAACCTTTCACAAGACCACAGTGGACACACACACATGCTTGTATCTCATATTCCTGTTGATCAACTCAAGTTCAGTGGTCAAGAAGACTCTTATCATCATGATCTAATCACTAATGGGAATCCCAGTCTTGTCGTCTTTACCTCAACCTGGACATGCTTAACCGTATTTTTGGCCTATGAAAACAAAGTACTAGACATCCTGAGAGACATTATTTTCACAAAATACTTACCTTGATTTAGATGCACTTGTTTAGTAAGCAATGCGCCTCTTACAGGAAAAGGTTTTGGTGTAGCAATTACATAGTGTTAGGTAGCCTGAAAACTGACCCGTTAATCCATACATTACAAAAATAATTTTTCAAAAATAATAGCAAGAAACTTCAATGCACAGGAATCATAAAAGCGGTGGCACCCTAATCTTCCTTCTTGGCAAAATTACTTTGTTTTTCCTCTTTCTAATATGAACATTCATTAGACACCCTGCTATGGAACAAAAAGCAAATATTGGATCCCTTACTTAAGTACAAGTTCTCAGCCTAGTGTCTCTGATAACTTTGTTTTCTGTTAGGTTTCAGAGTAGCAGCCGTGTTAGTCTGTATTCGCAAAAAGAAAAGGAGTACTCGTTGCACCTTAGAGACTAACAAATTTATTAGAGCATAAGCTGAAGTGAGCTGTAGCTCACGAAAGCTTATGCTCTAATAAATTTGTTAGTCTCTAAGTGAGCTGTAGCTCACGAAAGCTTATGCTCTAATAAATTTGTTAGTCTCTAAGGTGCCACAAGTACTCCTTTTTTTTTGTTTGTTTTCTGTTGAATCACATGCAGTGGGAGTACTCCAGTAAGAAAGATCACTTGCTTTCAAATAGATTTTGTGAAAGTATGTGATAGTGACTCATTTCTGGAATCATCAGTGGTAAATTAAATTTAAATGTCTCTTTTGATGTGTGTATTGCTTCTCCTTCTCTACCATAGTGAAGAGTTATTTAACAGGAACTTAGTGGAATGAATGAAGGAAGACTTTTTGCTATACTGATATTCCATAAAAAGAGTTTTTCAGAACTTGTGGCTATGAACACTACCTATCTTGGCAGCTCATCATTCATTGCCTAAAGATGTTTAGCGATTTATAAAATTTAGGAAATGTGATCGCTGAGAGAGAACAAGGCATAAACCTAACAATACTATGTCAACCTGTAGCTTTTCTGAAATGAATGGTAAATATGTCACAATCTCCCTTTTACACTAACACAGCTTACTAATTTTCAATTGTTTGCCCAAATAAATCTACTTTTGCTCATTTCATTACATGCTTATCTAAACTCAATTGACTCATCAAACCATTTGAGGGCTCACTGCTTAGTATCTCAAGGAAGAAGGTGATAACAAGCTTTAGAAATTACTCTGTTTGGTGGGCTTTTCTTATTTCATAGCAGTCAATCTTTAAACCTCCTTTATTTGAGACAATGCTGAAGAGGCTGGCATGAGATGTAAACCAGAAGAAAATATATTACATCTGGAAAAATTGCCTACAGAGTACTTTCAAATCATCTAAATGGTCAGACCTCTCACATGTATGGTTTTGTTTTGTTTTCCATTTTGATTAATACATAGGCAGGAAGCAGTTGAGCTCCTGAGCTTTTTGGTTTCAGAACTCTGATTTGAAAAAGGACCTAAGTGATTTCAGTGTTGTCACTGGTAGGAAATTAGGTGATGAAGGAGAGCATACTTAAACAGATTTTATACATTCATGATTATGGCTATGAAAATGTCAGATGTCTCCATATTTTCTCTGAGCTGCACAACAAACCACATAAATTTTGAAATGTACAGAAGTTTCAGAAACAAAGAGAAGAGATTCTTATGACTCCAAGACTACATCATTATAGTCGTCGCTATGATACTAGCATTCTTACCCTATATATTTTGTAATAGGGTCAACTGCCTTCAGAGTGCCCCTTATGGCCAGGGGTGCCTCTTCACTGCCCTGTCTTTTCCCCTTCATCAGAACTTAAACTCCATACAACTAAAAGGAAATTAAACATTCCCTACCTGGGGTCCAACTTAATGAATCCTCAGGCCCACTGGCCCTCCAGGCCTCAACTCTAGTTCAGCAGTTTCTCTCCTGATAAATTAAAAATAACTCAGTCTCTCACAGTCCCCATCAGGGGGAGGAGCGGCTCTCCCCAGCTGCAGGTCTGCCTCCTGCATCACAGCACCTTCTGCTTGGAATTTGGCCTCCCTGTTGGTGCCTTGTCCCCTACTGACTCAGCCTCTTACTCCCTGCAGCCTCTATAGGCATAGTCACAGCATATTAATATCTAACCCCCTTCTTTTTTTCTTATATTGCTTGGGTCTGACATTCTTGCCACTAACTGCCAATGGATTTCCCGTCAGTGTCAGTGCTGAGAAATTCTGACTTGCAGTGAGAAGTGAAAGGTTTGGATCTGCTGCAGAGAACCAAGCACTTACAGAAAGCAGTTTCTTTTCAAATATGAACAGTAAAATCTTTAGTGACCTTTAAGACCATGAGCAATGTTATACTGGCATACTAAAGGTGCAGTCCTGCCCTTAGATATGTGGGCAACGTGAATGCATCACTCATTGCATGTCTTGAAAAAATCAGCTATTCCTCTTCCATTTTTTCTATTAGTGTTAATTCAGCCAATTCTCTTGTGTTTTTCATTATCTTTTCACAAGATATCCAGTGATGCACACCCACATACTGGGGGTCATGGCCAAGACCAGAGCATTCTAAAAAGTATTATTTTTTAAATTTTACAGTTTTTTTAATAGAGGGTGCAATGGATGGGACTGTAGTTTTTTATGCATTTAAATTAAGTATTTAAATTAAAATGTGAACTATGGGTGCTTGGGGTAAATAGTGCTCCAAACAGGGCTAGACTAATCCTTTTTTGTAAATTGACAGATATCAGCTAAACCCACCAGAACGTGATTCATATAACAGCACACCATATCAGTACAGCCAGTGGTTCTAAGATGGTTGGGGAAATTATTTTTGTTTTATTCTGCTATAAAGCTTCTGTTCTTGTATCACAGTGGCACACTCACTTCATAAAATTCATATCAGTCTCTTCAAGTCATATTGTTATTAAGTCAGGTGGAGAGGAGGGGTTGTGACAATACTGTTGACTGTTACAAATTCTTTAAGATGAACCAAAAAATCCCCACCAAACCTAAAACACTTTTACCCCCAATATTGCTGATATATATTTATATCATAACATGCAATCATATTTCTGATATTTTCTATATTCCTTTGTCTCATGAACCATGAGAGAATATGTTTGCAGGCTCCTTGACTTAATTCCATATTTTCTTCCTCTAAGGACATGGCTCATGCCCTGAAAAAATTTATAATTGCTCATCTGAATTTGTAATTGGGACTGATGTGGATAATCTACTTTTTTGATAGATTCTTGTCACAAAGATTAAAACAGTAGACATAAAGTTTTAAGAAGGGACACAGGAGAAAACCAAGGCTTACTTGTGGGTATGGATAATTGTGTTATGAGGAAATACTGCAAAAGATCAACATATTAACCTTTTAAAAACACGATACGCAGTGGCTTTGATTATTGTACAAATATAAATAAGGAGGGATGATACTAAGATCTAGAAATGTGCACATTCACTGTACAGGATAAAGAGAGAGCCTTTACTATGAAGTGAGTGTAAGGAAAGAGAAGTTTATTTTGGATTTCACTGTGTTCTTAGCATATCCAATGATCTGCTGAATAAAATAGTGGGAGCTACTAACATCAAATAATGTAAAGTGTAGGTATCCATCTGGAGGTCCAGAATATTATGGCTGTAACTGCTCAGAGATTGAGTTGTACTATTAGAATGTAGGGAACAAGATAGATAATTAAGAGGTAGAAAGGAGTTTTTGTAGGTGGTGATTGGCTAAGTTCATGCTGAACTGATAATACTTTTCAGATTTAATTGTACTATACCTACAGCCTTGGATAAGTATCTTAAATTACTATTTAAATGAAAATAAAATAGACGGACCTAGAAGTTCTTGACTTCTTTGCTTCCAAATTATCTTTCTCTCTTGATAAAGAATATTTGTTCATATGTATTATCAATTGTCAGCATAGCTATGATGTAAATTGCTTTTACAAAATCAATAGAGAATCACAAAAAAATGCTTGACAGGCTTCACAAAGTTGTTGCTATGAAAAGGTTACCTTTTTTAAATTTTACAGCAACTAAGTGGATTATTTAAAAGAATAATATTTAAGAAGAATGGACTTCTGGTTTCAGCAGAAGTCTGGGGCCTGGTAGTTCAGGGTTCTGTTCCCGCTCTGCCATAAACTTTCTCTTGAGTTATCAAAATTTTAGGTGAGTGGCAGCCAAGAGAAACGCTGAAGTCAGTGTATTTGCCCTGTGTGTGTGTAACTAATATTGCAATCTTTACCTCTCTGTGGCTTCTGTAAAATGGGGATGGTGATAATTCTTTGTTCTTAGGAGTGCTATCATGAGTAATGCATTAGCATTTGTACATTGAGATAGAGGATGCTTTGTAAAAACAAAGTGTGATTTTTTTCCCCAATAAAATAAAAATCTAGAGTGAATTCCATACCTTAAATTGTGACAAAGGTCTGTTAGAATTTTAGCTCTGAACACTGAAGTGTCTTTAATTACTTTATATAATGTTTTCCATTTCTATGTATGTGTCTTTGTTGCTGATACTTAATGGAAAGCAAAATAAATTTAATTATGCAGGAAATGAATACCCAGATGTACATATGGACACGAAGGGGCAGGGAAGTTACACCAGAAGTGACTGTTGCTTATTAAGATATTCCTCACCTTGTATTATTTTTAACATCTTTCATAGCTTTAGTTTATGGGAATATACCTGTTAACTTCTGTCAGATTTTTCTTCTCTTCATGGTTTGAAAGAGACACCTGCCACACACACAAATTTTAGTTCAGTACATAAAAAATCCGGGTCAAGAAGCACTTTAGCTCATTTCATTTGTGGCATAAGGGTTGCCAAGGATTTTTTAAGTTACCTAGTAAAGATCCAAAAGTCACATCTTTAATGTGAAGAGATTGCATAAATGCATAATTCCATTTAACGCAGCTGCTTTTTCTTATCGAAAAATAAGAGTTTGGCTCAATCTACTGCACAATTTTATCCGGTTTTTGAATTGCTCTGAAGATTTCCTAACACAGGTCACTATATTCTGTTTCTGAAAAATTATATATTATAGAAACTACCTGTGGTGTTCATTTTCATCAAAGCCCAGTAATGACTTGCACATCTAAAAATCATTTAGAATACAAGTCCTCCCAAAAATGTTGTTAAGAGGAGTTGTTAACCACTTGTCAGCTGACTCCTGAAGCTATCTTCTAGAAAAATATTTTCATAACATCATAGTTCTTTAGTCAACCCCTATTTCAGAGGAATTACTCATGCTTATATGCTGAAGTTAGAGGACTAGACGACTGCACTCATAGGAACGTGGCTTTTTTTCCCCTCCCCTCAAAGACTAACAGAAACAATACATATTTGGATCTGAATTTCTCAAGCATCTGCTGGTGTTCAGTTGTGAATTTTTGGTTTGAGCCTATCTCTATTAACATCTGATTTTTTTCAACATGCAGAATGAATTGTAATAGGTTAATTCATCAATTTGGCACAATAAAAATGATGTGCCATATTGTATCTTTTTGACACATGGTATAAAAGATACTTATGCAGTGTCTAATACAACTATTATTATTTTAGTTCTTGAATTTTTTAAAATGCAACTCTCAGTGCCCTTCCAGTGTTCTGGTGGCCTACTATAATGTTTTTTTCAAAGGACTGCCCATAGGCCTCTTTCAGCCCATGATCTCCTTAACATCCTTAAAGATCAGGGTTTTGGGAGGGAGTGAAGAGGTTAAGGTGGACCAAGGACCATTCACACTGCCTGTAGGTCCTTCTCATTTATATTGAGGGGGCCCCAGCTGAGTGCCTCTGTTGATTTCAACTGTGGCAGTAGCAGAGAGAGAACCTTTCAAGTAATCAGATTCCAAACCATTGAAAGATTTATAAGTTAAAACTAACACCTTGAATTCCACCTGGCAGATTGTTTAAAGTCAGTGGAGATCATGAAGCATTGGTCTACTTTGTAACTCTGCTTAATAAAAGGACTACAGCATTCTGTGCTCGCTTCAATACAAAATGTAAGTGTTGTAAATAGCTACACTTAGAAGATTCACGTACACATTTGTTACATGTAATTACAGAGTGTATACCTAACATCCAAATGTATACCTGGGGCAGGGAGTTCTCTCCCCTTTAAGAGTGAACAGGCACTGGCACCAGTCAAACCCCATTCCAGTGTTTTGGAGCACATATGGGAGAGAGGACGTGGTCACAGGATGATAATTAGTGTGCGAGTCTTTCCAAGTAACAGTTTCTTTAAAGGCCCAGGCTCAAGAGCTGTGTAGAATAGGGCAGAGCAGACTCGCTTGTTTCCCAGCCAACAAGGTCCTAGGAAAGAGGATAATTTATAATCTGTTTCTTCCCTCATAAGAAAAGATACATTAGAGGGAAAAGACCTCTGCTCACCTCGTTCTCCAGGAAAAAAGTCCTCTCCTGTGGGGGCAGGGGGCATAGGAGAGTGGGGAGAGAGACTCCAGAGAAGGAAGCCTTCAAAGTTGCTGCTCTGCAAATGAGCAGGGAATGACGCAAATAAGCCTAAAAGGGGCTCACAGGGAGATCCTGAAAAGAGTCTAGAAAGGGCTGAAAACTGAGCCAAAAGGTTTTATGAAGAGTGTCTGAGTGGAAAACAGACCAGACCTTCAGGATGGAGGGGCTGGATCCAGTTTGAAGCTGGGGTGCAGACTCTGTTTTTTGGTGTGTTTTCTGTTTTGTTTTTTGTACTAGTGTGCCCTGGAAGGTGGACATTAATTAAAAGACTTAAGCCAGAGGGCTGAGTAACTGGAGCAGCCAAAGCAGGCTGTGGGTTTTTTCAAAGAAACCTTTAGAAGAGGATACTGATGCAGGGCCTCTGCATGGCCACTTTCGAGGGCACTGAGGAGGCAGCATACACTTTGATGCCAAATCTACCAAAAATTCCAAGTATAATTATTGCAGCTGGTTGGAATGTTTTTGTCACAATGATTTTTCAACAAAAATGGCCTTTTTTCAAAACTAGAATTTTCTGTGATACGTGTCCTATTTCTTGTGGCTCAAACTTTCAGGTATAAATACCATCTTCAGGGCAAAGGGACAAATTCTGCTGACTTTCATTCTATACAATCCCAGTAACTTCAGCAGGTTGAATGTGGTATAAATCAGTGCAAGATTTAATTCAAAAAATGTTGAGAATAACTTCTCATTTTGCACTCACAGGATCGAGATTTGGTTCTATAATGTGGACAGGAATGAGAAAAGCAATGTGAGCAAAATCATCCTGAGAACAAATGTTTAGTTTTAGACTTTGTGCTCGCAAGGCTGTGGAGGTGCACACAAGGCCAGGGCCATGATACAGTAAACTATCCTAGTTTTTCTTAGAAAATATGTGCATTTATGAATGCAGTATGTAACTTTGCATTATCAGAACATCCTTAAAAGTTGAGATTGGGAAACCTATTAGTCAATTAGGATTGTTCCCTCTAGTCTGTCCAAAATTGATTCTGTAATCTGTTTTTAGTACTGCAAAGAGGATAATTTCTTCTAATTTTTCTTAATGATCAAGAATAATAGAAGTCATGCACCTTTATAGGAACCAGGGAATTAATGAAAAAGGATTTCCTTACTAATCAAACAAGTTTTTATTTTTCTTTGTCATGAGAGGATGATTTCAGAACTATTAGAGAGAAAAGGTATATAATTTCCAGGAAAAAAAAGCTGACCAAAATTGTCTTCCAGTATAAGTGTTTTAATGTTTATGAAATTCAAGTGATTCATGTGTTAGTGACATTTTATTCTGGTTCTTAAACAATGAGCACCGGTTTATTTTGTTCTTCTTGACAAAACAGCATCTATTACAGTTGTGTTCTCAATTATTGTAAACTAAAATCCTAAGAAAATGACACTTATGCAACCAAAACAAATAATTATTCATTTCAGCCAATTTAAATTAAAATGTATTTTTCCTTTAACAGATAGTCATTAAAAGAATCCAGATGGCAGCATTCCAGTAACAATATGTAGACATTCCATTAAAAATCTCACCTTTTGCTCTTCTGCATATGCTCTGGACATGAATTCAGGGGCTAAGGAAGGGCAAAGTATTCCAACAAAAATCTGTTGCCGCGCAAATTAGTATGACAGTACTACATACTTTCACTATAGAAAAACTATAGTAGCATTTTATTTCTTGCTCACAGTATTATCCATAGCACTGTTGACTACTCCTGATTAACCTGGATTGTCTGTCTAGAATGCAGCATTCATTCATTCATTGGCTCAGAACCTCGGGCAATGTTTTGCTTCTCAGAAATTGGCATTGATGTTGCCCATTGGCTTTGATAATTAAACTGTACACCTGTTCAAGAATAAGCACCAGATTGTTAATGATTCTTGGCCATCATACTGTCAGTAATTTTCCAACAATATTTCTCTTCAAATTAGCAATATATTTTTGTATTCATCTAATTGTGAGACAAACTGTTCCAAGCATTCTATTGCAATATGTTGGTAAATCCTTAAGCATCAGTGTTCTAAACCAATAATACTTTAGTTAACGTGGGAAAACTGTTGAGAAAGATAAGCATTTTTAATGAAGGCTTCTTTAAGTTATGAGCTCATGATAAATCTTGATAAGGCATATTTAATTGCACAGTTTTGTTACAGGAGATCTCATGAAACCGTATAAAATAAATTACCTTGTGGTGTACTAATGCACTAATTTGAAAACTGTCATATATTCTCAATAAAAAATGAATTGTCTTAATTGCATTAACAGCTACATGCTATTGAATCACTGTGATTCAAACAAATAATATGAATGGAGTGTATGTGAAAAAATAAATGACAGGATGAATTACCATATATGAATGTAATAACATGTTAGACTCCCCCCCCATAATAGATAATAGAGTGATACTATATGTAGCAGCATTATTAACATGTTAAATCCATATAACAATCATATATTGCATATTATGTTACTAAAGGTGCCATTATAAGATGCATCAGCCTTCTGTTTCAGGCAGACCATGCTTTCGCTCCTGTTCACATTCTGATATTTCATAAAATCATTGGTGACACAAACAGTAGGTGCAGAAGTTACCTATTCTGTTCACTAAACATATTTTCACCTTAATTCTGCCTTTGCATTTTTTAGTAAAGCATATTATGGATCACAAGGGCAGAATACTGGATGGCTGGGCATTTTTTGAGCTTCATGGAAGAACCTGGGATTATCAAGCAGTTTCAACCCCAACTCTTTTTAATTTGGAAAACCAAAGTAGGGTCAAGTATATAACATGAACCTCTTAACTTTAAGGGGTACTGTCAAAGTTGTAAAGCCTTAGAAATTGACGTAACATATGGAGCAAATTTAATGTGTTTTATACCTTTTGATTTGCAACTTTCCTTAAAATAATTGTATCGGTTCCAAATTTTAGAACGTACTGTGTCCCAAACACTGAAACAAGTTGGTGAACAGGACTTGTAAAAAAATCCCCCCAAACTCTCCCAGTAATGGGTGGCACAGTTGCACAAAACTATTGGAATGGTCCTCTTCATTAGATAGCAATTTTACAAGACAGCTGTCCCAGGTTAAACTGTGGATAATGTTCTGGAGTTAACCTGAGCCCCTGCTAAGATTATCTCAGTAGCCCAGCATTTTATTTTTAATGGTGGCAGTGGTGGTTGTTTATATGGGGGGACTGGAGAGGGGAGAATGCTTTTTCTTGCCATGTGTTCATTCTTTCCTTCATAGGCACATCTATGTGGTTTACTGTCACTCCCTGAACCTCCAGCATATGTGGGTTTGCACAGAAGCAAGCTCCCAGCCTGGATCAACAGACTTGAGCTAGCACTCTAAAAAATAGCTATGTAGACAGTATTATGAAATCACAGCACAGGCTGGAGCCTATTCTGTATCTTAGGGAGTGTGGGTAAGGCTAGAAGAGATTGGACATGACTAAAAGGCAATGTGACTGGGCCCATGAAGGGTCAGGATGGTTACCAGTTCAGAAAACCCTGACGTTCTATGTCCTGAGACAAGAAGCAGCCCAGAAGCAGCTGGAGACCATATAACCTCTCAAGAAACCAGTTGGAACATAAAAAAGGAAAAGGCAGTTAGCTGCTGGGACTGGTTGAACAACCAAAGTATTGATTTATTATAACTACAGTTAAAAAGTCAAGATAAAAGAAGTGTTTTTATTATGTATTAAATGTTATAAAATTAACTTTGATGCTTTAGTGTTGATGATTCTGTTAGAATATCAAATTGTAGAAGCGAATCCTTTAGTCTTTACTCAAATGAATTTTTTATACCTGAATAAGGATTACTGGTGTTACCAGTTTGATTTAATTCAATAACATGACATATTAAACAGTGAGGCTTAATCAACTTTGCTGATCAAATATTAATAGTCAAAGATTAAAACACAATAATACAAAAAGGAAGAGCAATACCACGCAGCTGAAAGGCAGCCATGCTGCTGGTCAACTGTCTCAAAATATGAACGGCATTCTGTGTGTGTGTGTCTCTCTCTCAATATAGATAGATATATAGGATTGTAGGTATTACCTTTTTTGAATTACTACATTGTTACCCA
This sequence comes from Dermochelys coriacea, assembly GCF_009764565.3. Lineage (NCBI taxonomy): Eukaryota > Metazoa > Chordata > Testudines > Dermochelyidae > Dermochelys > Dermochelys coriacea. The sequence goes on from NC_050069.1 coordinate 98,123,462, forward strand.
GGTTCTTCCAACCCCAAAACAGTGGTAACAACTGTTTCTCGCCAGGTGGTGTCAAGAATAAATCAGTAGGGACACAGCTCCTCCATCTAATAAATGATTGCTACAAACCAGAATATTTTTACCTAAACCTACTCTTTTTATTATGCTATAGTAATAGGTTCAGAGTACTCCAAACATTATAGTTACCCAAAGTTGGAGATGGTTTCAAATGATCACCAGCAGGGCTTCCAAGGGCCCTCCTTCCATCCAGCTGATGGGGAGTTTAGATGCCAGCTTCTTCCCTGAAAAAAGCTCCCTCTGACTGCTCTGAGGTGTTTACTTTTACTTAATCTTTTATAGCTAACTCCCACAAAACGCAGAACTCATAGTAACCCCTACTGGACCACCAATTTTCTTAGCTTCAATGAATTTCTCATCTCTTACCAGAACATTTCTAGTATTTCTTGTCATAACAACAATAACATTTATACATCCGGGGCACTTAACACCAAGATTGACTGTCCAAACATCCCTTTCTTTCTCATGGTATATTAACTCTGTCCCAGCCTCCCATTCTGATTAGCAAAACTGCAATCATGCAGTTGTTTGGTCTTGCCTCTCAGAGCCCTAATGACCATTCCTGGCTATGTGGTATTTGGTTTTCAGCTACCAGTGGCTGACTGCAGTAATGTCAAGTTTAATTCTCCCATAACAATCTCTCTATTATGTTCACATGTTTCTGAAGACCTTTTGATAGGTTTGGACAGACTGCAGTAAACGTGACAAAGTTTGTAAGTAATTCATTACTTTGTTTTGACCATAGTATTCTACGTCAGGAAAACCGTCACCAGTCGTAGCTGGGTACATAGGTTATGTTCAATAAGCTTCAGCAAAATTGTCTTGTTCTCTAGAATGTCTCCATACCTAATACACATTAAAATACTTTGTATGTCACCTTTAGTTAACAAATATTAACATAAGTAAAATGCATTTTTCAAAAGTTAACCATGAATAAAATTCATAGTGATACAAAATTTGGGATATTTTACTGTATATGACCACTACATATTTTCCAAGAGACAGAGGGTCTTTAATAGCTAAGCATAGCAAAATACCCAGAGGTTGGTAGGTTTGAGTGTGTTTTTCAAGCCTTATTGTATTCTCCTGCTATAAATAGAATAAGGGTCTTGCAAAGATTATAGCACTTAACTATAGCACAATTTCAGCATGAATATAATGCATTCTAAATATAATATCCTATACTTATTTACTATTAGCTACTTTACTACTCTGGTTACATGACATGTCCTTTTGAATTACTCTTATAGGTACAGCACAAATTCATGAATTTAATAACACATTTCTCTTGTGAGCTGAACACATCTATTTTTTATTCGTTAGCAGAAAACAAATTACATCCTAGTTAATTGCTTTGTTTGTGAGAGCTGTTTTCCCTTTATATTTTTGCTTATTAGAGTCAGCTTCACAAACCTTGACAAAGTCCATTTCTTGTCTAGTAACTATCGCTGCAATATATAGCAATGAAAGACATTTGCAAGCCATCCTTTTTTTTTCCATTTTCCTTTCGCCTGGCTGCAAACCCTATGGAGTCTTGGCTTAGTTTAGTCAGCACAAGATGTGATTCAAAGACATTAGAGAAAATTTAGAGATTTATTAGATAAATCCTTTGTTTATGAAAATTTTTCACAGATAGATCATCTTATCCTAGAGATATTGCCTTATGGACCACCTCCTCTCCTGTTGGTAATTGTGAACCAGCTAAGCTACTAGTCGCAATCAAATGCCATCCCTGTGGCAACTACAGCAACAGCTTACATGGAACAGTAACTTTTAAAAAGTAAATAATTTTAGTTTCTTTTAATGGAATTTTGTAGCTGAGAACAAAACACCAGCAGCCAGCACCATGTGAGCAGTGATGTCTTTTAAGAGCTAGTGGTGTGCCATGATCTACAATGTAGTTCATTTTTTGTTTGTGTGAGGTTTATTTCTCATGATATACTTTGTAGCTGAAGGTACAAGAAAAGCATGGAATAATAAGCTGGCATTTGGATTTTAATTCCAGATGTGAGCTGTCTCTCTTTTTCAAGTGTTTGATTTATTGGAGGAAACCCCTTTATTAAAAAAAGTTTGATCAGGTTTCACTAAAGAAGTCTTTAAAAAAAATACACAGAGAGAGAAGAGTGATAGAAACAATTAAAATGTGTATAAAGTTTAGTTTACCAACAGAATTAAGTAACAAATTTACCGAGTTGGTTTTGAAATAAATATATATATATATATATATTTGTTGCAAATAAAAATGTATTTATGCAAATCTTTCTATTTAGGGAATGACAAAAGATGAAGGTTACAATAATCTGGATATATTGGAGATTTGGAACTTGCAAATTATAAAAGATGTGATATCACCTTAACATGTATTTTATGGTATTATTTCTTTTGGAAGCAGTAAATTACAATTTAAAAAAATAAATTGGAACTGTGGCAAAGTTGTTAAAGGTTTATTCCCAGGTCAAATTAAAAAACAAAATATATTTGAAAGTTTGCTTTGAAGAAGCTTTTTTCCCTTAGGAAAACAGTGTTAAGAATTTGACATTATTCTCACTATAGAATGGCAATTAAGTACTGTGACAGGATTATTTTTTTTCCTGAATATATACACATGTTGATCTTAGGGTGAGGTGAGGATTCAAAGAACTGTGGGTCAGGAAATCCTTGACATGAATCATTTCATATGGATCAATTGGGACTGACTCGTGTAGCTCATAGAACTAGTCCTATGGTACCCTGGCAGTCCCTCCTGCCAGTTAAGCTTTTCATAAAAAGAAAAGGAGGACTTGTGGCACATTAGAGACTAACAAATTTATTTGAGCATAAGCTTTTGTGAGCTACAGCTCACTTCATCGGATACATTCAGTGGAAAATATAGATTTATATACACAGAGAACATGAAACAATGGGTGTTACCATACACACTGTAATGAGAGTGATCACATAAGGTGAGCTATTACCAGCAGAAGAGCGGGCGGGGGGGGGACCTTTTGTAGTGATAATCAAAGTGATAATCCAGCAGTTGACACATCTGGAGAACAGCAGGGGTTGGGGGGAAATAGTTTTACTTTGTGTAATGACCCATCTACTCCCAGTCTTTATTCAAGCCTAAGTTAATTGTATCCAGTTTGCAAATTAATTCCAATTCAGCAGTCTCTCATTGGAGTCTGTTTTTGAAGTTTTTTTGTTGAAGAATTGCCACTTTTAGGTTTGTAATCAAGTGACCAACGAGATTGACGTGTTCTCCGACTGGTTTTTGAATGTTAAAATTCTTGACGTCTGATTTGTGTCAATTTATTCTTTTACGTAGAGACTGTCCAGTTTGGCCAATGTCCATGGCAGAGGGGCATTGCTGGCACATGATGGCATATATCACATTGGTAGATGTGCAGGTGAACGAGCCTCTGATAGTGTGGCTGATGTTTTCATAACCTACCTGGTCTCTGCCAAACCAGCAAATAGCAATCTTGAGGACCTCCTCTTTCATTTATATGACACCAATTTGGATTCAATTACCCAACCATGTGGAAGTAGCATCCTCTTCTATTGCGAGAGGGAAAGTTGTTAGTTAGACTGCAGTTTGGTAGTGGAGAGCTATTGGTAGATGCTACAGACCCAGCTACCAAATGACCAGCATTGTGGTTACGTGTTGTGAAATAGGAAGAAATGAGACAAATATTGAAGGAAATATAACTTCTTCTCTTGAACAGATATGATGGTGCTTGCCTGTAATTTGCTGGTTTCTATTAGAGCTTGGTGACATTTTTCAGATTAGTTTTATTTACTGGAAAATGCTGTTTCACATGGACTGAAACTATTTGTGATTCATTATGAATTTTCCAAATAGTTTCAGCCATTTATTTTTTCTGGGTGGATTCAAGGGGACTTAGGCACCACTCACAAAACTAGAGGAGGTGGTGGTGGTGGTGGTCAGGTCCTCTTTATACCCAGATAGTTCAGTGGTTAGTGCACTCACCTGAGAAGTGGGAGACCCAGGTTTAAGTCCCCAATCTACCTCATTTGGAGAAGGGATTGAAGTTGCGTCTCCCAGATTGCAGGTGAATGTCCTACCCACTAGATTCTTGGATATAAGGGGCACCATTAGCTCTACCATGACTTCTTCCTCTATTTTTGAGACTGTCAATGTCCAAAGTCACAGAGTTTCATTACGGTCAAGCAAATTGTTTTATTTTGCTAAGAAAACAAACAAAATTGTTTTATCCAAATCAAATTTTATCTTTTTTTTTCAGTGTGACCAACAAACTAAAAAATCTATTATTCATGAAATTCTAGTAATACTCCTTGAAATAAACACTCACCACATAAGTGTTAGGGGTACTAATCTTGTTAAGCAGCCTTTACACTCAGCAAGAAGGAAAATAAGATATCTTTTTAGAACAAAACATTTCAATTTTTCATTTTGAACTATTTTTCATTTCAATTTTTGCATTGTTATATTGTGACATACCGGGGTACAATCAAGATTAATGAGTAGCTGTGTCACCCCTGCCCTGCAGGCTTGGTTACCTTCTAATGGGAAGTAGCTCCCACCTGGGCCGCTCTCAAACAGCCTTCCAGCGTGCAAGTCATGCCCTGAGCATTGATGTGTAACTTCAGCCTGCCAGCCACTTGGGTTGCACTCTGATGCTCACCAGTCTTGGTAATATTTCAGGGTGACCTCAACACACCCCCAGTCCCAGATCTCCCCCCCAGAAATGTATGTCATGTGCTGCCCATCCCTCTCCTGGACAGCACAAAATATTTTAAGTCTGTTATTCTTCAAAGGGAATAATATACCAGTTTAATATCTCAAATAGTTACTCAGACATTTCACTTTAAACACACTGGATTAGATAAAACAGTAAAACAAGTTTATTAACTACACAGAGAGAGATTTTAGGTGAGTATAACTAATAAGACATAAAAGTCAGAAATGGTTTAGTCAGAAAAATAAAGCTAAAACATTTACTAATGCCTAACTTAACAAACTATATCAGATTCAAGCAAAGTTTCTCACCGTATGCTTTCAGCAGTCTTACTGACCAAACCCTGTAGGTCATGGCTTCTCCCCAATAGTCCAACAAATTCTTCCTTTGTTGCTCCAGGTACAGTGAATGCGATGGACAGGGAAAGAGAGAGGGGCCCATGGCGTGGTTGTCGCTCCTTTTTATAGTTTCAGTCCCTCTCTTGAAAAAACATTTCCAGCTGAGAACCAAGAGACACAGCCTGTGTGAAGGGATGTTCCCTGCTGACTTTTTCTCACCTGCTTAAGCTTTCTTTGTTTCCCTTCCTGCTTGATGACTGTTTACTGCTCAAATGCAAATTAAACAGAGTGCACATTTGTTTGTTTAAGATAGACCTGTATACCAACTTCTGTTTGTGCAGGGCTGTGGGATTTGGAACATGTGTTAATAATACCATACAGAGAAATCTTAACTTAAAATGTGTGTGGGAAGATTGTATGTAATCAGGATAATGCTGATAATCAAATTATGAGTTTTCAAATGATACCTTACAAGAGATGCCTTGTTCAAAAATTATTACAGTAGTGAACACAGGTATATTCTGTCAATTTAAAGAAGTTAAAATTAAAATTAAATGTTTTTATTTTGTCATAGCTAAGTGTTTCAATTGACTTGAAACTTTTTTGTTCATTCACAGAGGACTTAACATTTTTTGGTTATTGTTCCGATTTGGAGTAAAAACAAATTTTGAAACCTCAAAACCTCATGTAAAATGGAGCTTCCATATTCTACACAGCATAAATGTGACCACTAGATTCATTCAATATAGACCAGTGCACACTATGAGATGGTAACAATCAACCCATGCTTGATGTGAACTGAAATTGTAAAGGCTGAAAGATCCCAGTACCAATCTGTTGAGACAGCAAATAACCCCAAAAGGTGACTTATTTTAACATAGGGAATTATCACAAACAAGCAGAGAAAAGCAAGAAAGATGCAGCTGAACTAGAGGAGGAAAAATGGAAATTAGTACAAGATACATGCAATAACTTATAGAGATCCTGCACTACTAACCCAGCTTCTCTGTGCAGGTGTTCACTCAGTCAATCCATGATATTCTTTCCACTCCCAGATTTGTTGAGACCTTCATGCAAGTGTCTTAACTTGACTGTTAATGTAGCTTTCCATTTCAACAAGCTTCATGTCTTAACTCTTAGAAGGGCATATAGTAACCATCCAAGTTTGCTTTCACGCTACTGAGAATGTTTCCGCATAAAGACTGTTTCTGCATTGATGCCTGAGATTTCACATACATGTCTTATTAGGACCTGTCATTAGTTCAAAAGGTGGGATTTTTTCCTGTTATGCCTGTAACTGAAAGATAATAATAATTTTATAAAGTGATCTTCTTATCTGAGAAGGATCACTTGTTGGAATGTGTCTTCTTGAAAGAATTTTTAGTCTGATCTCGGTTGGGATTTCTGTACGTTGGGCAATTGAAAGCTCTCTGTAAATGCCCCAACATTCAATGTTCATATTACCCCCAGGGATGAAATGAGAAGAGTTTCTTCTTATTTTCAGGTTAGATATGGGTAGCTTCATCAATGGAGCAAATCTGTTGTATTATTGGAGAATTATTTTTGTAAAAGCAGTAATAATTGTTGAGGACAACAGATTATTAGGTTCAGGAGAAAAAAAATGTTATTGAACAAGGTGAGAACTTGTTTGTGTAAGTTTCTAATATGTAAAAAGAACTCATTTTTTTCTCCTAGGATTTAATCGATTGAATGGCTAACATACAAAATAGAGAGCAGAACAGTAATATCTCACAGATATTGGTCAGAACTAGTTTGAAGTAGCTGATGACTTTAAATGGTCTCTATTGTAGTCAGTGTTTAAAGAGAGAGGAAGTGTATCATGTTATCTGTGTACTTAAAATTAGTTATTGTTCCTTGCTAAAATTGTTCTGGCACTAAACACAAATATTACTGAATGGACTTATTATCTAGGTACTTAAATAGCCATGTGTTTCACCACTAATACTGAATATTATGATCTTGAAAAGTAACTTTACTTCCCAAGAGGTCTTCAAAAAAGGTCCACAACAGTTTCCAATAGGTTATAAAAGAAAAGGCACTTTCTTTTAAATACTGTTTACTAAAACAATATGAACTTTCCTATACACACCATAGTAAATGAATGACCCTAGACTGAATATTATTAATTTGTCCAAATTCTAGGACTGGCTAGTTGTCATAGGTAAGCTTTCCCCTCACAAGCATTTCCTGTAATCATAACTCTATCTGTACAGCCACAAAGGTCCTTCAACAGACAATTTGTCATTTCTGACAGGTTTCAGAGTAGCAGCCGTGTTAGTCTGTATTCACAAAAAGAAAAGGAGTACTTGTGGCACCTTAGAGACTAACAAATTTATTAGAGCATAAGCTTCCGTGAGCTACAGCTCACTTCATCGGACGCATTTGGTGGAAAAAACAGAGGGGAGATTTATATACACACACAGAGAACATGAAACAATGGGTTTATCATACACATTGTAAGGAGAGTGATCACTTAAGATAAGCCATCACCAGCAGCAGGGGGGGGGAAAGGAGGAAAAACTTTCATGGAGACAAGCAAGGTAGGCTAATTCCAGCAGTTAACAAGAGTATCTGAGGAACAGTGGGGGGTGGGGTGGGGGGAGAAATAACATGGGGAAATAGTTTTACTTTGTGTAATGACTCATCCATTCCCAGTCTCTATTCAAGCCTAAGTTAATTGTATCCAGTTTGCAAATTAATTCCAATTCAGCAGTCTCTCGTTGTAGTCTGTTTTTGAAGCTTTTTTGTTGAAGGATAGCCACTCTTAGGTCTGTAATCGAGTGACCAGAGAGATTGAAGTGTTCTCCAGCTGGTTTTTGAATGTTATAATTCTTGACGTCTGATTTGTGTCCATTCATTCTTTTACGTAGAGACTGTCCAGTTTGGCCAATATACATGGCAGAGGGGCATTGCTGGCACATATCACATTGGTAGATGTGCAGGTGAACGAATGGACACAAATCAGATGTCAAGAATTATAACATTCAAAAACCAGTTGGAGAACACTTCAATCTCTCTGGTCACTCGATTACAGACCTAAGAGTGGCTATCCTTCAACAAAAAAGCTTCAAAAACAGACTCCAACGAGAGACTGCTGAATTGGAATTAATTTGCAAACTGGATACAATTAACTTAGGCTTGAATAGAGACTGGGAATGGATGAGTCATTACACAAAGTAAGGTTTCAGAGTAGCAGCCGTGTTAGTCTGTATTCGCAAAAAGAAAAGGAGTACTTGTGGCACCTTAGAGACTAACAAATTTATTAGAGCATAAGCTTTCGTGAGCTACAGCTCACTTCATCGGATGCATTTGGTGGAAAAAGCAGAGGAGAGATTTATATACACACACACACACAGAGAACATAAAACAATGGGTTTATCATACACACTGTAAGGAGAGTGATCACTTAAGATAAGCCATCACCAGCAGCAGGGGGGGGAAAGGAGGAAAACCTTTCATGGTGACAAGCAAGGTAGGCTAATTCCAGCAGTTAACAAGAATATCAGAGGAACAGTGGGGGGTGGGGTGAGAGGGCGAAATACCATGGGGAAATAGTTTTACTTTGTGTAATGACTCATCCATTCCCAGTCTCTATTCAAGCCTAAGTTAATTGTATCCAGTTTGCAAATTAATTCCAATTCAGCAGTCTCTCCTTGGAGTCTGTTTTTGAAGCTTTTTTGTTGAAGTATAGCCACTCTTAGGTCTGTGATTGAGTGACCAGAGAGATTGAAGTGTTCTCCAACTGGTTTTTGAATGTTATAATTCTTGACGTCTGATTTGTGTCCATTCATTCTTTTACGTAGAGACTGTCCAGTTTGGCCAATGTACATGGCAGAGGGGCATTGCTGGCACATGATGGCATATATCACATTGGTAGATGCGCAGGTGAACGAGCCTCTGATAGTGTGGCTGATGTGATTAGGCCCTATGATGGTATCCCCTGAATAGATATGTGGACAGAGTTGGCAACGGGCTTTGTTGCAGGGATAGGTTCCTGGGTTAGTGGTTCTGTTGTGTGGTGTGTGGTTGCTGGTGAATATTTGCTTCAGATTGGGGGGCTGTCTGTAAGCAAGGACTGGTCTGTCTCCCAAGATCTGTGAGAGTGATGGGTTGTCCTTCAGGATAGGTTGTAGATCCTTGATGATGCGTTGGAGAGGTTTTAGTTGGGGGCTGAAGGTGATGGCTAGTGGCGTTCTGTTGTTTTCTTTGTTGGGCCTGTCCTGTAGTAGGTGACTTCTGGGTACTCTTCTGGCTCTGTCAATCTGTTTCTTCACTTCAGCACGTGGGTATTGTAGTTGTAGGAATGCATGATAGAAATCTTGTAGGTGTTTGTCTCTGTCTGAGGGGTTGGAGCAAATGCGGGTTATATCGTAGAGCTTGGCTGTAGACAATGGATCGAGTGGTATGATCTGGATGAAAGCTAGAGGCATGTAGGTAGGAATAGCGGTCAGTAGGTTTCCGATATAGGGTGGTGTTTATGTGACCATCGCTTATTAGCACCGTAGTGTCCAGGAATTGGATCTCTTGTGTGGACTGGTCCAGGCTGAGGTTGATGGTGGGATGGAAATTGTTGAAATCATGGTGGAATTCCTCAAGAGCTTCCTTTCCATGGGTCCAGATGATGAAGATGTCATCAATGTAGCGCAAATAGTGTAGGGGCATTAGGGGACGAGAGCTGAGGAAGCGTTGTTCTAAGTCAGCCATAAAAATGTTGGCATACTGTGGGGCCATGCGGGTACCCATCGCAGTGCCGCTGATTTGGAGGTATACATTGTCACCAAATGTGAAATAGTTATGGGTCAGGACAAAGTCACAAAGTTCATCCACCAGGTTAGCCGTGACAGTATCGGGGATACTGTTCCTGACGGCTTGTAGTCCATCTTTGTGTGGAATGTTGGTGTAGAGTGCTTCTACATCCATAGTGGCTAGGATGGTGTTTTTAGGAAGATCACCAATGGACTGTAGTTTCCTCAGGAAATCGGTGGTGTCTCGAAGATAGCTGGGAGTGCTGGTAACGAAGGGCCTGAGGAGGGAGTCTACATAGCCAGACAATCCTGCTGCCAGGGTGCCAATGCCTGAGATGATGGGGCGTCCAGGATTTCCAGTTTTATGGATCTTAGGCTTGAATAGAGACTGGGAATGGATGAGTCATTACACAAAGTAAAACTATTTCCCCATGGTATTTCTCCCTCCCACCCCACCCCCCTGAGATGATGGGGCGTCCAGGATTTCCAGGTTTATGGATCTTGGGTAGCAGATAGAATACCCCAGGTCGGGGCTCCAGGGGTGTGTCTGTGCGGATTTGTTCTTGTGCTTTTTCAGGGAGTTTCTTGAGCAAATGTTGTAGTTTCTTTTGGTAACTCTCAGTGGGATCAGAGGGTAATGGCTTGTAGAAAGTGGTGTTGGAGAGCTGCCTAGTAGCCTCTTGTTCATACTCCGACCTATTCATGATGACGACAGCACCTCCTTTGTCAGCCTTTTTGATTATGATGTCAGAGTTGTTTCTGAGGCTGTGGATGGCACTGTGTTCTGCATGGCTGAGGTTATGGGGTAAGCGATGCTGCTTTTCCACAATTTCAGCTCGTGCACGTCGGTGGAAGCAGTCTATGTAGAAATCCAGGCTGCTGTTTCGACCTTCAGGAGGAGTCCACCCAGAATCCTTCTTTTTGTAGTGTTGGCAGGAAGGTCTCTGTGGGTTAATATGTTGGTCAGAGGTGTGTTGGAAATATTCCTTGAGTCTGAGATGTCGAAAATAGGGTTCTAGGTCACCACAGAACTGTATCATGTTCGTGGGGGTGGAGGGGCAAAAGGAGAGGCCCCAAGATAGGACAGATTCTTCTGCTGGGCTAAGAGTATAGTTGGATAGATTAACAATATTGCTGGGTGGGTTACTGGAACCATTGTTGTGGCCCCTTGTGGCATATAGTAGTTTAGATAGCTTAGTGTCCTTTTTCTTTTGTAGAGAAGCAAAGTGTGTTTTGTAAATGGCTTGTCTAGTTTTTGTAAAGTCCAGCCACGAGGAAGTTTGTGTGGAAGGTTGGTTCTTTATGAGAGTATCCAGTTTTGAGAGCTCATTCTTAATCTTTCCCTGTTTGCTGTAGAGGATGTTGATCAGGTGGTTCCGCAGTTTCTTTGAGAGTGTGTGGCACAAGCTGTCAGCATAGTCTGTGTGGTATGTAGATTGTAATGGATTTTTGACCTTCAGTCCTTTCGGTATGATGTCCATCTGTTTGCATTTGGAGAGGAAGATGATGTCTGTCTGTATCTGTGCGAGTTTTTTCATGAAGTTGACAGATTTCCACTCTATACAGCTAAATTCAGTGCCTTGCATAATGACAGGTTTCACTATCAGAGGCTCGTTCACCTGCTCATCTACCAATGTGATATATGCCATCATGTGCCAGCAATGCCCCTCTGCCATGGACATTGGCCAAACTGGACAGTCTCTACGTAAAAGAATGAATGGACACAAATCAGACGTCAAGAATTATAACATTCAAAAACCAGTTGGAGAACACTTCAATCTCTCTGGTCACTCGATCACAGACCTAAGAGTGGCTATCCTTCAACAAAAAAGCTTCAAAAACAGACTCCAACGAGAGACTGCTGAATTGGAATTAATTTGCAAACTGGATACAATTAACTTAGGCTTGAATAGAGACTGGGAATGGATGAGTCATTACACAAAGTAAAACTATTTCCCCATGGTATTTCTCCCTCCCACCCCACCCCCCACTGTTCCTCTGATATTCTTGTTAACTGCTGGAATTAGCCTACCTTGCTTGTCACCATGAAAGGTTTTCCTCCTTTTCCCCCCCTGCTGCTGGTGATGGCTTATCTTAAGTGATCACTCTCCTTACAGTGTGTATGATAAACCCATTGTTTCATGTTCTCTGTGTGTGTGTGTATATAAATCTCTCCTCTGCTTTTTCCACCAAATGCATCCGATGATGTGAGCTGTAGCTCACGAAAGCTTATGCTCTAATAAATTTGTTAGTCTCTAAGGTGCCACAAGTACTCCTTTTCTTTTTGTCATTTCTGTGTCTGTCAGTGGATCTTTTCTTTGTTCTTAAAAGTTTAATTGTCTATTAAAAGTACTTATCAAGTCTCAGTGCAGATTTGATTCATATTTATTCTAAAGATCATAAGAAGTACTTTTTTCAAGCAACTAGATAGTGATTTGCAGCATTCTATTTCAGATAGCCATTTGGAGCTATTACTAACAGAAGCAAAAGCTGGGATTTGCCCTACATATCTTCTTTAGAGGAATGTAGTTATCACACTCCTAACTTTTCATTTGCAAGCCTTAGGCAATGACTTGTATTTACTATCTATTATGTGCACTAATCCTCTTCATATGTTACCCTCTTCACAGAAAGGGAACTTCTAAATAGCAATTAAATACTTGATTTTGACTGCTTGCCCTTAAAATAAGGCTCATTGAAGGCATATTAGTAGATGTAAACATGTGGCTTTTTAGGTTTTTAAGGTCAGGCTTGACAAAGCCCTGGCTGGGATGATTAGTTGGGCATTGGTCCTGCTTTGAGCAGGGGTTGGACTAGATGACCTCCTGAGGTCCCTTCCTACCCTGATATTCTATGATTCTATTATAAAGTATCATCACAGACTTACAGTGGTTGTCATCAAGAAGTCAACATTTACCTACAATTCTCTCAAAGTGGTATCTGAGATACTGCATAGGGAAATTCAGTGGTTTGTTAGATGCTACTGTGTGATACTTCTGGATAACTGACCTTTCAATGGCAATCATTTGGTGTGTCTGGCCTTAAATGTCAGGTGCTTCCAAATTTCAGCCAAAGAATTTGTTCTGCATGTTGTAGTTGGTTTAATCAATTTATTTTTGATAAAGTGATATTGCACTTTTGTATTTGAGGATCCATTTAGTACAACTATGGCTTACAGTATATCCTTAAAGACAGACAGATTGAGATAATTTAGACCACACTCATCAGTTGTCTTCTGAAGCACAAGGAGCTTACTTTATGTACATAGACGTGTAACAGACCTTGGTCAGAAAAACTAACACTTCAACTGCTCCAGTAAAAATCTGTGTATTTTTTACCCCTAGTTCAGCATTCTAGCTGGGGTTGAAATACCAGAAAAGTTGCCCTCAGTTGGGACTGAAATTTAAGATTTAAGGAAACTGAAGATTAAGAGAGTAGTAAGAAAAATAGGGAAAGAGAATTTAGAAAAGTAAATGAGTAGTATGTATAGACAACTGGGTAAAGAAGTGATGTTGTCAAGTAGATGAGATTTAGAAACTATAATATGATATTTTTTCTTCTGAATTAATAATAATATTTTCCATGTTAATGCTGAGATAATCTCCCATTTCCATTTGATTAAAGAAGAAGGCTCTTCATATGACCAATGGCATAGGAGACTCCTTTTTAAAAGAGTCATTACAGCCAAAACTGCAGGTTGTGGGGATTTTGTTTTTGTTTGTTTATTTGTTAAAGATAAACAAAATGTGAGTATCTTCATCTAGCCAGAATTTGGCTGATGGTGCGATGGGAAAATTTAAAATGGAGAAGTAAGATTGCAGACTTGATGCCTGAAGGAGCCTATTTTTGTCAGACTAAAGTATATGTAATAGAGATGCTAGACAATGGTGAGACTTCCAACATTTTGCCCTCTTAATTTAGCTGAGTACAGTGTTGCAGGAGTCCCAACCAGTGAGGGATTGTGTCACCATCTGCCTTGTAATCTTGGGAGCCTCAAAATGGTTTGTTGCTGTAGTTCCCAACCTGGCCCTCTTACAAACTCCCTGAGTATCTGGTTGCTCCCTGAGTATCTGTGTATAGCTGTAGCTTGCCAATAACACTACAGTCACACTCTGACTTCCACCCTTGATTACCACTTGCAGGGTGACTCCTAGTCCTGAATTATCCCAAAACTGTGTTCTGCACTATCCAACCCTTTCCTGTACTGCTCAGAAATTACAGGTCTGTTGCTCTTAGAAGGGATCAGTATTCAACAGTTTTCTTTTTCTCTGGTGGTACCCAAAGAGTTTAGTTTAAACACAACTCTGATTTGTTTTGATTTAAAAAATTAACAACATTAATTTAATTAAAAAGAGAGAGATTTACGTGAGTACAGGTATAAGGTATTATAGTCAGAAATGGTTATAAGAGAAATTAAGATAAAACTCTTTTTAGTAGCTAAAACTTAAACTAGACTTGGTTCAAGTTAAAATCCTTACTATAAATTCCCAGCAACAGGGCTGACCAAATTTTCAGGTCTGATTCCCTCCCAAAGGCTGGCTTCTTTGTCAACTTAGGTGAAAGATAGTGAGAGAGAGAGAGAATATCTGGGATGTTTTTGCCTCTCACTTTATAGTCCAGTTACCCACTGAAATGCATTTTCCTGAGGGTTACCCCTAAATAAAGTTCCTTCCCATTGTGAGGATGGAGTCTCGTGGTGAAAGAGGTTCCTTGTTGTTTCTTGCTAAAAGGCAGATCAAACTGTTCCTGCTCCTCTTCATTGTGATAGAATGACCACTTGACAGGTGGTTGCTCCTCAACTCTAATGACACCTGGCTAGAGGCTTTAGCTTGTCCTTTTTCTTTGAGGAACATGTTTATACCCTCCCCAGACTTGTCTGGTAACCACATTTCAGTCATAATTTCAATTTATGTTTATAACTTTACATAAAATGTTGCTACACACATTATTTCACCATGATATTATTGACTGAGTTATTTTCAAATGATACTTCACAAACATATTTTGTATGAAGATTATTACAGTAGTGCATAGGGTGTGAATACAGGGATGCATTCAGTCACAACCATTTATTTAGTACTTATATTATGGAGTAAGCAGAGAGTGTATTATGAAGATGTTACTTCAACATTTTGTCATATTCTGGCCTAACTTTCATATGACAAAGCAAAATAAAGTGCCTTAGATGATTTTTTTCTGGGTGGATGGAATTAGAATACAGGAATTTATTGAGTTAGTGGTAGCAATCCCCAGCAAAGGGGAATTTGACCCTAAAGGTGGCAACCATATCTTCTAAAGGAGAAAGCCTGGCTGTCTAGAAACTACTTCTAGACCTTTTATGGCTCAAATATGACATTTCTTTGTTTAGCATGCTTAGAATCATCCCAATAAATGAGGTAATACCATTAGGGTAGATGGGGTAGAGGTAAATCATCATCTAAAATGTGAGATACCCTTCCAGAGACTGGATTCTCTGCCCATCTTTCTCAGTAACACGTGAAATTGCTACTCCATGTTTGAAAAACTCACTTGCATGAGTTGCTCACATAATTTGAAAACCAGGATGCAACTGATCAAGCTATACAATTAAAATATATGAGAGACGAGATAGCCAAAAGCAAGGAGGAACACCAGTACCTAGAGTTCTAGGAGCAAAGATTTATCTCCCAGCATCTTCTATTTCAGAGTTGCAGCCCTAATTTTGGGATGTTCTTTTGTGTAAATGTTAAATAATAATGTTATTATTGTTAATAATGTTAAATTATGTTAAAATAATGTTAAATTATGTAATAATGTTAATAATGTTAAATTATTTTATCACTTTCAAAATATTACCTAATTCTCACATCATCTCTTCAAGGTGTGTACTGCAGTATTAGCCTCCAGTTCCAGATGGGAGAACAGATGGTATTATAGCTGGAATTCCAGTTCAGGAGTTCTTTGCTGCTGTTCCTATACTTGAGATTATTAGTACCTGGCTGTCTCTAGTCTAGTTACTCCTGGTTGTCCTTTTTTTGGTGTGGAACTCTGATTATATGTTATGTTGCTATTATGTTAACCATTTTTCCATTCTCTAGACCTGAAATTAGAAAATTTATAAGTGTACCAGTTTAGGTTTCACAGGCTTCGGTTCTCATTTCCTTTAACTTGGGGATTTTTCTATTCTAAGAGCTCCTAATATTTGTATAACAATTTCTGTTACATGTAATTCCAATTTGGGCAGTTCTATTCTATTGCACAGTAAAGACTGATTGGAAAATAATTATTATGTTCTGTTCCTAATTTTCCACCATTGTTTATAAGACTATAATTTTTGTTCATTTTTCACTTTTTTTAATCTCTAACATTTTGAAAATTCCCATTTTGTTACTGTAGGTCAAATACAGACAATTTTTGCATCACTGAGTGCACATTGGGAAACTTGCCAAGTGTCCAAACCCCACATCTAATTTGCGTATAAATTTATGTGGGATCTTAATCAGAGGAGAGCACAGTTACTTTTTTTAAAGTCCTATAAGTGTATACAGTCCTTCAACACACTCACAGAAAAAAAATATTTCAAAAATTGCCGGAGGAATATAAAAAGAAAATTTCACAGAGCTTTCATTTTATTGCTTTAGGAGTCAGTGAACTAGATAATCAAAGAAATCTTGACATTTTAATTACTTTTTATTTCTATAGTGCTATATATGTGCATAGTGTTTTACAGACAAATTAAATAATTGTGTTCCTACTCAGAGAAGCTTAAAATTTTATTAAAAGACACCAAGTGATCACAAGAAGAAAGGAAGAGGCTCTAAGTAAAAGATCAAGCTTAGATATGGGTGAATAATAATTTTTTTTTGCTTTGCTGGCAACCCTGAAAATATTTTTTTAATTGTTTTGTTTCAATCCAAAATGAACTTTCTTTAAAAAAAATAATTGGTAAATCAGAAAGATCAAGGAAGCTTCATTTCAGGTCAAACAAAACATTTCATTGGATTTTAAGCATTTGAAAATATTTGTTTAAAGTTAAATTAAAATAAGAGAATTTTTGAAAGTCATTTCAAATAAAAAAATTGAAATGTTTGTTTTAGAAAATGTCCTTTTTTTAGCTTTTTTTTAGTTTGTTTCACTGAAACAATTCTTCAAAATGGATGCAGATTTGGTGACATTGAAACATTTCAAATTTTTTGTATTTTTCACCCCAAAAAAAGTTTGTCAAAAATTTTCACTGCCTGTAATCAAGATATTTTTCAAATATGCATTTTGTTAGTTCCTATTGATTATCTTTTGTTTTCAGATGTTGAAAGAAGTGAGTGAAATAACATACTTTCCCAAGCTCTGCCCACAAACCAAAGTTTCCCTCTACTACCATTTGAGATACCATAATGTGATGCCACTAACAGCAGTTTGTGCAGTTCTGCAAAACCCCACAACTGATCCTCCCCTTACCTCTCCAACTACTGCCCCATCACTTTTATTCCCTTCATATCTAAGCACTATCTATAATTGCTGTCTGAAGCTCCTATTTTTCAGTTCTATCTAGATCCTCTGCCCTTTGCATTCCACTGTAACAGCTCTCACCAAAATTTCTAATGACCCCTTTTTCCTGGCCAACGATCAGAACCAGTACTAAATCCTTGTCCTCTGTAACTATCAGCTGTCTTCAACACCATTGACCATGCTCTTCTAGAAATCTTGTCCTCTCTCAGCTTTTGTGACTCTGTTCTCTCCTAGTTCTCCAAATGCTGTCTAAACACTTTCAGCATTTTGGAAAGATCACCTTCTTCATGCCTTCTCCTACTTTCTGTGAAGTTTGCACAGGACTCTGTCCTTGGCCCTCTCTCCTTCTCCCTTTTCATCCTGTCTCTGAGCAATTTCACTCACAGACGTGACTTCAACTGTCATCTGCATGCTGATATCTGTCAGATCTACCTCTGACTGACTCCCTCCCATCCAAACTAGGATCGCAGCCTGCCTTTTTGACATGTCCTCATGAGCTGTCCAACCATCAGGTTAAGTTCAGTATGGTCCAAATATGGCTTTTGATCTTTCCCTTGAAACCCTCCTTACTATCACCTTTTGCAGTCACTGAAAACAACACTTGCAGCATGTAACCTGGGCGATATATTTGACTTAGACTTCCCTGTAGGTCCTCACATCCAGGAAGCGTTTAAATGTTGTCACTTCTTCCTGCATTGTCTAAGATCCAGCATTTTCTCTTTGTCCACACAGTTAAAATTCTCACCCAGGTCCTTATTTCACATCTTGAGTACTGTAACCACTTCTTCTCTCGCCTTGGCAAATGCACTCTTGCTCCAGTTTTATCTATTCAAAGCAGTGCTGCAAAGCACGCCTTCTATGTCACCACTGTTTTTGTGTCTCTTCCCTACTGGACTCCTCTTCTCTACCATATCAAACACAAAGTACTCACCTTTTGCTTTTAAAGCCTTCATGGACTATCCTCTCCCTGTCTGTCAGCTTTTGTCTGCTATTGAGATGTCAGTCCCCACCTCCATCTGGCAGTTATTCCAGCCTTCATCTTTCCTTGTTACATTTTCAAGCAAACATCTGTCTGTGTTCCCACCCATGCTGCCCCTCCATGTCTGGCAGGAGCTTCCCATAAATGTTGCCAAGCCACCTCAATATCCTCCTTTAAATCCCTCCTTAAAACTTTCCTCTGCCCATGATGCCTTACAAGAAACATGACACTGGTTATTTAGCCTTTGTGGTGCAATTGTTTCTTATCATGTTGATTAGCTCATTATTACCTTGTGCTCCCCTTGTCTGTTGCATTTACCTTTTGTCTTGTTTTATACTTAGATTGTAAACTGTTCAAGGCAGAGACCTTTTTTTTTGTTTGCTATATACTTGTCAGAGCTAGCACAATGGGGCTTGATGGAAGCCCCTAGGTAGTACAGCAATATAAATAATAGGATTGGTCCTCTTCTTTCTTATATCCCTTGATCAACAGTGGAATAGTTACCATTTCAATTATCTTTATTCTTTTGAATTAACACCCCATTGTGATGTATAGAGACATTTAAGACCTATTTATTAGGCTGTCTGCAGCCTAAGGCAGTACAATGCCTGACAGTTGGAAGGTTTTCACTATGACTTCTAGAGAGTTAATTTCTTAAACTGAAATCTTAGACTCTGAAATATAAGATGACACCCTCCAAACAAAATGTTTCAGCTTGTGGAGCTATCACAGTGTAGTCCAATGGGATCCCTGATTTTTTAAGCACTTATTAATTCACTAGAGAATGTCTAAATTAGATGAAGCAAGATTGTGGAAGAGGGCTGGAACAGTGGAAATCAGCATAGAGACAACAGTTACATTTTCTTTTCCTGGGCATATTTTTAGCAAGTTGTAAGGTTGGGGTGTGGGAGATTATTCTACTAAGACTCTGAACAAGCTTTAGCTTTGTTTGTAATTTTTATCTTGCATGCAAGATAAGAATCTAGTTTAGTCTTTTCCTGAAGTTTAAAAGGTAAATCATTTAGGTATGGCTGTGTTATTTATGCAAAATACAAAGCCACTGTGATATTTGCAATCATTAAACATGCTAACAACCTGTTAAATGAAAATGCAATAAACCTTACTAAAACTTTCCTTCTCCTAGAAAATTAAACTTCCCTATTGCTCTTTTTTTCCTTCTTAAAACTCATTCATGTAAGTGTCATACATTTGGTGTATTAATTTAGCATGATTGGAACACATGTTCCATGCCCCAAAGCAGCAGTTGCCATCCATGTATAGGAGATCTCCCTATTCAGTTTAGGTTTCATTGGGGAAACTATTATTGTAAATTGGTAATTTAGGAAACATGATCTAATCTAGGTTTCAGAGTAGCAGCAGTGTTAGTCTGTATCCGCAAAAAGAAAAGGAGTACTTGTGGCCACTGCATGCATCCGATGAAGTTAGCTGTAGCTCAAGAAAGCTTCTGCTCAAATAAATTTGTTAGTCTCTAAAGTGCCACAAGTACTCCTGTTCTTTTTATAATCTAATCTAGTTTGCTGAAGTGACAAAGACTCATGCTGTTGAGGCCTAGCTTTCTCCCATAAGGTTTCCTCCTGGGATATGACACACTGATGTTAAATTATTATTTTTTTCTTTACACCTACCTACATATGCAATGATCAGTGATACAGTGTCTTTTCACTCTGACTGTTAAGGGAGCACAATACAGAGAGAGAGATTAAAATTCATGCAGGATAGTCTCATGGATCCAAGGGTTTCCACAGAGTATTGGGCATTTGTACGACAGTCCAATGCTTCCCTCCTATATATTCCCTTTCTCCATATGGCAGAGCTTTCTCAGGAGCTATTCTATCATGGGTTCCAAGCTGCAATTATCCCAACCCTATTTTCCCTGAGAGGGATGGTCCCAATGTGTGGAAGAGGGAGTCATTGGAAGATGATGTAAATTCAATGCAGGTTGAAGTGGAAGATGCTATGGAGAGGGGCTATCCATTCAGTCCCATACTCTGCCTGTCGGACCATGGGTCTTAGACCTGCAATACTCCAGGTGTGTTGTATCACTTAGAAGTATCTTCCAGTGACCTACTGTAAGCTAAGTGGCCATTCCTCCTTGTCACTCTCTAAGGGAGGCCACACCTCCTCCCTGCCACATACCTGTAAAGATGAGCTCAAAAGCGGGGAATTAGCTGCACCTAGTGCTCTGGCTCTCTGGCCAGGCACAGCAAAACAGCAGTCTATGAGCCTCAGGCAGGGTAATAAACAGTTTGTAGGCTCTGACCTGCAATCAGGGCAGAGCAGGTAAGCAGTCTGTGACTCAAGGTAAGGGTGAGCACCAGCACAGTCTAGGGGCTCAGATAAGGGTGCCTAATATGGGGAGGCTCCTGGCCTAATATGGGGAGGCTGCCACTCCAGGAGTGGGGTGGCAGTGGGGACGCGGGTCTGCCCAACTCCACCCCATCCCAGCCCAGGGCCCTAACAGTGGTAGAGTGGTCCACCACTGGGTAATCAGGGATCTGCTCGCAACACACTGAACTAGAATCAGGCCTGCACTTAACCAGATGGTCATCTAGTTCCCCCAGGCTACTTCCTACATCCATGGGGATTGGTACCTCTATAATGTGGTGGTCCTCTGTCTTCTTGGGGATCTCTGGCCAGTGGGATGTGTCTGTCTCCCTTGGCAGCTCCAGCCCAAGTGACCTGCAGGGCCCCACCTCTTGTACTTCCGCTTCCTGTCCAGCTCTTCCTCTTCCGGTGGGGCGGACATGGCTCTCCTGGTTCTGCCCATTGTGGGCATGTTGTGGTCCTTCCCTGTCACTCTGTAAGGGAGGCCACACCTCCTTGCTACACCCATGTAGAGAATAAGAGCCTCCCACAGATCTGCCACTTAATCCTCCTCCTGGGATCTGGCATTTCTCACAACTTGGTCATCTAGCTCATACTGAAAAGCAGTAAATAAGCTTAATGCAGTTAATTTTATTTGGACCTCAGAAATATAGGTAATAAAAATGAAAACCTTCTGAAAACCAACTAAGACTTTATGAATTCTTATTTAAATCTAAAAATGTAACTGCCTCAGTGACTGATTAATTGTGGATTCTGAGCTCATTTCAATTTTGTGCAAATCCCTTAGAGTAGGTCTACCCTGCAAAGTAAGCCCAGATTTAAACTGAGGCTCAAGCCTGAACACCTTCCTGTCTACACACAAATCACATTAACCCTGGACTCAGATGTTATGTCCCACAACCCCATGGGAATGTAGGGTCTGAGCCTGACTTGAACCAGGACCCAGAGTTCAAGCCCTATTACCTTGCAGTGCAGACACAGCCCCACCAGACTCATGCTCTGTGAGGCCACCAAAAGTATCCCACAATTCCACAGGCTGACTTTCTTTGTCCTCTTTACAGTCAAGTTTTCCCACACTGCACCATGAACAAAGGGCTATAGCGGCCACATTTTGGGAGGGCACTAAGAAGTCTGGGATATGGGTGGTTGGACTCAGGCCCACATAGTGCACTGTAGAAACCGGAGTCCCAGGTTGGGACCCAGGGTTCAACAGTTCATAAATTGGGGTTACAAATGAGTGCAGACACTTAAACTCTAGTTCAACAAATGCAGGATCTGCTAACTCAAATTCTGCTAACACTAGGCTTACATTGCACTGTAGACATACCTTTAATGGCCCAAAAAATAAGGCTGCATTAAAATGTGGAACTGCCAATGAAATTGCTTTTCCAGCCCAGTAAAGAAGGACCAGACATTTCTTTTAAGCCACCAGATATCTGAACTTGGTTGTATAATGCTAATTTCAATTATTTGTTATGTAATATCACATGAAGCAGGTGAACTGTGTGGCTCAATCAAAGGGATGTTATCAATTATTGATAGATTCTAACAGTGTATATTTTGTGGGGCCAGACTGTGTTGTTACTTACATCAGTGTAAATCATGAGTAATCGGTGAAATCAATGGAATTACACTGGTGTAAAACCAACCAAAACCAGAATCTGATTCAAAGAATGTACATACAGTTTAGAAGTTACCATAAGTGAAATATAAATGCAATGAACAAAATAGCATTTTCACCCTTACTCTTTGTGTTCCCTTAAAATTTATAAAAGGTCTTGTATGTGGCATAGATTTCTAGATAAAGTATGGCACTTAGAGTGATTTTCTTAAGGATGGTTTTCAATGATCTAATTATACACCAGTTTCTTTGGGGAGTGTTTCACTTTGTATAACATCCCTTTATATTTCTGAAAATTTCAGCACCTCTAGAAGCTGGGCAAATTTTTATTTTTTCATATGGTGTTGCTATTTCTCACCCCCTCACACCTCCAAAAACGATGCTTATTCCAAATTGTCTGCTGTTCAGCTGGATGCACGCTTTTCAGAGAATAGGTCAGAGGGTACACTCGGAAGCCTTCATATGTCAAGATGACAAAAAATAAAATCAATTTCTATTCCCAAAAGAAGGAACTACTGCTATAGCATGTCATTTACTATATGCTACTAATTTCTGTTGTCATGTAAGTCCACAGACCAAGATGAAGACAAGATTTTGGAAGAACATCACATGGAAGTTTCAACATAGCTAGATAAAAAAGTAATGTGGCCATTAAGGTGTTGTGAGGAATTTGGAAATGGGAGACCAAATAATGAGCTGTGAGGGAATAGTTGGGTGTAGTGAGAGTGGGATTTTCACAGTATGAACCATAATATATAACTAATTGTTGAAGAAGAAATAGAAGTGGCACAAGTGGATTTCTATACTTGCAGTTAAAAGCAAGAATGTTTGAGAAAAGATTGGGACACTTTCTTTTTCTGAAACCTAATACCTACAATAGATATTATTGCCACAGTCATGTTAAATTAACCCTGGTAACTTGAGGTGTCAGCACTTCACCTTAACTTGGATATGCAACTTTTCTAAACAGACAAGTTTAGATACCGAAGAGAAACTTACTTTTTCAGACTGTCTTCTGCATATGAACTTGCTCTGTAATGTGGTGAGTTAGCTGTGTTGATGAATAGCATCATTTTCTATCTATTCATAAAACTCTGCAGCTGGGGTTTTCAAAGTAGGGTAAGGGAATTAGGTGCCAATTTCCATTGAATTTCAATGAGAGTTGGGGCCCTTGCAGCCTTAGGTTCCATTGAATATCCTAGAACTTACTGTGTATAATTGGTGTGAAAAACATAGGACACAATTTCTTATTTAAAAGATGGCTTTTGTTTGTGTGTTGTGACAATCTGAATCTAAAAAAGACAATATACGTATTAAACAGCAAAATCTGAGATTTTGATCTATTAATTTGGTAATATTAAATAAAATCCATCCTTAAAGATCTATGGGTAAAGTAAAAATAAAAAGACACCTGGTACCTCCTTGTAACTGTTTTACTTCTTCTCCTTACCCATTGGTCTGCTTTATTATAATTTAGGGATCAGTGCTTTTTACTTTCTATTTGTTTGCTTGGAAAACTCTACTGGCCCTGAAAGCCCTTGCACTTGTCCATCAGTTTTGATTGGTCCTATGATAATGAAACCTTAATATTCTCATTTTGATTACATCTTCTAGTTTTTGCTTCCCACTTCAATTCCAACATAACTTTAGCATTCGAAATCTTACAAACTGCAGAGTGAGAGATTAATTTTTTGTAACATTTAAAAGTTGGTTTTCAAACTTCCAGATGATATGCAGCTGTGGAATTGGTATCTATCTCTAGCAGTTTTTGAGATAGCAGCCACTATCATGTCAAAATGTAAGTTGGGTAGGTAGCGGGCAACAAGATAGTAATTGGATTGATGTACATTCACACTCTATCTCGCAACCTCACAAGGTTTGAAATTAATGCTGTGCACCATTGGAAAGCTCATTGTAACAGCTTTGCAATGATGTATAGCATATGTTGCTAGCCCTGCTGCTCCATGAGATATCGGACTTCAATACTGTCACAGTCCAGCAGCGTGTTTTTGGCACCTGTCCAGGGCTGCATATAGTGAGTCCCAGACCTCCACCATGTAATTTTCATTCCAGGACTATAAAGTAATTTCTAGAAGTAGTGACTCCAGGAGGCATTTTATGGAATGATACCGTAGTATGTTAAGAAGTGTTTTGAGTAACAAAAAATTTAACCTGCAGGTGTTTACATGTGACTTCCTATTTGGAACAGTGATATGTGTACCTATGAAACGTGATGCCTTTTGTTTTCCATAGGTACATTACTTTGATTTATTTAAACCAAATTTAGCAAAAGAACTAGACATGAAAAACAGCATAGAGTAAAAAATCCACATCAAATGACTTCCAACATGTTACACCTAGACTAGAGAGAGCTTGATTCAAACTCTCATGGAGAAAAGAAGTGGGCGGGTGGAAAGAAGGTTTGAAACAGTAGCATACCTGGTCGAGGTAAAAGGGGAGATAATGAAGAGACACATTGAGCAGCTCTTAAAAGATAAGCATTCTGAATGGGTAAATGGAATTGAAATTGAAGCTGGCAAACATGTAATTACTGGGAAAGAAAATGATTATGCTTTTTATAGGCCTGAAGATTATGTATGTAAAAATATTACTGTACAAAGTTAAACTCATATGTAGAGGAGGAAATGGAAAAGGAGAATGTACCAAACACACTTTCTTATGAGTATCTTGCTGCTTAAAAAAAAAACACAAAAATTTTCCATATAAGTCATACTTTTATACTCATCTTTTGTCATTTTTTAAGGTATGTAGCTAGGAAGCTATTATGGATTTTGTCTCCTGTGTAGTGCATATGATAGAACTCTCCCTATGTGCAGAGTTCAATAGCCTTTTTGTAAAGAGCTGCAGCCTGCTTTGTTGGAGATGTACCCCACAAAACAATCTACCAAAAAAAGTATTTTTTAAATTAACAAAATCAGAAACAAAACCCTTCCGCAAGCAGAGATTTAATTCTGAATAATAAGAAGAGTCAGAGACTCCATGAAGTCCACTAGGGATTTTGCAATTGTTTTCACTTTTACATGGAAAGCTTTCAGACAATAAGGGTTTTATCCTGCGGGTCATACATCACTCAAGATAAAATAAGGTAAGATAAGCCAGGCTGGAGTGCAACACAAGAAGTTCTTGCCACAGTTGTTTTGGTTTTGGTTTGTTTTTTGTTGTTTTTGTTTTAAACACAATATTAATACATAGTATCTGATTTCCAAGGCCTGTAAACTGCACCTGCACAAAATTAACATTTCAGTAATCTGCAAAACACAATGGGAGCTAGAACCACAAATGTAGTTCCTAATTGTAAAGTCCAGAATTTCTTTAGGGGGCGGTGGGGAGAATGGTAAGAGGCTCACTCTTCAAGCACCAGTAATAATTACACTGTCTATTAGAAAATAAAGCAATTAAACTGTGGTCCTATTCCACTCTTTGGGAGGCTAAGTCTCACTAATCTCAATATTCTGCCCAGGGGGATTGTGCCTGGCCCCTACATAAACTATGGAGGAAAAACTCCTTAGATGCTCTTTCCAACCACTGCGTTCACAGCTATGTGGGGCTGCCCGCAACCAAGCAAATATAGTGTATTTATTACATTTGTTTCTAAAGCTGAGAAAGTTTAGAGCCTATTTATTCTTCATTCTTTTTCATTGATGGAATCAAAGCTGATGATACCTGCATCTGCATCTGAAGAAGTGGGTTTTTTACCCACAAACGCTAATACCCAAATAAATTTTTTAGTCTTCATGGTGCCACTTGACTCCTCATTGTTTTTGTGGATACAAACTAACACAGATACCCCCTGATGCTTTACTTAGCTATGTTTTTATTACTCATTTAAGATTTTGAATTTAGTTTACTAACAGCAATAGTAATTTGAATCTGAATTTGTGCTGCGATATTGGGCAACTACTTCTAGAATAACTGTCTTGGCCTTGTCAAGGTTCCTTCCCCACCCTGAACACTAGGGTACAGATGTGGGGACCTGCATGAAAACCCCCTAAGCTTATTTTTAGCAGTTTAGGTTAAAAATTCCCCAAGGTACAAACTGTTTTACCTTTTGCCCTTGGACTTTCTTGCTGCTACCACCAAGCATCTAACAAATGTATAACCGGGAAAGAGCCCGCTTGGAAACATCTTTCCCCCCAAAGTTCTCCCCAAACCCTACATCCCCTTTCCTGGGGAAGTCTTGATAAAAATCCTCACCAATTTGCATAGGTGACTACAGACCCAAACCCTTGGATCTTAAGAACAATGAAAAAGCAATCAGGTTCTTAAAAGAAGAATTTTAATTGAAGAAAAAAAGTAAAAGAATCACCTCTGTAAAATCAGGATGGTAAATACCTTACAGGGTAATCAGTAAACAATGAAAAAGCATTCAGTTTCTTAAAAGAAGAATTTTAATATAAGAAAAGGTAAAAAGAATCACCTTTATATTTATGACATGCCCCCCAAATCACAGATAGGGTGAAATGCTGGCTGTGACTTCTTCCTGGAGCTCTAGGAGAAAACAGAGTTAATAAGACACATGCACCTCTAAATATACTACCAAGTATATAAAGACTAACAATATTTTCCACATCTCAAGGATGATTTTAACTAGTTGATTCTGGGAAACTTTCATGGGAGAGTGCATCAGCCACTTTGTTAGAAGCTCCTGAGTTGTGTTGGATGTCGAAATCAAAATCTTGGAGAGCTAAACTCCACCGAATAAGTTTTTTGTTATTTCCCGAGGCGGTATGAAGGCACTGTACCGCAGCATGGTTGGTTAGCAGGTGGAAACACAGTCCCCAAACATATGGGTGTAGCTTTTCCAGAGTGTAGAAAATGGCATAACATTATTTTTCACTGATTGACCAGTGGCTTTCCCTCTCAGACAGCTTCTTGCTGAGAAATACTACAGGGTGGAATTCTTGATCCGGTCCTTCCTGCATTAAGACGGCTCCCACACCATGCTCAGACACATCTGTGGTTTCTTGGAACGGTTTGTCAAAGTCTGGGGCCCTTAGAACAGGGTCAGACATGAGTGTCGCTTTAAGCTGGTTAAAGGCCTTCTGACACTTTTCGGTCCACTGAACGGCATATCGCTGTTTCTTTTTGGTTAGGTCTGTCAGTGGGGCAGTGATTTGGCTGTATTGCGGTACAAATCGCCTGTAATAACCGGGAAAACCTAAGAGGGATTGGACCTGTTTCTTTAACTTTGGGACAGGCCACTTTTGGATAGCATCCACTTTGGCCTGTAGGGGGTTGATAGTTCTTTGACCCACCTGGTGTCCAAGGTAAGTCACTCTGTTTAGGTCTATTTGACACTTCTTAGCCTTAACGGTTAGTCCTCCCTCTCTTATGCACTCGAAGACTTTTTGTTTATGTTCCAGGTGTTCTGGAAAATATGGCCACATCGTCAAGGTAGGCAACTGCATATTCTCCTAATCCCTCTAGGAGACCATCTACAAGTCTTTGGAAGGTTGTGGGTGCATTCTGCACCCGAAAGGGAGTACATTAAATTCATGCATCCCAACATGTGTGGTGAAGGCTGGCCTTTCCTTGGTGGATTCATCTAGCAGTACCTGCCAGTACCCCATGGTTAAATCCAAGGTAGAGATGAACTGGGCCCGTCCCAGTTTCTCTAATAGTTCATCTGTGAGTGGAATTGGATAGTTGTCTGGGCAAGTTACAGCATTTAGCTTACGGTAGTCCACGCAAAAACGTATCTCCGCATCTGGTTTGGAAACTAGAGCCACTGGAGATGCCCATGCACTGCCAGAGAGGCGTATTACACCCATCTGTAACATATCCTGAATCTCCTGTTCTATAGCAGTTTTAGCTTGAGGAGACACCCAGTAAGGTTGGACTTTAATTGGGTGAGCATTACCTGTGTCAGTGGAGTGGTATGCCCGTTCAGTGAGTCCTGGAGTGGCTGAGAATGTCGGTGCGTAGCTAGTGCACAGCTCCTTGATCTGCTGTCGCTGCATATGCCCAAGGGTCATGGAGAGGTTCACCTCTTCCACTCCGCCAGCACTTTTCCCTTCATAGTGGACACCTTCAGGCCACTCAGTGTCATCTCCTCCCTGGGCGGTAAACTGACAAACCTTTAATTCTCTGTAATAAAAGGGCTTTAGAGAATTAATATGGTACACCTTAGGCTTTCGGTTTGAGGTGGGGAATGCTATGAGATAATTAACAGCTCCGAGGTGCTCTTGGACCGTTAATGGCCCTTCCCAAGACGCTTCCATTTTATGGGCCTGGAGCACCTTTAAGACCATGACCTGGCCCCCTACTTTGAAGGAAAGCTCTCTGGCATGTTTATCATACCAGGCTTTTCGCTCTTTTTGAGTATCCTGTAGGTTTTCTTTAAAAACCCTCTGAGGTTCAGAGGGTATTTTGTAGGTTGGTTACAAAGTCCAGAATGTTAATTCCTGGAGAAGGTGTAAATCCCTCCCATTGCTGTTTCACCAGCTGTAATGGCCCCTTAGCCTCGCGGCCATATACAAGTTCAAATGGTGAAAACTCTAAACTGGATGTGGTACAGCTGTGTAGGCAAAGAGCAACTGCTGCAACACTAGGTCCCAGTCATTGGAGTTCTCATTTATGAATTTACATATCATGGCCCCCAAAGTTCCTTTAAACTTCTCCACCATGGCATTTGTTTGATGGTGGTAAGGAGTGACAACCAAGTGATTTACCCAATGAGCTTCCCAAAGGTTTTCCATAGTACCTGCCAGGAAATTAGTTCCTGCATCTGTGAGGATGTCGGAGGGCCAGCTTACCCTGGCAAAAATGTCTGCTAGCGCCTGGCACACACTTTTAGCCCTAGTGTTGCTTAGAGCTACTGCTTCCGGTCATCGGGTGGCAAAATCCATGAAAGTCAGTATGTACTGCTTCCCTCTGGGTGTCGCTTTCGGAAAAGGACCCAGAATATCCACAGCTACTCACTGAAATGGAACCTCAGTGATGGGGAGTGGCTGGAGAGTGGCTTTGAACTGGTCTTTAGGTTTTCCCACTCTTTGGCATACCTCACAAGACCGGACATAGATAGAGACATCCTTGCCCTTTCCCTCCCAGTGGAATGACCTCCCCAACCGGTCTTTGGTCCTGTTCACCCCAGCATGGCCACTAGGATGATCGTGGGCTAAGCTCAAGAGCTTTACCTGGTACTTAGTTGGAACTACCAACTGTCTCTGAGGATGCCAGTCTTCCTGGTGTCCACCAAAAAAAGTTTCCTTGTATAAAAGTCCTCTTTCGACAACAAACCTGGATAGATTAGAAGAGATGAGAGGCGGTGGGTTGCTCCGGGCCGCTGTCCAAGCTTTCTGGAGGCTTTCATCTGCTTCCTGTTCAGTCTGGAACTGTTCTCTTGATGCTGGAGACATCAGTTTCTCATTGGATTGTGGACCTAGGCTTGGTACCTCTGGAAGCAATGTAGAGGATGGGGCTGTTTCCATTGACTGTGAACCGCTCTCTGCTGGTGCACTGTGTTGGGGTTCAGGCTCCGGCTAAGCCTCTGGTGTAGGGTTATTGGCTGCTGCCAGTTCAGGTTTGCTGGGGCCCTCTGGTGTTGGGGTTGCAAATATTGGATTCAGTGCTGGCAATGGGTCTGGTGCTGGTTTTTCCACTGGTTCCAGTTCTGGGACTGGCTCTGTCTGGATCTCTGGGACTGGATCCACTACTGCTGTTGCAGACATTGGCCTGGGGTCCAGGTAGAAGTTTTCGGAACAGAGCTAGGTGTGATGGCTTGTTTAGCCTGGCTGCGGGTGACCATTACCACCCTTTTGGCTAGCTTCACATTATTGGCCAAGTCTTCCCCCAACAGCATGGGGATGGGATAATCATCATAGACTGCAAAAGTCAACGTTCCTGACCAGCCCTTGTACTGGACAGGCAACTTGGCTGTAGGCAAATTGAAAGAGTTGGACTTGAAGGGTTGAATCGTCACTTGGATCTCTGGGTTGATTAAATTGGGGTCCATAAGGAAGCATGGATAGCCGACACTTGTGCTCCGGTGTCCCTCCACGCGGTGATCTTCTTCCCGGCCACACTCACAGTTTCCCTCCGCTCCAAGGGTATCTGGGAGGTATCTGGGCATGAAGACCTCTAGTGTGATTCCGGTGCAATGAACTGTAATTGGTTGGGGTACTTAGGGCAGTTGGCCTTTATGTGCCCCGGCTTGTTACATTTAAAACATCGTCCAGCTGACAGATCAGTGGGTTGCTGGAGAACCCTGTGGCGGGATGATAAGGTGGATGGAGGGTTTCTTGAGGGGTAGTTCGGGCCTAGGGCTGCCCCCCGGTAGTAGGTTGTCCCTTCTGGTATCCACTCCAACTGTGACCAGTTTTTTTCTTTTCTGCCACCTCCACCTATTTGGCTCCAATCTCCCACACCTCGATTACAGTTTTGGGCTTCCCATCTAGGATGTATCTTTCTGTTTTCTCAGGAACACCCTCTAAGAACTGCTCCATTTGCGTTCAGAAGGGCAAATCTTCTGGAGATTTAACACTTGCTTCCGATATCCGGGCATCCCAATGTTTCACAATGTGGTAGGCATGTTGGGTAAATGACACGTCTGTTTTCCACCTTAGGGCTCTGAACCGCCAATGGAAATGCTGGGGGGTTAGCCCCATTCTGACTCTCGCCTTGGTTTTAAATAGTTCATACTGGTTCATGTGTTCCTTAGGCATTTCAGCCGCCACCTTAGCTAAGGGTCCACTGAGCTGCGGCCTCAGCTCTACCATGTATTGGTCTGTAGAGATGCTGTACCCAAGGCAGGCCCTTTTGAAGTTTTCTAAGAAGGCCTCAGTATCATCGCCTGCCTTTTAGGTGGGGAGTTTTCTGGGATGGGAAGTGGTACCTGGAGAAGGATTGCTAGGGTTTGTTGGTATATTCTACTGAGCCTTTGCCTTCTCCATCTCCATTGCTTGCTTCCTCTCTTTTTCCTTCTCCTCCAGTTCTTTGTCCCTTGCCTCCATAGCTCTCCTGTGGGCAGCCTCTTCGTTTTTTCTGCCTATCTCACTGCCTCCAGTTCTCTATTGTGGGCAGCCTCTTTGGCTGTTTCTGCCTTGGGCTCTGTCATGTTTGCCTCTCTGTTTTTAACTAACTTTACACCTGAGAGTTAGAAATAAAAAAAAAAATAAAAAAAACTTGGCTTGTAAAATTTTGCTGTGCTGTAATATGATACCTAAATACTCTGACAGTGATTGTCAGCATACAGAAAAATCCTTTAAAAAACCCCCTAACACCTTTGTCTCCAGGCAAATAGACAGAAAACCCCTCTAGTTGCTCTTAGGTAAAAAACAACTTCAGGTCTGTGAAGACTTGTGAATTTCCCTGCAGGAGGTTAACTACCCTGCCTTTAAGTAGAGAAAACTCCGGCTCACAAAAGACAATTCCCTTTTGTCTCTGTTCTGGCCCCAAAGCAGAGACAAAAAAAACCCTCTAAATGCTTTCAGCTTAAAACCTGCTTTCCAGCAGCCCAAAGGAAAAAAAAATATTTCCTTTTGAAATCTGTGCTTCTGGTTCAAAAAAACTCAAATTGATCTCAAAATGATTTCAAGTTAATCCCACCACTCTTCCACCATGTCAAGGTTCCTTCCCCACTCTGAACTCTAGGGTACAGATGTGGGGACCTATATGAAAACCCCCTAAACTTATTTTTACCAGTTTAGATTAAAACTTCCCCAAGGTACAAACTATTTTAGCTTTTGCCCTTTGACTTTCTTGCTGCCACCACGAGGCGTATAACAAATATATAACCGGGAAAGAATTGGAAATGTCTTTCCCCCCAAAGTCCTCCCCAAACCCTACACCCCCTTTCCTGGGGAAGGCTTGATAAAAATCTTCACCAATTTGCGTAGGTGACTACAGACCCAAACCCTTGGATCTTAAGAACAATGAAAAAGCATTCAGTTTCTTAAAAGAAGAATTTTAATATAAGAAAAGGTAAAAAGAATCACCCCTGTAAAATCAGGATGATAAATACCTTACAGGGTAATCAGATTCAAAACATAGAGAATCCCTCTAGGCAAAACCTTAAGTTACAAAAAGACACAAAAACAGGAATATACATTCCATTCAGCACAGCTTATTTTATCAGCCATTTAAACAAAAGAGAATCTAACGCATATCTAGCTAGATTACTTACTAAGTTCTAATAATCCATTTCTTTTCTGTTCCCAGCAAAAGCATCATACAGACAGAGAGAACCTTTGTTTCTCCCCCCACCTCCAGCTTTGAAAGAATCTTGTCTCCTCATTGGTCATTTTGGTCAAGTGCCAGCAAGGTTATCCTAGCTTCTTAACCCTTTACAGGCTTTTTCCTCTGGCCAGAAGGGATTTTAAAGGTGTTTTCCCTTCCATTTATATTTATGACAGGCCTCATCACAGAATCTCTCCATTAGCAATAGACCATTTTCATATCCCGCTCACTCTGATTCTGTAAATGTTCTCTCTTAAATAGGACATTACAGCAGTAATATTTAACACTGGCATAGAAGCAATAAAAGGTACTTCAGACCTGTTACGAGTATATATTGCAAATATGGAAAATAAAATTGAGCTAAAAACATTTGATATCTGTGCTGTGCAGTCCATTTATACCTTGGTAAGGATTAACTTAAATAGAACAGCAGTCCCAGTAGTTCTCACAGTGTAGGAGCTGTTTTTTATCTGATACTGCAGATGGTTGCAAATCAATGCAGTGGTGGGTCCAGGGGTTTCCTCTATATTAATAGGTTAGGAGACATTTTGCATAGTGTCATTTATTATGGATTGGTGCTAGCATTCAAAAAGGGTCAGTATTCAAGTTTATTAGTGAAGGTTGGCAAACATATTTTCTTTTACGGATACTTTCAAATACTTGTTCTAAATATTCTAAAAGTTATTAGGCAAGATATTGATTTTACTGTTAGTTCACAACATATGTAATTGTATTAATGCAATTAAATAATTGAATAAAATGAGCATCTGTCTCTACTAATGCATTAAAAATATCAGAAGGACAGGAAGCCATCAGCTAAATTTTACACAAGTATCAGAGCAGCCTATTAATTTGGAACTATAAATAAAAATATAGGCGAGTATTAATAGAATTGACTGTGTGTTTCTATTAGCCAGACATATTCCTTTTTTAAAGGTAAATTCTTTGCTACTGAAAATGTAACATCCATATTCCTGAGGGAACAGAATGTCATTTGTATTATTTAAGCTCATATCCCTGATTTCCAGTTGACTTTTTTCAGTTTTAAATTCTGGTGATAGTCTCCGTTTTTGTGCAAAAAAAGTATAAAGTGGCATTGTGCAGTGTTGCCTTGAATACCGTCAAGCTAACATAAATGCTGATGTATTCATATGAATATATGGAATAGCATCTCTAATTTGGTTAAGTGGCAAAAGCAAACTACAACAATAACAGGGTATTGCTAAGTAATTTCACTGTGTCTCTGTACTAGAGGATTCATTTATTTTAATTCACATCAACCTCATTTTTATAGGAGATTTCATTGTAATGGACAATAGTTATTAAAGAATGAGAGTTAACTGTAATTTACAAAACATTAACCTGGACTCTCTGTTGTTGAGCAAAATGCTGTAGAATGTATCAAACCCAACATATTTTTTTCAGGATGGTTATTTCTGCACATTTCCTGGCTCCATCCTTCCCTTCAGACATGAAAACCTGGTAAACCAGTGGCTTGTGTTATCTTAATTATTTGGGTGCCTTATTATACCTCCCTACACATACCCAAAAGAAGGCTAAGCAGTTGTTGCTCAAAATAGATGAAAAAAATCATACATATTGCTACCACAGTCCAAAAATGCCATTCAGTAAATAAAGGGTCATAGTCATCACAAAGGAAGTAAGCAAATGTACATACCTGCTTCTTGTTCTAAAAGATGATTTCAGATAATTTATTCTAAAACAGTATCTCTTTTTCCTTAGGTGCATTAAGGAATCAATTGTTGGGAAAGAAAACCAATATGTGCCCTAAAGTTAACTGAGCAGCAAAATTCCTGTCTGATATAAACTTCTAGTGCTCTATACTTGAGTGATAACAAAACTTTTTCTTGGAAGATATTTGATATCCCATTTTAAATTTACAATTGGCATTTCTGATTTTTTTTTCTGGTCACACACTTTGTTTCCTTTCAGGTTAAAGAGACAGCAGAAAGTGAGCTCTGGATTTGGGATCAAGCAAATTTCCATGTATGATGCTGGCGACGCCATGGAGACAGTGAGCAAAGATGAGGGGAACCAGCATGCTTCATAAAACAGCCCTCCAGTGACAAGACTAACACTGATCATTAGGAACAGAGGAAAACTGATAAAGATTTAGAGGAAAGAGACATCTCTGCAACACATGGCAGATCTATACAAAGAAATATGATATGTATTATTTCTAATATAGTATTCAGGACTCATATTCATATTACATTAGACCTGCAGGAAATGTGCTTGCTTCAATGTGTACCAGATCTGAATTGGAATTTGCAGTTGTGCATTTTTCATTCTCAGCTCTCTTGATTGCTGTCTCTTAAAACAAAAATCTGATTTTACTTACTGTGGCAATGTCCCAGTTTATCATCAGACAAACTGAATTCAAAACACGTAAGGTGAAGGCTACCTGGTTCAAATTTAGTATTGTCCAGAGGACAAGGCAATGAACTGGGAACCAGGAGACTTAGATTCTATTCCCTGCTTTGATGCTGACCTTTTGTGTAAATTTGGGCAAGTCACTTTGCTCCTCCATGCCTCAGTTTCCCCACCTATATAATGTTAGAAGGTGCATATATTCCTTCATAAATGTATTTGAGGTCTACAGGAAAAATCATTATTAATATTAATATTCATTTAGATTTCAAATCACCCCTCCTCTTTTATTTTTCCTGCTCATGCCCCAGCCTCTCCCACCACATATGTGTGCATGCATACAAACATATACATATCAGCTTATTTTAAGGGCTTAACTGTGCTTTTGTTTAAATATCTGTTTTATTAATTCTGCATGTTTAAGTATTTAAATCATGTTGAAGTATCAGTAGTCTTCTTATGTGAAGTAGCACTCTAAGCATTAGGACTTTCAAAATGACAAATTTTGAAAGCTTTGAAATGCCATTCTCTTCAAATGTTAAAAAATGATGTGTAAGACCAGCATTTCTCAGCCACTGAGTCAGGGATATTGTCTAATAGGGTCAATAGCAACTGTCTTGGGGCCATTAATAGGAATATGAAAAAAACCCTACAAGTTTTGGTTCATAGGGATTCTATAGACCTAATATGACAGTTCTGCAGTCCCCTAATTACAGTGTGATGCTGTGTCCGTATGAGCCTGAAACTCCAAGAGGAATTCTTAATTTCCTATTGAAACCAACGAGTCTTGCCACCCCTAACTCCACTAGCACATTAAATGCCCCTCCTCATTTTTCTTACAGTGGCCTACAATCCTTCTCCCTTCCCCATGTCTACAGGGGCACCTGCCTGGCCTGCTCCCTGTAATTGCTGTCTTTGGGGAGATGTGGGGAATAG
The DNA here is from genome assembly GCF_009764565.3 of Dermochelys coriacea. Classification (NCBI taxonomy): domain Eukaryota; kingdom Metazoa; phylum Chordata; order Testudines; family Dermochelyidae; genus Dermochelys; species Dermochelys coriacea. The sequence continues at coordinate 98,159,278 of NC_050069.1, forward strand.
TAAGATGGTCTGCTGTCCTTTCTCAGACATCCATAGCTGGTGTCCATGTTCTCCCATGGGGTGGAGGAATATATTGATTGAGACAGGTAGGTTTTAAACACAATTTCAAATTTGTGGGAATTAAGATTTTAAGAATGTTAAAAACAGTGATTTTGCTTTTTTGTCCAAACTGTCTTTCCTCCTGCTCTCCCAAAGCAGACTTCCTCACTGTTTTGTTTCCTAGACCTGTTCATATTTTGATTCAGAATACCCTTTTCACTCTTACAAGCACAGAAGGAAAGGAGGGAACCATAGCAGATAAATTCCGTGTTTTCTGTTTATGTACGTAGGCATATCACCATTAGATGAGCGTTGTGTTAAAAATAATATTGATCAGATTTTAAAATATTTTCTCAGTTTAAATTAGCCATCAGATAACTCCATGTTTTTCTATCTTTTCCACATTTAATGGCCTGAATTCCATATTAGATTTCAGAAGAGAGAGAGCTTTCAAAACACTAAAACTGCAACTGTCATTTACTTGACTTGGCTTTTCCTTAGTACCTTCTTCATATGCAGCTACATATAATACACCCGTGTGCACGCACTCTCGTGCTTGCTTGCTCTCTCTCACTGTCACAGCAGCAATAAACTTCTGTAAGGCTATCCACCAAGAAACCTGCTGGTGTCTACAGGAATTATGCCACACAAACAGCCTGCTTTTTGTTCTATTCCTGCCTCTTACCCACTCCCAGTTTCTCCAAATACCCATGGATATTCAAAGGCCCAGACTCTGTGGGAAGAGATGTGTCAAATTGTTTCCATTCTTCCCTTTTTGCATTATTTCAAGGGTTTCTCCATCATTTTTACTTGGATTTCTTCATCTCTGCGCCTCTTAGAGAAGGGAGCAGATGTCTCAAAAAGCCAATTTTTTTGCTGCCACATTTTAAAACTAGAATGGGTAAAGCTTAGATAATTTAGAGAACAATCAATCATGCATTGGCAAAGGGATAATCTTTTCCATATGGATTTTTCAATTTGTGATTGAGTGAAAATGTCAATATTTAAAATTTAAATGAAAAGCAAACAATTGTTTATTCATTTTAAAATACTTTCACTTCATCTTAATAATTATTTATTCATTTTAAAATACTTTCACTTCATCTTAATAATTACAATAATGCACTTAGTAATACTGTAAAATCATGCAATATGCTTAATGTTAAAGCATGGTATGCCTTAAAATGTTGAAAAAGTGTTTTCTCTGACAAGATATAAAAATTAGTTTGCTATACAACGTGAAAGCCCTAGAGGCCCAGCAATTAGGCAAAATTCTTAAAGTTTCAGGAGTCATATTCATGATATTTCAACTTCTCTCATTAAAACATGAAATCAAAGCAATTGGCAGTACTAATAGGGAGCTAAGGCTCGGTGACTATTCCTGCCAAACCTCAAATGGTGGGAGATGCAAGAAAAAGAAAACAATAATTAGTTTTCTGGATCCTGAGAATTACTTAAGTTGAAGGCAACTGACACAGTCCTTTGGGAACTAATTCCCAACAATCTATCTAGCACTACATCATAAATCTTTGGTATGTGTTTGCCAGTTACCCCATTGTGATACAAGTGGTGTTCACACTGATGTAGTGCAGCTGGACAATCCAAGGGTAGTGGTGATAAGTATAATTCTCAAGTAGTGCTCAAGATTAGAGCTGAGTCAATAGTTCACAAGAGATAATTTCCCCAGCCTGTTTAGCATCTCTTCCTTTTCATGGAATATTTATGAAAAAATGATGGTTCTCCTTCGAATGCTTGTTCATCTTGATTCCAATCAGGTGTGTGCACACACACACGTGCATGGTAGCTGGAATATTTTTTCCCCAGCAGTATCCATCAGGTAGGCCTGGGCGCCCCCTGGAGTCACGCCTTCATGGCACTCAATATAGAGCCCTTTCAACCCACCACCCTCTCAGTTCCTTCTTATTGCCAGTGATGATTAGCTGAAACTTCCCTGTGTGACAAGTGCATTTTGCAGTTTCTTGCATTTTTCTCCGTTAATTTTCCATTGTTCGTTAATAGTTAGTCATTCATTAGTGTTAGATAAGTTTCCTTTGGTGGGGAATCCCCTCCTATACTCTCCCAATGCCAGGGTCTCTGGGTTTCAAAGCCTGTGAGGCCTTCCCAGGTGCATTCCCAGAAGCAATCCTCATACCTCGTGTCTAAAGTGTTTAGGAGAGGGCCATCAGAAGGATCGTTGTGCCATTTTTAAGACCTTTCGTCCCAGGACTTTAAAAGATAGAGACCAGTGCCTGAAGGTCCTGTTGATGGAGGCAGCATTCTGCCCCCAGTCCAACCCTGGGTCGACGGACCCTGCGCCGAGTACCTCCTCCTCAGTGTGGAGCACTCCAGCATTGTCAGCATGATAGTATCCCGGTAAGGATAAGGACTCACAGCACTGTCCCGGCTCCACTCGCAGCTCACATGCTGCATGCAGGCACTGTTCGCAATCGCTGGTGCTGCAAAATAAGAGGCTGAAGAGCTGTTGATTTCCCACTGTTAGGCCTAAGGAGCCTGCCATTGTTATACCCAAGTCGGACCACACCACTGGTGATGGTCATATCGACTTCTGCCCATGGAGAAATGCAGTTGAGTCTGGACCTTCCTCGCTTGCCAAAGCCAAGCTGTGAGCTGCACCTTCCTTCAACAAGATGACCCACCAATCTCTGATCCCCGTGTGCCATTCCCCAGCACAGAAACACACCCAGCAGCCACGCTGATCCCCAAGCCCTTAGCGTGAAAGCTAGGTGCCTAGAAGTACCACACCCCCATGGTCATCATTTTCAGACACCTCGGAGTTGGAGTCACGTTTCTATCGTCCCGGAGGAGTAGGAGCAGATGATCCATGTTGATTTGGGACCAGCACCCTTACCCAGCACCATGGCCCGCCCAATGGCAGCCCCTGGCACAATGGCCCTTTTGGAATCCCTGGGCCTTTCATCAAAACCATGGCCACAGGCAAGTGTCTCATTCCAGGGCGATGTTGGTGGCCTCAGCTTCATTTGTACCCCTGCCACCACCACCGGCACCAGTAGGTTTGGGGGTAGGCCCATTAGCACCTTGCGCTACCTTCTCAATGCCTCCAGCATAATTGGGGGGTCCCAGCAGCCCCGATACTGGTGGGGACTCCTGCTCTGGTGGCAACGTTGGCTCCGGCACCAACAGCAATTCCGGTGCTGACGGCAATTCTGACATTGAGGATGACATCTGCACTGAGGGGCACGACATCATCTAGGTTGGCACTGGCCCAAGAAATCCAGGTGCTGCAGGACACCTTGGGTGCGGAAAGAAGGGAGCAGCCACCCCTCCCATGGGTCTCCTCTTCAGTTCTCATCAGATGAGGCATTGGAGGGCATGACAACAGCCCCAGCCTTGGAGGACAACAGTGTTCTGCAGCAATTGTTGTGGAGGGTTGCCCAGGGCCTGGGCATTCAGGTGGAGGAGGTAATGCAGGATGCAGATCCAATGCCAGACATTCTTGCCCCCTATGGACATGCTCATATTGCCCTGCCCCTCATAAAGACTGTCTCTGACACCACACCTCTGTGGCAGACCGCAGCCTCATTGCCCCCTATGGCTAAGCTCTACAAAAGATGCTTCTTTGTGTTGTCCAAGGGTTACGAGCATTTACATACACATGCCACACCTGACTCTCTCATGGTCGATGCTGCCAACCAACACGAGCATCAGGGCTTCCAAGGACCCTCCCTGAAGAATTGGGAGGAGAAGAGGCTTGACCTTTATGGGAGAAAGGTCTACTTTCACTGGAGGCTCACAGCTCCATATATTCAACCAGCAGGCCATCATCAGCATGTTCCCCTACAACACATACTAAATTCACGGAGTTGCTCCCCTCAGACTCACGTGGCATTGGTTGAAGAAGGGAGACTGATCTCAAGGGTGTCCCTTCAGGCGGCACTTGACAGGGCAAATGCGGCCAACGGGGTTATGGTCACAACAGTAGCTATGAGAAGAGGCTCATGGCCTCCCTATGAGGTACAGTAAACCATTTAGGATCTGCCTTTTGAGAATGATTCTCTCTTCTCAGAGAAAACTGATAAAAGGCTAAACAGCCTTAAAGACTACAGAGCCACCCTGAGGTCCATGGACCTCTATATGTCTTCAACTCAGTGGAGACACTTTCGTCTGCAGCCTCCTCAGCGGTTCAATCATCAGAGCTGCCAAGAGGGCTCCAGAAGGAGAAATCAGAGCAGCAGGAGAAGCCACATCAACTGTCTGGCCAGGGCTCGGGACAGTCCAAGCCGTCTTCAGGGGCCAAACTGGCCTTTTGAAGGCGCAGTCAAAGACAGCACACCAGATCTGGATCTGGTTCCACCCTGCCTTACCTTTTCATCATAACTATCCCCTTTCTACCATGCATAGTCCAGTATTACTTCAGACTGCTGGGTGCTCCACATGGTAGAGAGGGGATACTCCATCCAATTCTGTGCCCTCCCACCCTTTCACCCCCCATTCCCCGTCCCTCTTCAGGGACCCCTCTCATGAGCAACTCCTCATCCAGGAGGTGCACTCACTCCTATCGCTAGGGTCAACAGAAGAAGTTCCTCTGGAGCAGAAGGGCGAGGGCTTCTGTTGTTGTTCTATTGTTTGTTTCCTAATACCGAAAGCCAAAGGTGGCCTCAGGCCCATCTTGGACCTGCGAGAACTCAACAAATTCATGAAGAAACTCAAGTTCTGTATGGTCTCTTTGGTCTCCAACATCCCCTCACTGAATCCAGCAGACTTTTATGCCATCCTCGACTTGAAGGATGCACATTTTCATATCGCAATCAGTCAGACCCACAGAAAATACTTCAGGTTTGTGGTGAACAATACCCACTACCAATTCACAGTCCCAATGTTCGGCCTGTCAGCAGCACCTTGAGTCTTCACCAAGTGCATGGCAGTCATTGCCACATTCCTGCTCAGGCACCAAGTGTTTCCATACCTCGACGACCTGCTGATCAAAGGCTGCTCCAGGACCCAGGTGGAAGCTCATGTCAGATTAATCAGAGCCATCTTCAACAACCTGAATCTCCTAAACAAAGCAAAATCGACTCTATCCCCATAAAGTTTATAGGGGCAGTACTGAATTCGACCCAAGCTGGGACATACCTGCTGTAAGCAAGATTTCAGGCCCTGACAGATATCATTCAAGGCCTCAGACAGTATACCCGACAACAGCAAGGAACTTCCTGAAGCTTCTCGGACGCATGGCTGCCTGAACCTACATGATACAGCATGCCAGGCTCAGGCTTTGATCTTTTCAGTCATGGCTTCAGTGTATCGTCCAGCCCAGGACAGCTTGGATAGGATCATGACCTGCCTCACCCAATCATTGACTCCCTCATCTACTGGCTTGATCCTCAGGTAGTGTGCTCAGGAGTCCCCTTAACCTACCCACAGCTGTCTCTCTCACTAGTGATGAACGCATCAGACTTGGGCTGGGGAGCTCATCTGGGAGACCGCAGGACCCAAAGTCTCTGGTCTCAGGCAGACCTGGCTCTCCACATCAATGTCAGAGAGCTAAGAGCAGTGTGCCAAGCATGCCAGAGCTTCCATGAACATTTAATGCATCATTGTATATGAGTTATGACAGACAATACAACAGCAATGTTCTATATCAACAAACGGGGGGGTTGCATGCTCCTCTCCCCTATGCCAAGAAGCCTTCATGCTGTGAGACTTCTGTACAGAACATTCAATACACTTCCCTGGGGTACAGAATGAGCTGGTGGACCACCTCAACAGGTTGTTTCATGCCCACAAATGATCACTTCATCCAGACATCGCATTCTCAATATTTCAGAGGTGGGGCTTTCCCCAGGTAGACCTATTCAGCACGCGACACAACAGAAAGTGCCAGCAGTTCTGCTCCTTCCAGAATCTCATCTCAGGCTCCAGAGCAGACGCATTCCTCCTTCCATGGGGACGCCATCTCCTTTCAACCCAGACTGCTTATTCACAAGGTACTCCTCAAGATCTGGAGGGAATGAGCTCAGGTCATATTGATAGTACCAGCCTCCTAAATGTCAGTGGAAGTCCTGGTCACCCTTTCATTCTTCCCAGACCTTCTGACGCAAGATCACAGTCATCTTCAACATCTGAACCTCAAGTCACTTCACCTCACGGTATGGAAACTCCATGGTTGAACCTGATGGAGCTTTTCTGTTCAGACCAGGTTAGGCAAGTCCTCCTTGACAGCAGGAAACCCTCTATGAGAGCTACCTACCTTGACAAGTGGAAGAGATTTTCAATGTGGTCGGCGCAGCTCCATTCGTTCCTGACGCTAGCCTCAATGCCACTCATTTAGGACTACCTTCTCCATCTGAAGCAGCAGGGGCTTCACTGTCAATATGCACCACCATATTGGCCTTCCATCTGGGTGCAGAGGGCCGCTTGGTGTTTACTAATCCTATGGTCGGCCGATTTTTAAAAGGACTCAGCAGACTGTAATCTGACATCTGTCAGCCTGTCTTCATCTGGGACCTCAACCTGGTCCTCTCTAGGCTCATGGGACCACCATTTTAACCGTTGGCAACATGCTTCCTGCTCTACCTCTCTAACAAGGTGGTGTTCCTGGTAGCAGTGATCTTGGCCATGAGGGTGTCTGAGCTCAGGGCTCTAATGTCAGAGCCTCACTACACCATGTTCTATCAGGACAAGGTTCAGCTTAGGCCTCATCCTGCTTTCCTCCCAAAGGTTGTGTCACAGTTTCACATCATCCAGGACATTTTTCTCCCAATGTTCTACCCTAAGCCTCATTGCAGGAGTGGGGAACAGAGACTCCACTTTCTGGATATCTGCAGGGCACCAGCCTTTTAGATCAAGAGAATGAAACCATTCAGAAAATCAGTCCAGTTATTCATGGCAGTGGCAGATAGAATGAAAGGTCTGCTGGTGTCATCACAACATATCTCGTCATGGATAGCATCCAGTATTTGTGAGTGCTACAATCTGGCAGGGGTTCCTGCACCTCCAATCACTGCGCTCTCCACCAGGGTGCAGGCTTCATCAACAGCATTCCTGGCTCAGGTTCCCACACAGGAAATCTGCAGAGCAGTGACGTGGTCCTCCATCCATACTTTTGCCACACACTATGAGATTACCCAGCAGGCCAGAGACGATGCAGCCTTCAGATGAGCAGTACTCCAATCAGTGGAAGACTCCGACCCCACCACCTAAACTTGGGCTTGTGAGTCACCTGATTGGAATTGACATGAACAAGCACTTGAAGAAGAAAAAACTGTTACCTTCTCATAACTATTGTTCTTTGAGATGTGTTCGTGTCCATTCCAATACCCACCCTCCTACTCCTCTGTCGCAGTAGCCAGCAAGAAGGAACTGAGGGGGGTGGCAGGTCAACAGGGCTCTATATTGAGCGCCATGAAGGCGTGACTGCAGGGGGCACTCAGGCTGACCTGACGGATGCTGCTAGGGGAAAAAAATCTTCTCGTTATCGTGCACGTGTGTGCACACACACCTAATTGGAATGAACATGAACAACACATCTCAAAAAACAACAGTTACGAGAAGATGAGTAACCATTTTTTTCTTCAAATATACTCATTGTTCAAATTTATTCAACACCTTTTTTTTTTTTTAGTCTATACTTTGATACGGTTTCAAGTGCCCAATGATCAGTATTGGGATTCAAATTCTGTTGCTTGGCTGTGATAGGTAACATTTTTTCCTGTTCCCTAACAGGATGAGTACTCAGCTGTGTCCATTAGGGACAGTTATATATGCAAATAGAAAATTTTATTTCAGCAACTACTTAAGCATGTAACTTTGAAATATTCTGCCTGTGAATAGTCAGGCCAGTTATTTTAAAACTGGCCAAAAGAGCACAAAAAATGAAGAATCATGATTAAAGTGATTTTAGCTTAAAATTTCCATAAATATCTGTTCAACATGGACCTAATCACCATAGAAACAGAACACCTCATGATCTTCAGTTGTGAGCATTCTTACAATACCTTTGTGAGGCAGGGACATATTATTATCCTCATTTTGCACATGGGAAACTAAAGCACAAGGGGATTATGACTTGTCCAAGGTCACACCAGAAATCTGTGACAGAGCTAAGGAACTCAGGTCTCGAAAGTCCTAGTCTAACATTCCAGCCATTTGGTAAACTTTCTTCATCATATAGAAGTACGTTCACTACTCAACTCTACTAAATGCAGATTTTTGAAGCCTAGATCTCATATGAAATTGCTATAGTCAATGATTTATAAATGTTTATTTCTCTAGAAGCTTACTTTGTATTAACAAGTATAAAAAAGAATATTTACCACATGTGAATGGGTCATAAACACTGCTCATACAGTAATGGGAAGCAATATGAGTAATTTTCAAAATAAAGCGTACTCTTCTAATGACAATCTGAGAGATCTGTTCTTTAGGAAGCTGCTTATTCTTAGGGATCGGATATGATTTCATACATATATAAAGTGTCCAAATATCAGAATTATACACAATAATGAAATTGTTTGATTAGTTATTGGAGGAGCATGTTTGAAACTTTATATCGGGGTGGGCAAACTACGGCCCACAGGCTGAATCCGGCCTATCAGGGCTTTGGATGTGGCCTACGGGATTGCCACCTCCATGGCACCGCTGACTCCATGCCGCTCCCAGAAGGAGCCAGCACCACGTCATGTGGCTCCTGGGACAGGATGGCAGAGGGCTTCGCGTGCTGTCCTAGATTGCAGGCACCACCCCCTACAGCTCCCATTGGCCAGGAATGGGAAACCGAGACCAATGGGAGCTTCGTGGGAGGTACCCTCAGGCGAGGGCAGTGCACAGAGCCCTCTGCCCTCCCTTCCCCTAGCGACGTGGTGCCGTCTGCTTCTGGGAGTGGCATGGGGCCAGGGCAGGCAAACAGGGAGCCTGCCCTCACCCCAGTGTGTGCCACTGCCACCCCAGAGCTGCTCCAGGTAAGCAGCGCCAGGCTGGAGCCTGCACCCCAAACTTCTCCTGCATCCCATACCCCAACGCCCTGCCCTGAGCCCCCTGCTGCAGCTCATACCCCTCCTGCACCCCAACCCCTGCACCCTGTACCCCTCCTGCACCCCAATCTCCTGCCCTGAGCCCCATCCTGCATTCCTTCCCTGAGCCCCCTCCCACACTCTGCACCCCTTCCTGCACCCCAAGCCCCTGCACCCTGTACCCCTCCTGCACCCCAACCCCCTGCCCTGAGCCCCCTCCCACACTCTGCACCCCTTCCTGCACCCCAACCCACTGCCCTGAGCTCCATCCTGCACTCCTCCCTGCACCCCTGCCCTGAGTCCCCTCCCGCACTCTGAACCCCTTCCTGCACCCCAGCCCCCTTCCCTGAGCCCCTTCATACACTCCACACCCCTCTTCCACCCCAACCCCTTGCCCTGAGCCCCTTTCTGCATACTGCACCCCCTCCCCACCTAGCACTCCCTCCTGCACCCCAACCTCCTACCCCAGCCCTACATTCATGGCCCTGTATGCAATTTCCCCACCCAGATGTGGCCCTTGGGCCAAAAAGTTTGCCCACCCCTGCTTTATATTAAACTTGCTTACCTTTTTCATAGGAATAATAGAGAGAAATGCTCTTTGGGGAAAATTTGACCTATTTTGTATTTCTTTCTTACTTTGATGGATGGCCCCCACAACTTCACCTGCATGGCTGCTTAAATATTTTTATGAGATAAATTCCAAAACAATATGTTTATCCTATTGTCTACCTGATAGCAAAATAGAGTATTTTGGTGGGATTCTGTGCACTGCCTCCAAGACAGGTATCAGGAGAAAGCAGGGGCTATAGTGGCTTTAAGTCACCTTTATGCCCTCCCAGTCTTCAAATGCCCATATTTCTGTGCTGCACCCATGTTCCCCTCCCCACAAGTACACTTGTGAGGGGTCCTCAGTAGGCAATTCACAGCTATCTTCCTCAGTTCTTGTGAAGGAAAACACACTTGCATATAGTGGATCAGTAAATGTATTCATGGATAATCCTCCCACAGCTGGACACAGGGATTTTAAGACTCCTTTATAACCCCACCCCCCACCCCTTTTACCTGGTTTATAGGGCCTGGACCAGGAGATGAAGCTTTTTAAACAGTAAAGACCCAAATAACAGAGGAATAATCAGAACCAAAAATCTAAAATCAAAACACTCTTCTTTTCAATTACTATTCTGAGTGATATATTGAACAAACATAAGCATGTTAAAGTACAAATGTAATTATGTTGGCTCTTTTAATCACTAAGAGAATATATTTAAAGTGGCTCCATTTTGGGTGCTAATTGATTGTAATCATAAAAGGACTCCACATAATGAATCTAGCTCCTGACACAAATGGATATCATAATTCTTAGGTTATTGCCATTTGAAAGGGTGAAAATACAGCTAGGGAAAGGACAAACAGACCTATGCCATTTATCATTTAATTTTTGTTTTCCATGGAAGAAATTGTAGAAAGAGAAAGAGTTTGTATATACTGAATCAGTAAATACATCAGACGACATCAACTCATTTGCTGAACTTATTAGCCAAAAACAGTATTTGTACAATGCACTGTATTTCTTTTAATACAAGTGGATTGGTCTTCCAGTCATATAATCAATATGAATGTAAATGGATTCAACATCCAGTTTTCTGCATAGTTTCACATTATACATTATTATACTCCATTGGTATCAAATTAGTAGAACTTTTAGTTAAAGGCACAGTCTTAGAGACATGTTTGGCCTTGTGCATTTTACTTCTGCAGACTATGGCAGTGGAGTCTCAATCACTATGGGTATAAAGCCAGAACCCATTGAAGCCAATCCCAAAACAATTCCCAGATAAATAGTATAGATCATTATTGTATGGGTCACTTGAAAAAGCCATAAGAAATATATTAAAAAGTCAGAATTCAGGAGGGTCTGGAATAAGCACATTGCTGTTTCTGCACATTAAAAGAGACCATCTCAAGTGTGTTTTGAAAGTGGATTAGCAAATTAGAGGCATAATCACACTGAATCGCATTTACTGTATTGATATAAACCAGTCTGTAGGGAGGCAGAGTGGCCTCCCTCCAAATTGGAGTGTGAAGGACCACTACACTTTCCTAGGTGGGAGGATCCAAATCTGCCCCACCCCCTCTCTGGAAGTACCAGGTCAGGACAGGAGAAAAGGAGAACCCTGGAGCTCAGTTGCTGCTGAGCCACTGGAGAAGAATGGACATCTCTTTTAGGGAGCGAACACCTCTGCAAGAGCCCAGCCCAGCCCCAGAGTGGACCAATGCCTTGCAGTCAGGGGAGGCAGATGAAGACATTAGGGGGAGGGATAGCTCAGTGGTTTGAGCATTGGCCTGCTAAACCCAGGGTTGTGAGTTCAATCCTTGAGGGGGCCATTTAGGGATCTGGGGCAAAAATTGGGATTGGTATTGCTTTGAGCAGGGGGTTGGACTAGATGACCTCCTGAGGTCCCTTCCAACCCTGGTATTTTATGATTCTAAGACCCTGCCAGATGAAGAGCTGCCAGAGTTTCCAGCAGCCCAGTATCCCGAGGAGACAGAGGATCTTTGGACCCTGAGCCCTACACCCAGACTGTCATAGGAAGTAGCCCAGGGGGACCAGACTCTACTCTGGTTCTGCTGCCGGAGTGTGGGTCAACATGTTTCAGAAGGATCCCCTAGACCAGAAGGCCTGTGTGTTGCTTGTAGTCTGATCCAGCCAGGTGGCTGTGGGCTAAAGACTGTGGCTCGGCACCACCCAGAGTGCCACAGCTCCCATATAGACTGCTAATTATAGGCTGTTAATTACTGTCAGCCAAACGGCTGTGGGCTAAACACTATTATGATTCGTCCTGCCTGGGGGGGTCGAGTCTTTCCCCTATAAGACTCTTACTTGTGGTCTGCCAGTAGTGTGGTCTGCCAGTAGTGAAGGACCACTACACAGACCCCGCTGTCTTTGTTAACCCTATGCTGTATTTTGCCATCAGTATGTACTATATTTTCTTCTTCATCATTAGTACTTGTGTTTAGTGGAATATAGAGTTCAGATAGGTGAGTAGCTTTTGTTTCCTTTAGTGTAACAATGATTTGTTTTGCAGTGGCAATGCCCTATGAATGTTTACAGTATTTAGGTGTAAGTGATCATTGATCATACTTCTTTATTACAGCATATTCTTCTCAACAGTCAAGCAGTCATTTGTGGAGTCCTTTAAGCAATGGACAAGACATAAATCATAAGCTACCTATCTGCCCCCCAATCATCTTATGCAGTTAAACAAATCAAGTTTGTGCAGCCATTATGATATTGGCTGCTGCTGTATTAGTTTCCTCCCAGCATGATTTACTGGTACCAAGTATGACTCTGGTCACACTGCGAGTGCATGAGCATGTTCCAAAACAGTCGAATCTATAAGAATCTCTCCTTATTTTTCCCTGGGTGATTTCAGCTGCATCCATCACCAGAACGCGCTATTCTAATTAGCAATGGAAAGTCATAACTTGATGATAGTTACTAAAAGATAATATTGTAGCATTTGCCATGTAATTGATATTGCTTCCAAAGAAGGTGCCATGTAGTTACTGCATTGTTAATAAAAAATATGAGCAACATGTATAATTCATTACCTATATGCACTATACAGCCATAGGTTGCAATAATTTTGTAGTTTAACCAAGGCATATAATCTGTAGCATGTGTATTTTTCAACTGGCTCTTTTTAAAGACCTCTGCATCTCTAGGGTCTTCATTCAGCTTATTCCATAAGCACATTTGCTTTAAAATATTATGCTTTTCTTTGGGTCTATGTACTTTTAAGGATTAGTTTTATTCTACGTGGTGACATTTACTGGTATAGTGTGCAGAGGACTGGAGGTCTATATTTTGAACATGTAGTTGCCTCTGGTAAATTAGTCTCTCTAAGACTCGAAACTGTGACGATTCAGATAGAGCAAAGACATAGAAAGTAGTGCTAGCAACACACCTGGCGAGTTGCTTCACATACAGCTCAAAAGGCACAGTGACCCTAATTTTCAGACAGAAAAGCTAACCAGAATGTCCACTTCTGCCTTTGGTGCTTAACTCAACATTGAAAGATGCAAACACCTACTTAACCTACTTAACAGGCCGAAAGCCAAATGCCCATTTGGGATGCTAAATAAGGGATGTGAATCTCCTCCTAAGGACCCCATGTATGAAAATTGGGCCCAGAGACAGAAGATATGCATAGATACTCAGAATGATGACTGTAAAAGGCCCAGTCCTGCTCCCATGAATATGAAATAGTTTTGCCATTCTCTTCACTGCAAGCAATGTCAAGTCCTCATTAAGGGGAAGAAAATAGGAGCCGTGCTTTTAACTCCACTGAAATACTGCAGAACAGGTGGATTTTTAGGACAGGATAGAAAATAATAGTGGTTTTTTTAATTAAAATTAGGATTTTTCTTTCTAAATAGAGACATTTAGCATCTGTGGGGGAAGTACTGAGGAGCTATTTACAGACCCTTTTGTGAGAGTCCCCCCAAACCTCTCAGACTGTACCAGACAGCTAGTTTATGTATGATTTCAGCTGAAATAATCCAAGCTCTGAAGAATGACAATTTTAAAAAAAAGCCCTGGTGGTTGTGATGGATCAAGGAACCATGGATGGGTGAAAAAATAATCCCTCATCCTGTGGCTTCTTTCTACTTTTCAAGTAGAAGAAAAAGTAAATAAGTGACAGAGAGTGGGAGGAGGGTTTTTTTTCCCCAATTTTATTTCCACAGGTTTATTTTCCTCCTCACTTTTCATCTTTTCTCCCTTTTCCAGAGGGGAATGGGGAAAAAAGCATGTGGAATAAACATATGAGAGGGGAGGGCCGCAGCATCTTAAAATGGAACTTTTTATATTTTTCAACAAAAGAAACAAATTATTTTAATTTATAATCAAAAAACATTTTGTTTCAAGTTTTCCATGGAAAAATCAAAATTTTAATACAAAAATGTTTTGTTTTAAACATTTGGTGGAAATAAAATTGGATTTTTCAACCAGCTCTATCTTGAATCAAAACTACTTGCCTAATGCAGTTTATTAACTGTGCAGGCTGACTGTGAGGCCTGTAATCTCCAGGGATCAGAGCCTAGATCCTACTGCAGGTTTTTAATACTTATTTTGCTTTGGTCTTCACTAAAAAGTTTAGTTGTGACCAGATGTTTAACACAATTATTAACAAGGTGATGAGAACACAAGACAAAGTAGAGTAAGTACAGATTAAAGAATATTTAGTTAAGATGTATTCAAGTTGGCAGGGCTTGATGAAATTCACCCTAGTATACTTAAAGAACTAGCTGAAATAATCCCAGACCCATTATTAATTATCTTTGAGAACTCATGGAGAACAGGTGAGGTCCTAGAGGAATGGAGAAAGGCAAGCATAAAACCTATCTTAACAAAGAAGACCTAGGGAAATATAAGTAGTACTTGTGGCACCTTAGAGACGAACAAATTTATTTGAGCATAAGCTTTCATGAGCTACAGCTCACTTCATCGGATGCATAAGCTTCACGAAAGCTTATGCTCAAATAAATTTGTTCGTCTCTAAGGTGCCACAAGTCCTCCTTTTCTTTTTGCGAATATAGACTAACACAGCTGCTACTCTGAAACCTATGGAAATATAGATCAGTCAACCTAACTTTGTTTAATAATTTGTTTCAATATCTTCCTGAGTATCAATCACTTTGTAACAACTAGAGCAATGGTTCCCAAACTAGGGGTGCCACTTGTTCAGGGAAAGCCCCTGGCCGGCCGGGTCAGTTTGTTTACCTGCCACGTCCAAAGGTTTGGCCGATCGCAGCTCCCACTGGCCACGGTTTGTCGTTCTTGGCCAAAGGGGGCTGCAGGAAGTGGCGTGGGCCGAGGGATGTTCTGGCCGCCCTTCCTGCAGCCCCCATTGGCCTGGAGTGGCAAACCGCGGCCAGTGGGAGCCGCGATCGGCCAAACCTGCGGAGGCGGCAGGTAAACAAACCTGCCGGGCCAGCCAGGGACTTTCCCTGAACAAGCGGCGCCCCCTAGTTTGGGAACCACTGACCTAGAGGATAACAGGATGGTAAGCAATAGCCGAAATAGTTTTCTCAAAAAACAAATCATGCCTAACCAACTAATTTCCTTCCTGATAAGGTTACTGGCCTAGTGGATGAGGGACAGTAGTAAATGTGATATATTTTTATTTTAATTAAAATTTTTGACATAGTTCCATATGATATTCTCATAAACAAACTAGGGAAATGGGGCCTAGATGAAATTATTATAAGATGATTACACAAGTAAGTGTACACAAGTAAGTCATTATTATAAGATGGTGCACAAGTGCTTGAAAAGCCATATTCAAAGAATAGTTATCAATGGTTTACTGTCAAACTAAGAGGATGTATACAGAGGGTTTTCACAGAGGTCTTCTCTAGTACTGTTCAGTATTTTCATTAATGACTTGGATAATGTAGTGGAGAATATGTTTATCAAATTGCAAGCTGGGAGGGATTGTAAACTCTTGTTTCAGTGTTGCTGAATCTGCATTTTTTGCTGAAAAACAATTCCCCTCAGCTCTAGATGTGAGTACTGCGTGTTTTGAGTCTTCTTATGACTGATGACTTCTACTAATGCTTAGGTCTTCTTGTAGAAGCAAAATTTTTGTGCTCCCTGATGTGCACGTTCAGTACAATAATTTTAATAATCTTTAAAATACTGCAAGGAATTTTTTCCATAAAATTGCCTTAAATGAAAAAAAAGTTTGCTTAATAATAGTGCATTTTCAATTTACTTTTTAATACAAACACCATTCAGCCATCTACCTTATGTTTACGAACACACCATCTATAGGCATGTATGTAAATGCCTCAAGGCCAATAGGAAAGCATAGGATGGATCCTCTTGCTATACAAACAACAGGATAAGATCACTCTATAAAATTCAGGACATGCTTGTGCTCTGTGTCCCCAGGGAGGTAGAGTTAGTTGTGACATTTTGAAACATTGATGAATTTTTTTCACAAGAAATGGTGCTGCTCTTTTTTACCAAGATATGGAGTAGTTGAAATTTTTCAAAAATTCAAAATTTTGATGAAAATGTTTCAAATTTTCATAAACCTTGTCTGCACTTTTCCAGCACCTTGAGGAGGTGTGGTTTCTCCTGACCCCAAGCAGCTTCACGTGTATACTACTGTCACCAGCAAGTGACAGTTGGCACCTTCCTTTTTAGAGACACCAACTAGCACTTGCCAGGTTTCTGCAGCAGAGGATACAATTGGCAGTTTCTATTCCTCCCCCCCCCCCCCCCCGGCACTGACTCATCCAGGGGAAAATATAGTGCTTAAAATACATACTTTGTCATATCTCATTACTCAAAACCCAGTGTCTTGTACTAGGTATAGTATCAGAAAACTGGCTGAATGAATATTGGTAATAAAAGTCACTAAGGTACTATGGAGTTACAGTACTGCTGAGGAAAAATGTAAATCACTTCAAACATACTACATCTGTCCAGGACAGAATTCAAAAGCTTGGTCAGTATGCCCACTCTATTTTTTCATTCCTCGTACAAATGACACCCTTCCCCCTCCCCCCCCTTAATAAAAAGGTTAAAAAGTTGAACTGTGGATGCTTTACTGTTTGTTAGCACTGGTAAATCTGCTCTTGCTTTTCTTTCACTTGTGATTGTGGCAGGCAGCCACTTCTGTGCATATTACTTGGAGCAACAAAAAATGTTAAAGGGGAGAAAAAGGCAAACAGCTTTTTGAAACATTAATAGTATTCTCCCTAATGAGGATGGGCTCTAGACAAGTTTAATGAGCTTGGAAGTTGGTGGTTGGAAACCACTGAGAATTTAAGAAAAGTAATGGGCCTAGTAATCAACTGGTGTAAATTTACACCAACAGAGCTAGCCCAACATTACCCTCAATGAAAGTCCTTTGTCTTGACTATGATTTGATTTGATTGGGTGAGAATCTTGGAATGGATTGGAGGGAAAAGAAACCAAGATGCTGCTTGCTAATAAGTTCAATTATATCCCATTTTTGTACCAAGCTATATGATTGCTTAAAAACTTTTTAGTTTGAAATTCTAATGGCTGTGAAACATGCCAGACTGACAACCATGGAGACTGAAACCTAGTATTTATTTATTGAACAAGTATAGCACAGATAGAAGTAGCGCATATCATCCTGCCCACTCTCTAGTTCATTGATTCATTATTCCTTAGCATAAGCTCAGGGAACACAGTTAGGTTTGAAGCTGTACAAATAAGTAATCTGCTTAGTTGGAATCCAAGAGTGAAATTAAAATATCTGTGGGACTCTTCCTTTGTTTTTCTTTTGTACTTAAAATTGTATTTAATTTTATTTCTTTTCATCCTTTAATCTTCCCCTTTATCCTTTCGATTTTACATCACTAGAACAAACTTGTTCTCAATAGATTAAGACTCTAAAGAAAGAATGTGAAATACAGATTTTTCATTGTGGGGTTATTACTGAATGGGCAAAAAGTCTAAAAATATACAGAGTACTTTTTTTAAAAAAAGCTAATGAAACTCTTGATAGTAAAAATGTTACAATAGAATAAAAGTCCATCTCTGTGCTTCTAGAATCCAGGCATTGCAACCTCTCCCATGAGTAATGTGAGCAGCCACTGAACTTGAGTTATGCAACAGAAAAGATATGGGTTTTTTTTCTGTTCTAATCTAATCTACCTATCTCTCTAAAGAAGTACTGTGCTTTATCCACTGGGTCTTCCACTGTATGTGGTTCAGGTGCCATTGGGATTTGGCAAATGTATTGGATGGTACCACTGATGTAATGATGACTCAGGAGTGATCTTGCGAGTCCCTGGAGTCAATATTTCACAAGCACTAATCATTTCCAGCAAGGAATGTAATAGAAGCTGAAATCAAAGAGGAGTCAGAGTGTTAACATTATGGATGGGATGGATCTTTGAAAATGGCATCTATTCCTGTTGATTTTTAACCTTTAAAAGTATCTGAAATTTAAAAGCACAATCATAGTTTAACAGTCTGACTTCTCTGTGGTGCTTCATTTTAACCTACATAAATGTTGCCTGAAAACATGATCTGATCTGGGATTCTCACTTTCACTTGCTCCTGAATGTTGCAGTGGGTGTTGCATGTGTGAAGTGGTTATCTTTCTATGTAACCCTACTGTTGATTGTTGCATAGTTGTATCCTTCTCCCTCTTTTCTTTGTTTTTCCTCTCTTTCCCTCATCTGGATCTCTGCCTCCATTAACATACTCATTATCAAGGGAGTACTTACTTATACTGAAAAATTGTCTCTTACATGTGCGTATATAATGTATTATGTGCCAAAGGCTTCTATTTGCCCTTCATAATGTAACAAGGTTAATAATGTTAAAGTTGATGAAAACTATTTTATATAAGACATTTAGCATAGAATTTCTAATAGCTAATAACGTAGTAGGCCATAACTAGCTTTTTGCACCCATTAATTCCATAGTAACTGGAAATAAGAATATATTAAAGGTCTGTGTCACTCTGAGTTGAAAATTAGAACAATTCATTGGTGAAGAAGAAAGCTGCAAGAATATTCAGCTGACTATATTTGCCCAGAGGAACCTTATTTCTGTCCTATACATTGCAGAGTAAAGATCGGAGAAAGCTGTTTTCAGTAAGAAACAGATAAATAAATTCATTTGTGAAACTTATGCAACTCAACCTGTGAGTTATCTTCACCTAGGGACCACTTTTGGAAATGCTTTAAAATATTTGCCTTACCTGTATTTGAGATTATTCTTTCTCCAGTTCATTCAAATGAAGTGTCCAACCAAGCAGGGGACGTAGAGTAAGACCAGAGAGGAAGATGCAAAGGGTTCAATGACTCCCAAGAGTGTGTATTACATATTAAATAATGATATGCTTTTTCTTCCACCTAAGAATGTTTATTAACCAAAACAATATGATTATCTACCAACTAAAAATGTAAAACTCTATAAGTACATGGAAAATGCATGTGTTTCACATATTCTAATATCATTATTACATCTATATAACTTTGCTAGACACTAAAAATCCTGGACTGAAAAGGACACTGGATTTATGGCTTATTACAACATTCTATAACCCACTACCAAACCTCCCTCCTACCCAAGCTGTCTTTTTTACTTTTACCTTCCTTTCCCACTATGCCTGGAGGGGTGTTAATTAGCCACTTCATCATGAATGGGTTTGTTCCATCTTGTATTTAGTTGTGAATATATTTCCTAGATCTGAAGAAGAGCTCTGTGTAAGCTCGAAAGCTTGTCTCTCTCACCAACAGAAGTTGGTACAATAAAAGATATTACTTCACCCACCTTGTCTCTCTACATCCATATAAGACCTGTAGCTCTCTCTCTCTATAATAGTGCAATCCTAACCCTTGAGATGTATTAGGTTGTGTAATAGACCCCCTAAGGAAGATGGTGAAAGCTCTTTTGTTTTGGACTCTTTACAATTAGACTGGATAAAACACTATAAATCACACACAATCAGCAATTCTATACTGGCAAGGAGAGTGGACTCAGGGCTTTTCTGCACACTCAAAAGGTTTTTTTCACTTTAACTATATGGTACAACTAGGCAGTATAACCCCTAGTGTGGACACAATTATACTGGTATAAAGTTGTACTAGTATTATGATATACTAGTATTGCTATCCCTATATGAGAAGGGTAATAAGCTATATCTGTTTAAGCACCTTTATACTAATACAACTGCATCCACACAAGAGATTGTACTGGTATAATGATATCAGTTGGAAAAAAATCACACCACTAACCAACATAGTTATACTGTTACAAATTCTGTGCATAGACCAGGCCACAGTTACCATCTGTAACTTCGATGATTCCAAAACTAGAAAAAAGCCAAAATGCACTGGTTGTTAGTGTAGGACTTAAGGAAACAAAACCATGATGACATTTCTGCCATTCACAGCCTTTCTCTTCATAAATCATAGACTAGCAAAACAATACAGAATGCACAGTAGTTGAACTTAAAAACATGTTGATTGCCCTTGACAACTGAGTAACATTATCTCAGTATTTGTAATGTTCCCGGTCATGCTCTTTTCTTAGTCTAGGGAATGGTGCAGTCACCGTAGGACTGATATCTAGTTATCTAGGGCAACGTGGGAATGTTTTTAAGTGCAACTACTGCAAAAACTTTAATTAATGAAATAAAAGAGCTTATGTTGGTATTCACACTAGTCATTAGATATTCATTAAACTCTAGATTGCCTTTGATACTTGCACAATATCAGTAATGCTTCTCTGATATTATTAGAGGTGCAAATAGAAGTCAGGTCAGAAAAGGACCATTCTCACTCTAAAAGATAAATCATTCATAGAGACACATTTGAAAATTCAAGAAAGTAGAGGCAAAAAAGTGATTTCTGGCAGTGCCAATTACACTGCCCAATACCCTGGAAAATATGGTCTGTCTCAGTGCTTTCTAGAAAGAATGCTGCGAGAAGCAGAGGAGCTCTGGGTTTTGAACCCAGTGATAGTGTCCTAACTAGAAGTCATATTGGATGAGATGTTAAAAATGACTTTTATTGTTGTAGTATCTCACTCTCTCCGGGCTGCTCTTAAAGTCAGAGAATGAGTAAACCTCTCTTTATTTCTAATGTCCCTTGGCCCGCGCTGCTTCCCGCAGCTCCCATTGGCCTGGAGCGGTGAACTGCGGCCAGTGGGAGCTGCGATCGGCCAGACCTGTGGACGTGGCCGGTAAACAAATCGGTCCGGCGCGCCAGGGGCTTTCCCTGAACAAGCGGCAGATCGGCTTAGAGAACCACTGCAGCAGAGTGTGTGGAGGAGGTGAGGGATAAGATTAGAGAACATGTGTTGCTTTACTTGTATCACATTGTCACATACAGGAATTATAGTAATAGCTACAGTTCAAATGATACTCATTTTGAGGACTTTTACATTGCACTTGGGAGGTATAATTCTCCACTTGGATAGACATACACATGCGAGTTCTGATTGCACTAGCCCACTAGGAATACAATATGCCGCGGAGGATGGAAAGTGGCTCGGGCTAGCCACTCGAGTACAATCCAATCCAAGATCCTAAATACCAACTCAAGCAGCTAGCCGCAGCTGCCGCCTATTTTTAGGAACTACGCTGGAACAAAGCTAGTACATGCACATCTACCTAAGCTAGTAATTACACCTCCAGTTCCAGTATAGATGTACCTTAATGCAACAAAGTGTATGCTATACAATGAAGTACAGTGTGTTTGTGTAACAAGGCAGGGGTTCTCCCCAGTTTGCCAAAGACTCGCTACCAGGCCCCCCACCTTTTAGGCAGGATTACTGTCCAAATTTAAACCAACACACAAACAAAACTGTTTGTTAAAGACCAGTTCCCATCTCCCCGCCCAGACAATCTGGCAGTCCTGCTTCCTGCAGCTCCCTAGCCCTCTCTCAGCCAGTTCTGACTCACTGAGCTGCTCTCCGACCCATTATAGCCCCAGGCACAGCCTCGCCACTTAAATAGATGAACTGAAGTACCTGTTCTTCAACAGGGGAGCTGGACCTACCTCAGGTAATGGGCCCGCCATCCTGTGACAGTTTCACTTGCCCTGGCCAATTAAAAACTAACCCTATAATATTTTAAATTGGACAAAAAACCAAACAAACCAAGTTAGCATTTAGTTTTGTTTCCAATTAACCTTAAAGCCAAAAACACCTCTTTACAACTCCAAGGCTATCAATTTAAAATTCTATTCCACTGAAATTAATTGATGTTTAGAATGCTGAAAGTATGTTCAGAATCACATATGTTAGATATACCTGTGCATTCAGCAGCAGTAAGTCAGAAAAATCGTGTTCTCTGAATGTGGAAATGTTGTTATTCTGATCCTATTATGCATACAGCTAAAGATGTTTTCAGAATTCTTGTAACCATGTTAGCCCCAGGATATTAGAAAGACAAGATGGGTAAGGTAATATATTTTACTGAACCAATTACTATTGTTGAAAGAGACAAGCTTTCCAGCTTACATAGAGCTCATCTTCAGGTCTGTGAAAGGTACTCTGAGGATATGACTTCACTGCAATAAAACACCCAAGTCTGTCCCATGTCAGCTGACTTGGGCTCGTGGGACTTGGACTGCAGGGCTATAAAATTGCAATGTAGAATTTTGGGCTCAGGATATAGTTCAGACCTTGAGATGCTCCTGCCTTATGGGGTCCCAGGCTCCAGCCCAAGCCTGAATGTCGACACTGCAACTGTATAGCCCCATAGCTGGAGCCCAGAGAGCCGTAATCTGCTGATATAAAACAGCCAAGGATGCTTTATTGTAGACCTACCCAGAATGTCACAGCTAAATACAAGGAGGAACAGATTGTTTAGCATGTGTAGTTCATATATATTGTAAGAGACCATTTCAGGTGAAGTGATCAGCTAACACCTCTGCAGTCATAGGACAAAAAAGGGCAGTTAGTGGATTAGAGATTGTTGTAATAATCCATAAATCCAATGTCTTTATTAAATCCATGAATTTTAGTTTCTAGCAATGTTATGAATGTTATGCCAGGCTTGTCTTTTGAAAGTGTTGTGCAGGTTTCCTTTGAGGATGAAGACTGAGGGGTCAGATTTGGAGTGAGTGCTTTGTGAAGTGTTCACCCAGAGGTGATTTTTTTGTGTTTTTTCATTTTCTGTGTGAGTTCATTTGAGCATGTAGTGATTGTCTTGTGTCACCCATGTAGTTGTTACTGGGGCATTCTGTGCACTGGATGAAGTATACCATACATTCTGATAGGCATGTGTAGGACTCATGGATCTTGAAAGATGTGCTGTGCAAGGTATTGATCATCATAACAATGCTTCTGATGATGATGAACTTGCGAGGTTGGGGAGAGTGTTTGAAGGCAAAAAGCGGGGAGGAGTTGGAAAGATTTCTTTCATGATGTGGTCCTCATCAAGTTTGGGTTGTATTGTTTAATGATACCACCCCACACTGGAACCTATATGAGATAAGTGACATTTAGAAGTGTGAAGTTGGAGGGTGTTTTTCTTCCATATTGAAGTAGGTTGTTGTATTTGGGTGGCCCATTCTGTGATGCAGTTTACTTCTCTGTTGGAGTGTCCTTGTTTGTTGAGGGAAGTTTTAAGTGTGTTAAGCTGTGTAACCTGGACTTTCTCCTCAGAGCATATTCTGTGGCAGGGATCGGCAACCTTTGGCATGCCACCTGCCAGGGTAAGCCCAGGTTTGTTTACCTGCCGCAACTGGAGGTTCGGCCGATGACAGCTCCCACTGGCCGCAGTTCGCCGCTCCAGGCCAATAGGGGCTGTGGGAAGCAGCGCGGGCCGAGGGATCGGGAACCATCCTAGTACCCATGACTATTCCTGAGGTTTGGACAAAGTGTGTGTTGTTGAAGTAATATTGTTATGGGTGATGATGAAATGGATGAGTTTGGCCATGGGTTTGGGGTGGATATCTGAGTGCTGTCCATTTGTCTTGTAGCTATCTGAGACAGGCATTATTGTGAGGGATGTTGGTATATGATGAGGTGACATCTGTGGTGGAAAGGATGGTGTTCTAAGGGAGATTGCTAATGTTACAGAATTTCTGGAGGAAGTCATTTGTGTGCTGGAGGAAGCCAGCCCTTTGTATGTTGAGTGATTTGAGGGTGGTTTCTTATATTCTTCAGTAAGAATGCCATGGCCAGATATGATCGGTCTGCCTGGGTTCCCTTGTTTGCGTATCTTGGGAAACATGTAAAAGGTCCCTGGATTGGGTTTGCAGGATGAGGTTGTAGAGTTTCTCCTGAAGTTGTTTGGGGAAGGATTTGCTGATATCTTTAAACTCCTGAGTGAATTGTGGTGTGGGATCTTCTTTGAGTTCTTTACAGTAAGTTGTGTCGGAGATTGTCAGTTGACTTCATTGATGTAGTCATCATGGTTGAAAACCAAGATGGCACCTCCACTCAGGGACTGTACAGCTGTGCTCTCAGTGTGGATGTGATGTTTAAAGATTTCTCTTTCAGTCTTTTTCCTGATGCAATCAATGTAATGATCAAGTATGAGGTTTCATCCACTGCGAGTGTCTACTCAGATGATTCTTCTTTCTTATGACTGCCAGTGAGGATGGGGTAGATGTGGAGCCTAAGGTGGCAGTGTTTCCATCCCCACGCTTTAAAAAAAAATATTTGATATTCAATTTTTTAAACATCTAGAGAGCAATTTTATAGCCCCACAGCCTAGCCCTTCAAGCCCACATCAGATGACACAGGCCAGCCATGGATGTTTTATTGCTGGGTAGACATATGCATACAAACCCTTTTCATTCTGAAGCTCTTTTCACAAGTAAAGCTTCTCCTTGACTAAAAGGTGAGCTTTGCCTGAGTAAAGACTATAAGATGTAGCCAATAGCATTTATACTTTACTAACAACATCATCCATGCATTTTCCCGAGTGTGAAAACTACTTTGAGGTCACACATTATTAAGAAAACTGGGACCCCAAAGTCTAAAGTAAACTCAGGAAGTTTTATGACAAAATATGTTGAAAAGATACAAAAGAATATATAAAAATTAAGACTGTAGATGAAGAAAACGAGCATTTCTAATATTCTGTCCAATATTTATTTTGCAAATATAGATTTAGAGTGCTGTTTTTTCCTGTAATCTATTTGTGATACAATAGAACCTCAGAGTTATGAACTGACCAGTCAACCACACACCTCATTTGGAACCATAAGTAAAGTACACAATCAGGCAGCAGCAGAGACACAAAACCAACAAATACAGTGTAGTACTGTGTTAAATGTAAACTGCTAAAAAAAAATAAAAGGAAAGCAGCATTTTTCTTCTGCATAGTAAAGTTTCAAAGCTTATTAACTCAATGTTCAGTTGTAAACTTCTGGAAGAACAACCATAACCTTTTGTTCAGAGTTAAGAACATTTCAGAGTTATGAACAACCTTCATTCTCAAGGTGTTCGTAACTCTGAGGTTCTACGGTAATAAAGAAGAGCCCAGATTTGTTTTGTTTTTTAAAGTGATGTGGATTTGAATGAAGGGAAAAAGAAGTGTTAGAGAAAAAGAGCAAACACAAAAACAAAAAATCCCAAGAATTTAAGGAATAGTAACTAGATAAAAAGCCTAAAATAGAAAGTTAAATATGCAGGAATAAAACATCTACAGCCCTGAGCAGATTCCTCTTTTATGATCAAGATTTCTAACAAGTTACACAAAGAATAAATTAAAGGGGGAATACAATACATACCATAACAACATAGCTAATTATACCAAGAAAATGGGTCATAAAAATTATCAAAGTGAAAATATGGTGACTTTTTTTGGTTTGTTTTATATACTGCATCATTTGTAAACCCTTATTCAGGATACATCAGAGGAATTTGCTAGCTGTACATATTTAGGCAACTTAGCATGATGAATCTACAGAGGTAGCTTTTTCTGGTACCTGGTACAGTGCGTTCTGTGTTATATTTTAAATTTGCTTTGGTATCATGGTTTTCTCTCCTGAGTATTTTTTTTTAAAGATGGCACCTTAGAGACTAACAAATTTATTAGAGCATAAGCTTTCGTGAGCTACAGCTCACTTCATCGGATGCATTTGGTGGAAAAAACAGAGGAGAGATTTATATACACACACACACAGAGAACATGAAACAATGGGTTTATCATACACACTGTAAGGAGAGTGATCACTTAAGATAAGCCATCACCAGCAGCAGGGGGGGGGAAAGGAGGAAAACCTTTCATGGTGACAAGCAAGGTAGGCTAATTCCAGCAGTTAACAAGAATATCAGAGGAACAGTGGGGGGTGGGGTGGGAGGGAGAAATACCATGGGGAAATAGTTTTACTTTGTGTAATGACTCATCCATTCCCAGTCTCTATTCAAGCCTAAGTTAATTGTATCCAGTTTGCCAATTAATTCCAATTCAGCAGTCTCTCGTTGGAGTCTGTTTTTGAAGCTTTTTTGTTGAAGTATAGCCACTCTTAGGTCTGTGATCGAGTGACCAGAGAGATTGAAGTGTTCTCCAACTGGTTTTTGAATGTTATAATTCTTGACGTCTGATTTGTGTCCATTCATTCTTTTACGTAGAGACTGTCCAGTTTGGCCAATGTACATGGCAGAGGGGCATTGCTGGCACATGATGGCATATATCACATTGGTAGATGCGCAGGTGAACGAGCCTCTGATAGTGTGGCTGATGTGATTAGGCCCTATGATGGTATCCCCTGAATAGATATGTGGACAGAGTTGGCAACGGGCTTTGTTGCAACGATAGGTTCCTGGGTTAGTGGTTCTGTTGTGTGGTGTGTGGTTGCTGGTGAGTATTTGCTTCAGATTGGGGGACTGTCTGTAAGCAAGGACTGGCCTGTCTCCCAAGATCTGTGAGAGTGATGGCTCGTCCTTCAGGATAGGTTGTAGATCCTTGATGATGCGTTGGAGAGGTTTTAGTTGGGGGCTGAAGGTGATGGCTAGTGGCGTTCTGTTGTTTTCTTTGTTGGGCCTGTCCTGTAGTAGGTGACTTCTGGGTACTCTTCTGGCTCTGTCAATCTGTTTCTTCACTTCAGCAGGTGGGTATTGTAGTTGTAGGAATGCATGATAGAGATCTTGTAGGTGTTTGTCTCTGTCTGAGGGGTTGGAGCAAATGCGGTTATATCGTAGAGCTTGGCTGTAGACAATGGATCGAGTGGTATGATCTGGATGAAAGCTAGAGGCATGTAGGTAGGAATAGCGGTCAGTAGGTTTCCGATATAGGGTGGTGTTTATGTGACTATCGCTTATTAGCACCGTAGTGTCCAGGAAGTGGATCTCTTGTGTGGACTGGTGCAGGCTGAGGTTGATGGTGGGATGGAAATTGTTGAAATCATGGTGGAATTCCTCAAGAGCTTCCTTTCCATGGGTCCAGATGATGAAGATGTCATCAATGTAGTGCAAATAGTGTAGGGGCATTAGGGGACGAGAGCTGAGGAAGCGTTGTTCTAAGTCAGCCATAAAAATGTTGGCATACTGTGGGGCCATGCGGGTACCCATCGCAGTGCCGCTGATTTGAAGGTATACATTGTCACCAAATGTGAAATAGTTATGGGTCAGGACAAAGTCACAAAGTTCAGCCACCAGGTTAGCCGTGACAGTATCGGGGATACTGTTCCTGACGGCTCGTAGTCCATCTTTGTGTGGAATGTTGGTGTAGAGGGCTTCTACATCCATAGTGGCTAGGATGGTGTTTTTAGGAAGATCACCAATGGACTGTAGTTTCCTCAGGAAATCGGTGGTGTCTCGAAGATAGCTGGGAGTGCTGGTAACGAAGGACCTGAGGAGGGAGTCTACATAGCCAGACAATCCTGCTGCCAGGGTGCCAATGCCTGAGATGATGGGGCGTCCAGGATTTCCAGGTTTATGGAACTTAGGCTTGAATAGAGACTGGGAATGGATGAGTCATTACACAAAGTAAAACTATTTCCCCATGGTATTTCTCCCTCCCACCCCACCCCCCACTGTTCCTCTGATATTCTTGTTAACTGCTGGAATTAGCCTACCTTGCTTGTCACCATGAAAGGTTTTCCTCCTTCCCCCCCCCTGCTGCTGGTGATGGCTTATCTTAAGTGATCACTCTCCTTACAGTGTGTATGGTAAACCCATTGTTTCATGTTCTCTGTGTGTGTTTATATATAAATCTCTCCTCTGTTTTTTTCCACCAAATGCATCCGATGAAGTGAGCTGTATGCTCTAATAAATTTGTTAGTCTCTAAGGTGCCACCAGTACTCCTTTTCTTTTTGCGAATACAGACTAACACGGCTGCTACTCTGAAACCTGTTTTTAAAGATGGTATCTTGTGAAAAATATTTTAAAGTTTCCTTTTTGGATATCATATTTTTCACATAATGTTGGTTTTTTTTTAATTTTTTTTCTTTACTTAGTTTTTATTATATTAGGGACATTTGCCTGAAGACAAAATATTTGCTTCTTAAAAGTACAGTTCCGCTTTTAAGAACAACTATGTACAAATGCCTTATGTTCCCTGTGCGTAATCAATCAGATCTGGTGACTTTAGTAACAAGAATAAGATCTGATTGCTTTTTACTTTTGTTTGTCCTGCAAAGCTAACTCAGCTAAAAAAAAGCCATGTCTACATAGGGAATTTTATCCCCTCCCCTTCCACCCTTCCACAAAATCCTGTTCATGCTACTGCCACTTCATGTAACACTTACCAAAATATATTTCTGAACCACTTCTCATATATCCAGGGGAATCTATCACAGTTTTACTAAATTTAATATAATTTTAAGTGAAAAATATCAGGTTTTGAAGTAACTATTTTATTTACTGAAATGCTACTGTTTTAAGGGTTAGATTGATGTATTGCTGTTACATATGCTTATGGGAATAGTGCAGCTAGAGTCAGAGGATGCAGAATGTGAGTTGCAAGTGGTCATGTCACAGGGCATCGAGATACCTGTTGCTTAAGGAGTCCAGGAAGTGCTGTATCTCAGAGTCTGAACAACGAGCAGATGAAAGGTTCCAGATCAGAGCCAGATAAAGGATGTAGGCACCATGGAGCCATGCCTAGGCATCCAGCTCGTGGAGTTATGTGGTTAAAAGAGAATCTCGGCTTTTTAGCACTCCTGGGTAAAAAGGAAAGCTTGAAAACATGGATTTAAATAATCTATGTAATCTGTCTGAATTTGCAGAAAGCCTGAATTAATTGATCTGAGAGATTTGAACTGCCCCCTATATCTTAGTGAGAAGTTAATTTCAAAATCCACCAAACTGATGACTCTGCCACCAAGAGCAAAGCAGAGGACTTAGTAGATGGCAGAAGAAGTATGCTGCAGGCCTGAACTACCCACCCAAGCACATATGCCTCAGCTGCTGGGATAAGTACTGGGCATGCCACTCTTCTCTCTCCAGTTATGAGAGTGTGACCTGAGGTGCCTGGGGCAGCCCTCACTGGAAATGCCAAGGTCAGGGCAGGCTGCAAAAAGGAGAGCAGATACTCCCAAGACTAGTGGGTAACACAGTAGTTAAACTCCCCAACTAGTCACAAACTGCGCTTCTGATCCCCCACAATGGTTATCAAGAACCCGAAGAAGAAGAAGAAGAAGAAGAAATCATACAGCCCCCTTATTGCATTTTTGTTTTCTGGCTTCCTATCAGCACCTAGGTCCAGTACACTAAGAAGTTATTTTAAAACTGCTCACTATACAAAATGTTCTTCTGATCCCAAAGGGCCAGGCACACTGCCAGGTCAATATTAGGTTGAATCTTACCCAAAATACCATGTTGCCAGCCAATCCTTTAGTGTCCAGAATTAAAGATTTATTATAAAGAAAAAAAGAACAAGAAGAGAGCTGTTAAATGGTAAAGCAGTCACATGCATACAAAGATTCAGATTCAGTGTATCAGGTTCTTAGTAGTACTGGTGAGTTTGCCGGCTTGACAGTCCCTCTGGAATACATCCACAGTTTAGATGAGTTATTCAGTCCTTTGTTCAGAGCTTCATTTGTAGAAAGTTTACTCTAGAGGTAAGGAATGAAGACAAAATGGAGGATATGATGCAGCTGCCCTTTATAGTCCTTTTGCCATGCAGCTTGTATTTCCTTTGTTTCAAACACAAGCTGCCCAGAACATGGCCTGGAAGCCTTAGAATTCTGTCGATAGGCATGCCTCTACATGCCTTGCTGAGTCATAAGATGTAGCCCCTGGTCCTTTCAGTGGGTTCATTGTACAGTTCATGGGCCCTCAAGCAGGCTAGGCAGTGCTGATGCCAATCTGTTTGGAGATGTCATCCAGATGCACAGCACAAATTTGGAAATACAGATATACTATACATATCTATAACGTACAATACAGAGGTGATACAAACATATAAACAAGATTATCATACTTGGCAAATTATAACATTTTTGCAGATACCTTACGTGGCATATCTGGCACAACTCATTGCAATTTTACAATATTGGTATTAATAATATTCTAAAGTGTCCCCCAGATTCCACACAGCATCACAGAGAGGGAGCCCCTGTAAGTAGTAGTAACTTGTGACTGACAAAATCAAAGACCTAGATACATGATCTTTTCCATAGGGGTATATGTTAGTACTAATCTTCAACACTCCCATTCTACAGTTGTACATCTAACTCTAGCTTCCTCAACACCCTAATCATAAATTTGCTTCTGATGCATCCCATGAAGCAAAACACTAGTGGCAATCAGAGCCAGTTGGGAAGTTTCTGAGAAAATGTTCTTGATCAGAAAATGCCAATTTGTTGAAACCCAAACTTTGCGTGGAAACTTATCTGTTTCAAAAAAAGTTAATAACCAATAACCCAGTGGTTAGGGCCCTCACCTGGGATGTCAAATCTCTGCTTTGCCTTATTCAGAACAGGGACATAAAGCTGGCTGTCTCACATCCAAGATGATTGCCCTAACCACTGGGCTATTGAGCTCATTATTTCATTAAAAAAATTGGTGTTGATCCAATGTGGAATAAAAACAACAAAAGAAAAATTCCATCCAGTCTTAGTGGCAATTAATTATTCATATCCTCTCCATTTTAAAAACTGAAAGGACTTTTTCCTTTTTTTCAATGAGAGATGGAAATATATCAGTCACTGGCCAGGGCTTCTCCTCACCTCAAAAATATATGCTGCTGCACCAAGTCTCTTGCAAGGAAATTTATATTTT
Source organism: Dermochelys coriacea (assembly GCF_009764565.3). Lineage (NCBI taxonomy): Eukaryota > Metazoa > Chordata > Testudines > Dermochelyidae > Dermochelys > Dermochelys coriacea. Next base: position 98,189,999 of record NC_050069.1, read on the forward strand.
TTTAATATAAGAAAGTACACAAGCAGAAAGGACAACCGTTTAACTAAGTTCTTATGTTCAGGCTTCACCTTCACCCCTCTTAGGTGGCCATTTCTCAGTTCTGACTAGCACTGCTCTCTCTCTGGGGCAGCAGTCTTAGAGCTGTCTCCCTGAGCACCTGGCCTCTTGCTCCAGGTGACCCACCACAGGAGTTAGCTCCATTCCACCATGGCTTTCCTTTTCCAGGCACAGCCCAACTCATTCAATCCCCACTTCTTTCTTCCTACTAGCAGCCCTTTATAGGCTTGGGTGTAGCTCAGCCTTCTTTAATTGGCCGGATTGGACTCACCTGCTCTGGTCCAGCGCACTGGGCCTAGTCTATCCAGAGGGACCAGCTACCCTGTGACAATATCACAATGGAATAAATGGGAATACGGTACAAAATTTTAATTAATGTAGCCTCAATCCCAAATAATTATCCTTTCCTGTTGACATTAATGCTTCTTATCAATTTGAAGACGACATTAACTTTTATAATTGTATCTCTTCAGTCTAATATATTCCTTGTCAGCTCAATAATCTCCCTTGAGTTCTTTTACTAATGAATTAATTTGATCAAATTGATGTTTAAATTTCTCTGCAATGCTTTTTAAAGGCATTGCATGTTAGATACTTACAGTATGCTCTAAATCTTGCTCTACCATGTCACAGCTTTCTAAAAGACTGCCAAATAATCCTAAAATATCTTTATATCCATAGGTGCTGGAATTAGTAGTGCTGCAGGTACTGCCATACCTGCTCGCTTGAAGTTGTAATAACAACCCAAATACACGCCTTCAGCCTCCTCACTATAAAAATTGTTTCAGCACCACTGTTTATGTCCCTTCCAGATGCATGAAGAGACAATACATGCCTTGCACAGCATTTTTGTTGTTTACGTAGGCCCCCATATAGGAAAGCATATCAGGACAGCACTTAAGCATATGCTCAGTCTTACGAAGCTCAGTGAGACTTAAGCACTTGATTAAGTGCTGTCCTGAACAGGGATGGGCTTGATCAGTACCTTAGTTCATTGTCATTTGTGTCTTCATTCCCATAGACAAACATACACCTTTCAGTCTGTTTAGAAGCTGGTTTTCTATAGCAACTATATATTGCTTCATAGCTATTGAATGGATGTATCCTGGGCTACTTCTCTGCAAGAAAGGCATACATGATAGTATCACTGAGGCATAAGAGCCTGATCCAAATTGCACTGAAGCCAATAGGAGTCTTTCCATTGTCTTTGAAATCCGTTGGGTTAGGGACCAAGAAAACAGAAAGCACCACAATGAATCATATATAGTGAAGAAGTGGAAAATATACCCCATGTTTAAGTCAATACTAGCATGCATATTGAGATGGACATTTGTAGAAATGAAGCTGTGAGTTTCAGTACTGTGTAATTGAGATATTTTGTTGCTTTTTTTTTTTTTTAGATTCACTATTGAAATAATATTCAAGTTGAATTTTTTCCCTTTAGAAGTATATTCCTGAAAGCAAAGCATTATTGTCAAATTCTACTTATATGTTTACCTTTTCAAGTTATTCTAAATGCTGATGTCAACTCTGAATTTGGTAAAATGTAATAGCTTAAAGCCAGCTAGTTCCATCAGGATAAGAGTGACTGAGGAAACATAAAAGATCATATTGTGAAGATGAAGGTTTTTTACTTTGAAAGAAATTATGGGTGTTTCAGAGAGGGCTTTATTTCTTTTAGATGGAATCCTGAGATGCCCTTCAAGTGATGACTACAATCAGTGTCGCAAACCTAGCAACTGCAATTTCCACTTCAAAAATAAGAAAAGCTAAGTTCCAGGAAAAAAACAAGACTTTGGACTAGACCCTCAGCTGCTACAAGTAAGTATAGCTTCATAATCACCAATACCACAACTGAGCCAATTTACTTGAGCTGAATCTGAACTGCTTAGAAATTCCACTGTAAGATTTGCTCACATCGTTTGTTTTTGCTTTTCTTCCACCTTTGCTTCTGACTCAGTATAGTAATTATAGTTATTCTATAATACTTGAAAGTCCTCAATACTTCATTAAGAGTTAATAAATGAATCTCAGCTATATCTTTTTCCCTAATAAATTTAATTTAATCTTAGAACACTTTATGGAGATGTATAAAATTGTCATGCATTCTAATCTGCAAATGCTTCTTAACAAGTTAATTCCACAAAATAATCTATCAATTATTATCAAGTTTTTTAATGTAATTTAAACCCTGATCCTATAATGTGATGTGGTCAGGCAGACTCCAGCAACCTTCTGCTATGCTTGAACAGAGCCCTAAGGTAGCTGTATGTTGGTGCAGGAAGCCATTCATACACATCACATTGTAGAATAGAGGTTTTAAGCATAAATTTGATTTAGTCAAGATCCAGGCTGAGGTTCAGACAGACTTTTACCTTTTCCCAACCAGTGCAGTAACAAAAACTAACATGAAAACTTTTATTTTCTCCTAGATACCTGCTATTCCTCAGTGTGTGACCTGAAATAAATCAGACGGAACTGCAGTTGATTGGTAAGTGTCCTCTGCAAACTAGAAAATACTCTGTTTTGTCAGTTAGTTGATTCATTTTCAGCTTGTTCAACAGCTAAGTAATAAACATTTCTGTCACTTCACTGAATTCACAAAATTAACCAGAGAGATTGTGGAAAACAAATGGGAATGCTTGGCTATACTTTCTTTCCATCTTTGAGTAACAGCAAAAAGCTACTCTACTCATGATCAATTTGTCTCTTTATTGTAAAAAATTATATTTTGTATTATATGCAGAATATTTTCCTCTCATACATACTACCTCAAGTCTCTCTGAAAACATCTGTGAATAGACATAAAAATCTCTATGAACATGTAGAAAGTCCACTACTTTTGAATATCTTCTTCATCATCTAGTCTTTAAATGGCTATGTTTTATAGGTTTACTCCATATTTTGTAAAAGCATATGAGCAGTGTGGAATAGAATTAAATGCCTGCCTTTTGGAAAGAGGGGAGAAAGCTCTTTAGATGGTGGTTCTCATTTACATAGAATTTATACTGTCCCAGATAATCTCCCTGGTCCCCCAGTTCTTCATACTGAAGGGGCTCTTTGTGTATTGATCTCTCTGTCCCTTTAAGAATGGAAGTCTGCTGTCTTTTTGGCTCATTTCCCTAAATCAGACTGCCTGACTGGACTCCATAAATCCAGGATCTACTCAAAGAGAAGGGGTGGAGATAAGTGCGGTTGGGAGGGGGGAGACATCACCATTTTCTCCTTTCCAGGCCTTTGGAGGTTAAGTGCAAAAGTTAATATAGATTGGGGTTCCCTCTAATTTTTTCTATCCATGTGCGGAATTAATTTTGTTATGTGCGCCAAATTATCGAGGTCATGTGCGGATGTGAGCCACCAGTAGAAACAAAAAACCTATATATATATATATATATATTTAAGGTTACCATAGGGATAATTACTGCAGCCAGGACAGGTTAGGCATTTTAGAATTCACTACTCAAAGAATTAAATTTAAGCATAGGAGAGAAATAAAATTATGAAATGCATATACCAGTCAAAAAACTCAAATAACAGCACTTTGAAAGAATAAAATTACAGAGAATATATGTGCATTGCAGGAAATACCCAGAAGTAACAACAACAATAACAAAAGTATGCATTGGGAGGTGAGTGTGAAAGAGACCGAATGTGTGTGTGTGTGTATGTGAGACAGAGGCTGCGTGTCTGTGTCTCTCTGAGAGACATAGAGACAGACTCTGTGTGTGTGTGAGAGAGAGAGAGACAGAGAAAGAGACACACACACACACACAGTGTGTGGGTGTGCTGGCTGATGGGGAAGTCTATGAGAGACCATGCATTGTCTCTTTAAGGTTTGCATCAGAAGTATCAGGCAGCAGCAGCTGCCAGCAGCTCTCTTGCTCCTGACCTCTGTCTCCCCTCCCCTGCTCTGTAGAGATGGGGTACATGGTCATGGGGGAGGGGGAGAGACAGAGTGTGTGTGTGGATGTCTGAATGGGTGTGAGACACAGAGACAGAGTGTGTGTGCTGACTGCCTGGGAAGTCTACGAGAGATAGGGTTGCAAACCCTCCAGGATTGTCATGGAGTCTCCAGGAATTCAAGATTAATCTTTAATTAAAGAGTAGGTCATGTGATGACACCTCCAGGAATACGTCCAACCAAAATTGGCAACCTTAATGAGAGACCATGCGCGGTCTCTTCAAGGCACTTACCAGACTGCAGTAGCTGAGTTCTCCTGCTGCTGACCCCTGTCCCCATTCCCCTGCTCTGCAGAGATGGGATACATGGGCAAGGAGGAGGAGGGGAAACCCTGACATCAGTACCTCCTCTATCACCCCCGCTCTCTACAGCAAGCAGGAGAGTCCCAGGATCAGCTGGCCAGGGGCTCCAAGGCACAGGACAGGAGCAATATGGATGCAAAGCAGTGGGGGGAGGGGCACCTGAGCACACACCACTGTGCACAGCTCTGCTAATCAAGTGCACAGCACTTGATTTACTCCTGGGTGGCCACACAACCACGCAGCTTAGAGGAAACACAGACTGGGGTCATATTACTATGTAGAAGAGCTGTTGGCATACCTAATTTATTCAGTTTTCTGGCCATTCAAAAACAATTGTCAGGTCAAACCAAAATGAATTTTAAAAATTTTTTTGATTAATCACAAATTTGAAAAAAAAATACTCCAGGTCGAACAAAACATTTTTATTTCAAGAACTTTGTTTTAAAAATAAAACTGAAGGATGTTTCAAAACAAAAAGTCATTTCAAATTGAAAAATCAAAACTTATTGTTCTAAAAATGTTGCAATGAAAAGTTCCATTTTTTTTTTCAAATTTCTTTTACTTTGTTTTCTGTGGTTGTTTTTTTCAACACAAACAATTCAGTGAAACCAAAATAGGTTCACTAAATGTTTGATGTCACTGAATCTGTATTTTTCAAAGAAAAAAGTTTAGGATGAAAAATTTCACCTAGCAATACCATGGAGCCATTTCATGCAGATCCCAGGGAAAGCTGAAGCCAGACAGGACATTGAGGATCAGAACAGAAGCAGAGATATGGGGTCTCAGGCAAATCTCTGGGGGATCTGAGCAGTTTGGAGCCACTCCTGTCAACTAATCCATGATTTGGAATCAAACCCTTGTGACACAAAGTTAGGGGAGGAACTCTCAGGGAAAACCTTGTGATGATTGTCTCCCCCTGACAACTCCTTCAGTTGCCTTTGTTATGGAAAAGGATGCCCAGGTCAGCATATTTTGCATAAATACATCACCACAATGAGGGTTTGATCACATAAAGAGGTGTTGCACAAATTTTGCAGGCAGTGTTCAGTTGTCTTCTTTTGAAAATGTCGTCACTAGATGCATTCTTGTGGTAATAAGTGGTTAATGCCGAAAAAAATACTTTTAAAAGTTTGCAAGACATAATATGTACTACTTGTAGTATAGTTTTGGTGCCGAAATAGGCTGCAAGTTACTCTTTCTCTGTACAAAAGTGAAAGGCGTAGGTCTGTTTCTGAGAGAATATTTCTTTTTTGAAATAGGTCCTATTTTGAAATCTTTCTTGCATTTTGCAGCTAATATATTACTGCTCTCTGCTGCCTGCTTTGCAATTCTGTTTACTCTGTTTTAAGATCAAACATGTCTCAAGGGAAATGAAATCATGCCTTTTACTAACCTGTTTCCTCCGATTTGATGGAGCAAGTGCATCAATCCTGAGGAAATTGTTCAAGAGCTATCATAAAAAAAAATGAATAGCGCTAAAAACAGCACCACAGGTATTTGTGTATCGTGCATTACCTTTGGAAACAAGAGGCCTGAGGTGGAATAATTCTCAATAAAAATTCAAGACACTATGCTAACAAGGGAATGAGTGACTTGAGTAATAAATTGATTAAATCATAGACTCATAGGACTGGAAGGGACCTTGAGAGATCATCTGGTCCAGTCCCTTGAATTCATGGCAGGACTAAGTATTATTTAGACCATCTCTGATAGGTGTTTTTCTAACCTGTTCTTAAAAATCTCCAATGATGGAGATTCCACAACCTCCCTAGGCAATTTATTCCAGTGCTTAACCAGCTTGACAGTTAGGAAGTGTTTCCTAACGTCCAGCCTAAACTTCCCTTACTGCAATTTAAGCCCATTGCTTCTTGTCCTATCCTCAGAGGTTAAGAAGAACAATTCTTCTCCCTCCTCCTTGTAACAACCTTTTATGTGCTTGAAAATGGTTATCATGTCCCCTCTCAATCTTCTCTTTTCCAGACTAAACAAACCCAATTTTTTTCAATCTTCCCTCATAGGTCATGTTTTCTAGACCTTTAATAATTTTTGTTGCTCTTCTTTGGACTTTCTGAAATTTGTCCACATCCTTCCTGATATTTGGTGCCCAGAACTGAACACAATACTTCAGTTGAGGCCTAATCAGTGTGGAGTAAAGCAGAAGAATTACTTCTCATGTTTTGCATGCCTGCTAATACATCCTAGAGTGATATTCGCTTTTTTTGCAACAGTGTTACACAGTTGACTCATATTTAGCTTGTGGTCCACTATGACCCCCAGATCCCTTTCTGCAATACTCTTTCCTCGGCAGTCATTTCCCATTTTGTATGTGTGCAACTGATTGTTCCTTCCTATGTGGAGTACTTTGAATTTGTTCTTATTGAATTTCATCCTATTTACTTCAGACTGTTTCTCCAGTTTGTCCAGATCATTTTGAATTTTAATCCTATCCTCCAAAGCTACAAACATTGGTGTTCCTCAGCTAACTGAAATATTGCCCAAATATATCTTAGGCAATGCACAGATATCTGCTTCCTCATTTCTAAAGAGCAGAGTTAAAGACATTTAGGGAACTAGTTAGTGCAGTCAACTGGACTAAAGAGATCAGAGCCTTAAATGTGGAGGAGGCTTGGAATTTATTTAAGTCAAAGGCTCAAAAATGATCTGGAATTTGCATCCTGAGCAAGAGGAAAAAATCTTGTAGGAAAGGGATCCAGACCTAACTAGACGACTAACCACCTCAAAAAGGATATTAGAAGTTAGCAGAGAATCTACAAGGAACAACAGATTGATCAGCAAAGAAAACTACATCTTGGGGTTCAGAAATTGTAGGATAACAGTGAGAATCGTTAAAAGTCAAGTTGAGTTAGACCATGTAAAAAAAATGAAAAAAATAGTAAAGGTTCTTTAACCATATAAGTAAAAAGAGAACAAGAAAAGAAGTGGAAATGCTACATAGCAAGAATGGGATACAGATTAAAGTTAATCTAGGTATGACCCTAAAACTAAATGAGTACTTCTCTTCCATTTTCAGTGAGGAAGATAATGTGCAACATGGGGGCAAAGGCAGGATGGCTAGTAGAAATGAGTGTATAGAAGTGACCACATGTGAGGTGAGAAAAAAACACAGAGTTTAATGTGCTCACAGGGAACAGATAATCTCCTCCTCAGAATACTGGCACAGGAAATTGCAAGTCTGGTATCAGGGATTTTTAATCTATCAAATGAAGGGTGATACTGTATGGGAACAGCTAATGTGATATTGATATTTGAGAAAGAGAAAAAATGATCCAGGCAACTACAGCCCCATTATTCTGACCTCAACAGTATGCAAAGGATTAGAAACAATTTTGAAAGAAAAAATAACTAAACACAAGGAGGTAAACAAAAAATTGGATAGAATTCAATGTGGGTTGCAAAGGTAGATCATGCCAAACAAATCTGAAATAGTTTTTTATAAGATAACTAATTTTTTAAACAAGGGAAGTGCGGTAGATCTAATCTATTTGGTGTTCAGTAAAACATTTGATATGGTACAGCTACCACATGGGAAATTATTACCTAAAATGGAAAAGATGGGGGGGTTGTATACAAATTTCAAAATAGGTAAGGAACTGGCTAAAGAAGAGATAACAATGGCTTGTGCAGAAAGGAGAACTCTCTGGGTGGAGGGAGGTTAACTAGTAGAATTCCTCAAGGTTTGGTCTTGGGACAGATATTATTTAATATTTTCATTAATGACCCTGACAAAAAGTAGGAGCGTACTAATGAAATTTTCTGTAGCACAAAATTGGGGTTGCCTGCAATAGCTGGGGACTTATCTCAGTGGCCCACGAGGTCCCTTCCAGTCCTATGTCCAATGTTCCTACTGGAAGTGGCCCCATCCAGGAAGCCCAGCTCCCTGGTTGAGTAAATGGGAGACCATTGTTACTTCTTCTTGCCTGAAGAGTTCAAATGCTAACAAGAAGAGAGGAGTATTTTCACCAATAGAAACGCATCTACCAGGAAGAGAGGTCCTGGGTTAGTTAGCAGGTTTCCAAGGTACTCCCAAGCTCCAGGATTTAAGAGGAGAAGGAACGCTTGAATGTGCTTCCCATGTTATGTGCACTCAGTCTTCAGCTTTTACAAACTGGTGTAGCTCGATTGAAGTAAAGAGTAAGAGACTGATTTACACAACTTGAAGATCAGGCCCTTATGGGTAGACTGAGAACCATGTAACAAACTTATAAAATGCACACTTTCACCACCTGGAGAGTTCATTGGCTCCTGCTTCTGAACTCAGAGTTAACTCCTTTCTTTTTCCCTGCCCTGGGAATGGGGTTTTTTGTTACATGACACCAGTGGAGGTTCCAGCCTGTCCTTCCCCATGCGGAGGATAGACTTTCAAGGCAAGAACCAGTGGCATTTATTTTCTTTCACTCCACCTGCTGAATGAGTTGCCTGAATATGGAATGGATGGCAGGGATGTTAGAGTGCAATGTATTGTTTACAAAATAGACCTGATTCTGAGAGGTGTTGAACACCCAAGACTCCCATTGTCTTTAATGTCTGTAATGGTTTCTCAGTGCTGCTCAGGACTGAGCCCTATAGATAGACAATATTCAGCTGTCTGAATGGCACCATTATTAGTGGTGTTTGGCCTGTTCATCATTTGATGTATGTTTCTCTAATTGGCATCTGTTACTTGCTTCTTAATAAGATCTCAATAACTATATTAACGGCGTTGGAAGCTCCAGTCTCTTGCCAGTATTAAAATTAATAGATGGACTTCATTCATAATCATGATCTTTCTGAAAAGTATTACTACCTGTCCCATTTGCTATATCATAGACTTATCATTTGTCTGTTTGTTTGTTACAGTTGTACAGCAATCTGAAAATAAATTGCACAGGCTAAGTAAGATGAACAGGCTGATTGGCAAATGCATAAAAATCATTGAAAAACAGCAAAGCATAGATGACTAGGAGGGAGCAAAAATTAGACTTTATTCCATGCCAGCAAGTAATATGAACATATGAGCTCTCATTTAATGACAAATGACATTGTATGCACAGAGAATAATATGGATCTGTACAAAAAATGTTAATATTTTCCTTGTCAAACAGAATCGTTTTTAAGATGAGATATTGAGCTTAATTCTCCAGTCTTTGCACCTTCCACAAACTGCATGTCAGTATTTCCAAAACAGAATAGCAATATTTTATATCTACTTTGCACTGATGTAAATGGTCACAAAATGCAATGACGTGGAGAGTAAGGCTGCATACATTCAAAATGTATACTTTTAACATCCAGAAAAATATCTGGCTAGCAGAAAAGCTCCACATTTAGAAAATCCCTTCTCTTCTAATTCTTTTTATTAAAAGGAAGAAAAGACAAAGAATGTAGTATTGTGTACTTTAAAATCCAATGCAAAGTTTTTGCTCTCAGGTCCCTCTCTTTCTGAAGACCAGATGCAGGCACACATACTATAATTGGATAGTCCCATACAAATCCCTCACGGAAGTTTTGATAGTGACAACATTCTAGCTACCTTGTAGCAGTAGAACTCACTGGGCAAGCAGTTCAGATAGGTTGGATAGCAGTGTTTTCTTGGATTCAGAGTTTTAATGCAAAGACTATGCAGACAACAGTTTTAAATGTTTATAATGATTTTTGATGGCAATAGTCTTCAGTTCTCTTCCACTTTCATCACTCTATAGATATCTGCTATTCACTCTCAAATTCACTATTGGGATCATTCTTCTTCAGCCATGGCTCAACCCTCTTCCTCAGTTCTCACACCTTGTTGTCCTATTGTCTCTTTTCTTCCTCTAGGTTTCTACTCCTTGTAGGGGTGATGGAGTCTTCCTAATAGTGGGGTGGGAGAGGGGCATGAAACCTTATCCCCTTTCTGGCCCTGACCTTGCCCTTCCTCTTCCCTCTGGGGCTCTGCTTCCCCAGCTAAACCGGGAGCCAGGGAGCCCAGGCCCCACCTGCATAGGTGGGGGGACCCAAGAGAAGCCCCCAGCCCATGTCCCGGCCCCCCGGGCTCCTCACTCAGGGTGGGTGGAGAAACTGTGGCTCCCCACGGCTGCCCGCACAGTTCTTATCCTGACTTGACTCCAGCTTCCAGGCTCAGGGGCCAAAGGGCCACACCTAAGCCATGGTAAGAGCTGCCTGGTCAGCTGTGGGGAGCCGTGGACACTCTATCTGCTGTGGGCAGAGAGTCCAGGGGGGCAGGTACACAGGCCAGGGGCTTCTCTTGGGCCCCCCCATCCTGGGCAGGTGGAGAGGCTGCGGCTCCCCACAGTTGCCAGGGCTCCCCAGCCTCTCTTACCCAAGTGGGGCTCCAGCTTCCAGCCCAGCTGGGGAGTAGGGTCTTGGAGAGGAAGAAGAAGGGTAGGGGGCCGAACCTGTAGTGAAAAGGGACAGGCCAGGCTCATCCACTTTCAAAAGTGGAAGGGCCATCCATGGCCCCTTGGCCAACCATGTTCCGGTGTCCCATGGTCATCACCATGCTTCTTGTATACACTGTATCTATCATTTTCTCCTACGCACTGGAACAGGGTACTGTACACTGTGAACAGAATCATAGCTCACATATGTAAATGAATGGCATGCTGTCGCTGTATGCAAGGCATGCATTGCATGTCCCAAGACTGGCTGTGCCCACAGGATGATTCCATCTGGCCTCCAAACACGTGAACAAAATGGCATCCTCTGCACGGTATGACGTGATACATACAATGAGTGTGAGATCATGCTATATGGAGGATGCTTTTTGCATGTATGTGTATAGTTGCATGCCTGACTAAACTTGGCCCTAAATGAGAGAGGATGTCATTTCAAGAGGATCTGTAATAAGTAGCATTTCTGGCTTTCCCTGACCAGGGTTCCTCTACTCCAACTGCTTCTTGAACTCCAGCACAGAATTTAGCATACCCTGACTTGTATAAAATGTTGCTTTCCTTATTTTTGTTTTAAGTTCCTATTTTCCTGAGAGCCCAGTGAGCCACCTCTGCCTTCTTTTATTGCTCTCCTGGTTGGCTTTCATTTTCTGTCTCCTGGGATTATCCTTTTAGAATAATATTCTTCAATTCTATAGCATCTTTTATCACAGCTCATTAAAATCACTAATTAGTTAAATCTCACAACCCACAGACATCATAGATATCTGCATTATTATCCCTGCTTTATAGATAAGGAGGCCGAATCAGGAAAGTGACTTGTTCAAGATTATACAGCAATCTGTTTCCAGAGATTGGTGTTATATCCAAGGTTCTCTTTCTTTAGGCCTAAATATTTCTTGAGGAAACAATCAAAAGACAGATTGTCTTTGAGAGGTTTGATTTTTATCAAGTTTATTTGCTATTGGAAATTATTTGTCAAATATTATTTCTGCAAACAATTGCTTCTCCTGATGTCAGCAGTGTGGAAGGCTTGGCTGCACTGATAGGGAGATGGGCAGCTCCTGGGAAGGAGAGATCTTGCTCAGGCATACTGGGGTCTACATCCCCTTGTGCCTCAAAGTACATGTTGGAGTGAGTCTGGGGGAGGCAGAAGGGCTTCTGTGCCTCCCACTGGGCAGCTGGGGAGAATTAGGAGGGCCAATTAGCACTCAGTCCCTCTCCCCATCCAATTTAAATCCTTTTCAGGCATCTAGGGGGCAGCTTGCTGTAGTTCAGGGATTCTCAAACTTCATTGCAGCACGACCCCTTTCTGATGACAAAAATTACTACATGACCCCAGGAAGGGGGATTGAAGCCTGAGCCCACCAGAGCCCTGGTGCCCCAGGCAGGTGGGGGAGCACAAAGCCCAAGCCCAAGGGCTGGCGCCCCAGGGCTGAAGCCAAAGCCTGAGCCCCACTCCCCAGGGCTGAAGTCTTTGGGTTTCAGCCTGAGGGGGTGCGGCTCAGGCTTCAAATTCGGCCTCAGGCAGCAGGGCTTGGGCTTTGGCCCTGGGCCCCAGCAAAACTAACACAAGCCCTGGTGACCCCATTAAAATGGAGTCGCGACTCACTTTGGGGTCCCAACCCACAGTTTGAGAACTGCTGCAGTTGTTTCCCCTCCCTCCCTGTAGCTGAGGTATGTTGAACTGTATTTCCAGGATGCTATGGGTCTGTATGTTGTGGGTATCAGGAAGGAATTTTTTCCCCATTGGACAAACCGGCACTGGTCTCACCTTCCTCACAGCTTTATGGCAACACAAGTTAGGTTAAAAAGTGTAAGAATAGGAATTTCAACATTATGAGGAATATAGGAATGTTAGTTTGTTGCAACTTGTGGCCAGTGTCCTGTGCAGATAATGGCTAAAAGGGCCAGCTCCCAGAGGCAAAAGAAATTGGTGGACCTTTTGTCTGCAAGGAGAAGGAGACCTGAAATCTTTGCAACCTGAGTTCCCCCTTGATAAGAGGATTCAGAGGGATGCTCAGAGTTAGTGCGTTAGTGAAGAGTTATTGGTTATATGCTGTGAGCCCTTTAATCTCATACTGGACCAAACTAAATATCTGGTGTGTGAGAAAGGATCAGCAAATAGTGCCCCTCACCATTGTTAAGTTAATAAAGTTTCAGCCTAGCACTTAAATCCATCCCTATGTCTGTCTTTCATTCACATACATGTCTTGATCAATTTGGATTGCAGCTTTTTGCCAATAATTTACTGATAGTAAATTAACTAATTTACTATAGTATATAGTATATTATATCTGAAGTTTGAGCTGTGTTAGTTAGTTTGGACTGAACATGCCCCAATGTATGTTTCTGTTCCCTCAACGGATGAGTGTAACTCTTGGAATCAAATTTCACTAGTTCAGAAGTCACTTTAGGTGAAAATGTTATAAAATCTATTTCCACAAGTATTCTGGCCAATAAACTTGTTCATTTTCAATATCGATGGAAAAGAACATATAAAGGGGGAAGGATTTTAACAGAATCAACATCCATTTGTTATTTTCACAGAAAATTTGCTGATAGAGATGTATTCCCCTACCTCTAAACCTAACACCACCCAAGTGAGACTCCGCTTATTAAACCCAGCTAGACAAGTGTAGGCTTTCAAAGCAGAATAATATTGGGCCTACGGCTAGGAGCGATTTAACATAGAGACAGTGGTAGCAAGCAGCACCCATTCATGTAAAGGCATCTATGACCAAAAGAGAACCTAATGAAAAGATGAGTAGTATTAAAGTCTAAGATGCAGCTCTCTGGAATTCTCACTTGCGGGGGCATGAGAGGATGCTGTACAGATACATTAGTAGAAGTCTGAGGGGTGAGCTTATGTGTATTTCTTTAATGGTGCTACCATTAAAATAAAGAATCCTCAGTCCAAAAAATACTCTTGTAGTGGATCTGAATTGCCAAGTGCTGCAAAATCATGTCCCTTCACATTACTTTCAATGATTAAAAAGCTGAGAGTGCAAAGCCAAGCTATGAGCAATCCATCAGCATTTTTAGCCACAGTACAGCTTTTAAATATAGTTTAAGCTCTTGACTATTTGCTGAGTCTGTGGGAGTTAAAAGGACTATTTGCTGGATTCCAACTGTGGTGTTAACCTCTGCATCTCGCTGGGTACCTTTCCTTGCTCCATAGTACAGATATTGATTTTGGTTTCGATATTTTAAGCATTAAGGCCCTGATTCTCCACTATCTTGTCCCCGATACAGTCATTTCCCCTTGTGTATAGAGAGTGAACAGTGAGTGTAAAACATTACATAATCATAATAATAGTATTTCACACCCAGTTTGCACAGCTATAAAGGGCTACAAAGGGTGAGATGCATTGGAGAATTACATCTTCAGGGTGTGTCTAAACCCTCATTTCCACACTGCTAGAACTTCAGTAAGCCTTCATTTTTTTTCTCCCCTATTAGGACTAGGACATATTGTTATTGCTCTGGCCTTTTTTGAACAATGAACAACACCAAGCATGGTGGACAGTAATAGACTGGGGCAGAATGGCCCAGGTTGCTGAAGATGTAAGAGCACGGTGGTCTTTGGGGTAAATTGCACTTAATAAAAGTGCTAATAAGAAACATCTCTTCCACTTAGTCATCACTTGTTAGAAGCATCCTGTTCTCAAGCTTCTATCTCTGAGTACAGCACAGAGAGCCATCAGTCACCTCACCATTGCAAACATAATATCATCAGCTTTTACAGCTGCCTGCAGCAGCTGCCATCTCAGTGAATCTCCTCTCTTCCTCATCAATTTCCTTTCTCTGGCCACTGGTGCCAATCAGTGCCCTAGTTCTCCTGTTCCTTCCTCCCAGCAGCGGGTGCCTTCCTCTCTCTTACTCCTTCATACTCCTGTTAATGCTCCTATACCCACACTCTTGTACAGATTGAAGACTTTGCAAACTGCCACCCACTCAGGGTTTTTTTAAGCAATGCTGTGTGCTGACAGTATGCTAGATGCCTTTTAGCTAGACTGTAGGCCAAGCACACTATAGAGACAACTGCTCTATGGCTGACCTGCTCTTTCCATAGAAAAGAAAGCACATCCAAGCTCATCCTGCTGGATCTCAGAGGCATTGGAGCTCACTAATCACCAAATACTCCCTCCCCACCTCCAAAAGTCTGTGACTGGAACCACCATAACAGGGCTAAAATCCCTTCCCTCAGAATGAATCCAAATGGTGATTATGGCCATTTTTTCTGTGGAAACTCACAAGGCTAAAGGCTCTGCTCCATATCATTCAACATCAATTTGTAATCCCTGGAAGAGTGAGACAAAGACTGAAGTGCCAGCAGTATATGAACAACAATACATCTCCTTTACATCAAATGCAAACAGTACCTTCTCTCAGTTTTCTCAATGCCTAGCCAAAATCAGCATCTGGATAAAGAGAAGCTGCCTAAAGCTGCACCCAGGGAAGATTGATGTGATGCTAATACAGAAGCATTACAAAGAATTTGCCTCCTCTACTGCATTCCCCGCTCTCAAGAGCCTCTGTTCTGAGATTATTAAAATCATTCAACTGATCATGTGAGATGTATCATTTGGATCCAAAATCTTGTTGGATTTTTGGTCCTGTAGAATCTAACTATGACCCATAACTCAGATTTGACCTCCAACTCAAATCTGGATCTGGACACAGCCCCCTGGGCCCTGTTCATATTCATACACAAGCAAAAAGAAAAACAAAAAGGTGGAGGCAGGGTTTCTGAGGAAATCCAGTATTTTGAACAAACAAGCAGCTATGCTATCCCAGAATATCAAATCCTGAAACCACTTTGCTCTTCCACTCCAGTGTCTGTGTTGCCATAGTCCAGGGCTGAGTCCACTGAAATCAGCGTGGAATATCATGCTGTGAATGAAAAGCACCTTTGCCTGACATGCCTCGCACAGAATTCAACATTGAAATGGTTCGTCAATAACACCATTAGATTGCTTTACTGTAGAGAAGAGTCTGAGCTGCAAAGTCCAGATCAGAATCTGAGTTTCTCTACAGTTTTAAAGGATTTAGTCTCATGGTTCTGTTTGGGCAAATCTGTATCTCTGCCTCTGTATTTTTATTTTTATATATATAATTTTATATATATAATTATTATATATATAATATGCTTTGGAATAAAATGCAGCTGGAAATCAAGTTCATTATTTTGCTGCTATCTAAAGGGATATGTTTGTAAATATATCCCTTAATGCAGTGCTAGGTACATTAGATAATTTGCTTTAAAATGCACCAACACAGTTTTATATAAGGAATCATATGTTTATATTGTGAAAGTTCACTCGGTATTTAACATTCACTTATGTAGCTGGAGTTATTTCATCATATTATAATTGCATTTTAAAAGACATCTTCAGCTGAGAATGAATTGCACTTTGCCTGCTCAGAGCATAGATTGCTTATTAAAATGGTAACTGTTTGAGTCTTGCAGGTATATCTTAACTATATCTTACCTCTGAGTATAATTAAAGAAACTAAATGTTGTGGATAGGAAAATGTCATCTTCAATTATCTCTCCTTGACAGAAAAAAATCTTAGCTGATGATTATTGTAAAACTCAGTGAATGAGAGGCTGGCTATGGCAATCAGCATGTCCTAGTGGCTAGAGCATTCTGCTGGGCCTCTGGAGACCTAGGTTCTAGTCCTGGCTCTGTCACTGGCCTGCTGGGTGACCGTGGGCAAATAATTTCAGCAAACTGAGCATCCATTTCATTAGCTATAAAATGGGAATAGTAATTAGATCTAGGTGGGAAGCCGTTTTCCCATCCTGTGAAAATTCAAGATATTGAAAAACTCTGTTTTCATACACCAAAAATTCTAAGAAAAAATGGTTTGAGTCAATTGAAATGTTTAATTTCAATCATTTCAAATGTTTTATTTTGATTGGTCATTTTTATTTTTTAAATATAATTAGATTAAATGACAAAATGAAAAGTAATTTTTGAGCCAGGAAACCAGAAAATTTTATTAAGAAAATGTTAAAAGAAAATATTTTGACATTTCTTTTTTCTTTTTTTTTTTAATTACAAAAAAAAATTCTTCAAAACTGACCCTTTCCCATGAGAAGTTTCAGTTTTGACTAACTGGCTTTTTCCAATGAAAAAATGTTGAATCTAAAAATTCCTAACCACCAATAGCGATAGTTATCTCCTTCTATAGAGCACTTTGAGATCTACTGATGGAAAGCACAATGTAAGAGCTAGGTATGATGAGTATGATGATGATTATTCCACAGAACAGCCACAAGAGAAGCAGTCACCATTTCATGTAACTTGCACTTATTGCAATAAAGAGCTGGAGCATAACTGATTAAGAATAAAGAAGGTTTTATTCAACAGCTCTGTCTCCTAATCCTTTCTTATCCTGTTTGGACATTTTAGAAAGGAAATGTTTATTCTTCCCTCTGGTCTACATGCACATGGCTACATCTTTTCTTTTACAGACAATGGAACAAATTCATCCCTAGTGTAACTTCAGGGAAGTTACTCCTGCATTTGGCCCATTCTTAGAGACTGTGAGAGTTCATGGCTAGGATTGTTGGTTCTTCAGTGGGGAAAGAATTCACTGGTTATGGACCTACCATTGAAGCATGAGATTTAATTTCAGGCCTTCAATGACTAGAAACAGTTGCTGTTCAACTCTCCATAGTGTGCAGCTGATCTTGAAGTTTTCTTGAAGAGTACTAGTTTTTAGACCAATCTGCCATTTCTTTTGTTGTTGTTGACACTAATGCTGGTTTACTTGTTTCCACCATGTCTCTTCCTTCTTTCTCTGGGACGTATCAAAGGATATGAGAGCAAAATAATCAACTGACAGAAAAATACTCATTTGACAATCCTTTAACTGTGAATTGCAGTGGTCAGTCATTGCTATTGTCATGTGGTACTGTTCCAAACCAATGGGGAGTTTATAAACCAGCTTTGAATAGCATCCAATACATGCCATAGATGTTCCCTATCCCCTCTGTCGCCTACTTGCTTGATCTAAAAGGTGCCGTGTTGTTCAAACAAACTCTTTGTTGGGGGAAAAATCCACTTTGAGGTTATCGGCACAGACAATTTTTATAATTTTTGAATGAAATAAAAAGTAAATCATGATGAAAATATAACATTTAAAAGGAGATACAACAGTTCAACAAACAATTATTTCCTTCCTCAAAGTATAAATAGAATAGGCTTCTTCTGATCTCAAAAGTGTGAGAATAATCTGCTAACATGTGGTAACTAAAAACAATTTAGTTCTTACATGGAATTTCGACACTACTTTTACCATAGCTGATTTTATTTTTTACTAGGCTACTATAGATGTCCAAGGATACAATATGAGCTTGTTGTGCCTGGTTGTTTATTTTACAGCTGAAAGTTACACAATTGGTCAAGGGGAACTCTTCCAAAGAAAGAGCTGAGTTTCAATCCCTGACTCTCGATGCCAGGCAATTTAGTGCTGAGTAATGCAGCCTAATGAATAACATTTTCAATGTATTCACATGCAGCAAGCCTATTCTATTACATATTTTGCATAAATGTCATGAGAATCTATCTAGACTGAGTCACAACAACTATTAATTTTCTAAATCCCTCATTATAATGCATATAATGAATCCTGTATGGTTTTAGAAAAAGTTACCACATAATGGAATCTGAATTACCAGTTCTCCCTTTATAATTAGAATGAGAAATATCCATGATTAATAGGTGGTAATGATTGGTAAATATTAAAACATTAGAAGGCACAATGAGGTTCTAAATAGGACATGTATAAAGAATAATAAAACTCTCATGTCTGTGACATTCTCTGGTCCATTCCACATTTTTTCCCTCATATGAAATTATACCCAAGTTCACCAAATATCCTGAATTAAACATCATTTCACAAATTTTGTACTTATTTACTTCAAAATGTCACACAACCTCATTTTTTCCAAGAAAAAAGCTTACAAAAACATACAAACAAAAACCATATTTTTCAAAATCAATGTGCAATGTGAAACCTTTGCTCTGCTTAATTTTTTTTTTAAATACTTCCCACACTATAAGATAGGTTGCACTGCCAAGTAATAGCTTTTATTCATGTGTAAGGAAGGTATTTTCAGCTTTTGTTAATGCCTTCACACTTAGAACTGTATTTTCTATGCACTTTTTAACAAAAAGGTAAACACAAGATTTTTTTAATCTTAATAATAACTAGTTACAATCTCCACTTCCAAGTTGGGATCCAAGTTTTTCCTCTACTGTTGGCTAAATCTGCACATTGAATCCTAGTACCCCAATCTTGGGCGAAGTTCAGATTTGGTTCAAGACTATGACCTACAAAGTCTGGGAGTTTTCAGATCAGTGGTTTGGTTCTGCCCATTACAGAGATACAAAATTCAGATCCAGAACTCCAATCCAAGGCTTTTGTTTGAGCCTATCTCTAATAATAATCATAATATTTTGGACTTCCATACCACCTTTCACTTAGGGATTTCAAAGCACATTACTGATCTAAGAATCCCAACAGATCTATAAGGCGAATAAATATTATTATGCTTATTTTGCAATGAGGGTATTGATGGAGGTGAAACAACCACAGTGCAGTCACTTGCCAGGAAGGTTGCTATAGCTGAGAATAGAACCCAGACCTCCACAAATCATTTTTCCCCATATTTTACTTGTAACAGCTTTATTGCTGATTTTTTTAAAACTATGGAAATGTTTCAGCCAGTCACAGTTCAAGGATGCTGTTACATCCATACCTATGCTTATTTCTCAGGCACTTATGTATCCCTACACTCTTGTTTGCATAATGACAGTACCGTTCTATCTTAACCATACAATATGCAAATCCCTTTACTCTGAAAGGCAAAAGGCCATCATTAGCCAAGGGATTTACATTAATCAATGTATGGCTGTTTCTCAAGAACACATAGTGATTATCTAAAGCTCTCAACTCTGATTAGCAAAGGATGAGAGGAGGGTGATATTGAGGAAACTGATCTGAGGTGAGTTGAGATTTTGAAGTTACCATGTTTGTTGTGGACATGTGGGTGGCATGTCCTGATGGGTGTCATCAGAAAGATCTCCTGAGTGAGAGGGAGCTTACCACATTTTAGCATAATTTTGTGGCTATTCCCTACATACTCATTAATAATCCTTTGTAAGGCTAAAACACATTGCTCAGAAGCTGTTGCATAATATGGAACAGAACTATGATGAATACAAATAACATTTGTATACAATCTATGCATTTTTCTTACTAACTAGACATTGTAGATATGATACATATTATGTGTTATAAAAATAAAATATTGAATTTTTTTGAAGTATAGATGATACTTTAAGACAAGATGATAAACATGGTATTAGAAATATAGGGCTAAATTCTAGCTGATATAAATCAACATAAAAGCATTAACTCAAGAACTATGTCAGTTTATACCAGGTGAGGATCTATGGTAAAATTTTCAAAAGTTCCTAAATGACTTAGGAGCTTAAGTACTTAAGTGCTTTTGCAGTCTTTACCCTAGTCCATCATTTGGTCAAGAAGAGATTGAGAATAGTAGAATTTATATCCCCTATTTGAGAATTTTTATCCCCTATTTCACAAGCACTTTAGGTGGCATAATTGAAAGAGAAAAATACGTTGCATACAATAACAAGCACAATTTTTCAAATTTGTCACTGTTAGCGCAGCTTTTTTGCCTCTAGTGAGGAGAAGAAAGAAAGGAGAGTAGCCAAGAACTCCCATTTGTTTCCCACAACCCCTCTTGTCAATTTCATGAATTCAGTGGAGTGACAGAACTGTTTATTACATAGGTGCTGAACAAGCTGAAAATGAATCAAATACCTGACAAACTAGAGTATTCTCTGGTTTGCTGAGGATACTTACGCATCAACTCTAGTTCTATCTGTCAGCTTAATTTCAGGTCACACACTGAGCAACAGCAGATGTCTTGGAGGAAATAAGCTTTTTTTATCTGCTTTTTATCACTTTTACTGAGGAAGAGTGAACTGACTGGGACAAGATAAAAGCCTGCCTGAACTTCAGCCCAAATCACGCTCATGTTTAAATTATATTAAAATACTGGCTAAAGTTTAGTGACGTGTTTATAAACCACCTATATGTTAGATATCTTTAAAAAGTCGACAGTGGCAAGGAGCTATTGCAGATACTGTCAATGGAAAAAAAGTGGTACTCCCAGATGCCTCTAGCATAAATTGGCATAATTCAAATGAATTTTCTGTATGTCAATGGAGTTATGTCAATTTATACCAGTCAGCCAGTACTGAAGTGAGATTTTGAAGTTTAATAAAGCATTGCTCATTAGGACTAACTGACAATTTTCCATCAAAATTGGGTATTGTGAAAGAAATATGTTTTTAACATTGTTTTCAAAAAGTGTCTAGTTAACATAGAAAATTTCAGCTTTTAATTGAGAATTTGGTGCCTGAAAACTGAAAGGTTTTAACTCAGAAATGTCACCATGGTGCCTCATGGGATTTATAGTTAGGCTGCTTCATGCCCCCATGTAACAAGGGGTGCGTGGTCTCCCCCACAGATAGACAAGGAGACTCCCTTACCCACCCCTCCGTGCATCCACGCCCATCCTGCCAGAAATAGAAGGGCAGGACAGGAACTGGGAGTATAAAAGCTGAGCGCTGCAGCTCAGTTGGGCTGGAGTCATCAGAGGAGACAGACAGACGCCTCTTGCCCACTGCTGGGTCTTGAGCCAGATGGTGAGCACTACAGCACTGAGGAGCTACCAAAGCTGCTGGCTGGGCAGGAATGCGGAGGAGCTGCTGGGACTGCTGTCATAAACATACAGCTAAGGGTAGCATAAAATCCCTCCTGTAAAGGGTTAATCAGTTCCATTAACCTAGTTGGCACCTGACTAGAAGGACAAATGGGGAAAGCAGATACTTTCAAATCTGGGGGCTCGAAGGTTTTTGTTTGTGCTCTTTGCTGTTCTCTCCAAGACAAAGAGAGAGACCAAGCAAGTAATCCAGCTCCTACTGAATGATACATCTAAAATTACAGAAATAATAAGTAATAGCAAGGAAATGCATTAGACTATCTTTTGTTTTAGCTTGAAAATTTTCCCTATGCTAAGAGGAAGGTTTATTCCTGTTTTTTGTAACTTTAACGTTTTGCCTAGAGGGGAATCCTTCCTGTTCCTAGAGAAGGGCAACAAAGGTGTGACAAGATTATGACTGTCAACAGATGGCTTAGGCAGTGGTGCTATAAGGAGGGCTTTGGGATGTATGGCCACTGGGAGGCATTCACAGACAGAGGACAGTTTTCTCGGGATGAACTTCATCTGAGTAGGGAAGGAAATAGACTTCTAGGATCAAGGCAGGCACAACTGATAAAGAGAGCTTTAAACTAGGAATTAGGGGGAGATGGATGGGAGATGTCCAGGAAATCTCCACGCCAGATTTTAGCATTGAGAGGGAAGAAGACGAAGTAAGAAAGGATACAGCCGTGGGTAGGAGAATGTATATAAGGAGCGAGGGCGCTGTGGATACTAGTCTAATAGGTTATACTGGCTGTAGAATGACTGTGCCTAATAGGGTACAAAATGTGAGCGAGGCCAAACAGCAAAAATTAAGATGTTTGTACACCAATGCGAGGAGCCTAGGTAACAAAATGGAGGAACTAGAGCTACTGGTGCAGGAAGTGAAACCAGATATTATAGGGATAACAGAAACATGGTGGAATAGTAGTCATGACTGGACTACAGGTATTGAAGGGTATGTGCTGTTTAGGAAAGACAGAAACAAAGGTAAAGGGGGTGGAGTAGCATTGCATATCAATGATGAGGTAGAATGTAAAGAAATAAGAAGCGATGCAATGGATAAGACAGAGTCCATCTGGGCAAAAATTACATTGGGGAAGAAAACTAGTAAAGCCTCTCCTACGATAGTGCTTGGGGTGTGCTATAGACCTCCAGGATCTAATTTGGATATGGATAGAGCCCTTTTTAATGTCTTTAATAAAGTAAATACTAATGAAAACTGCGTGATCATGGGAGACTTTAACTTCCCAGATATAGACTGGAGAACCAGTGCTAGGAATAATAATAGGGCTCAGATTTTCCTAGATGCGATAGCTGATGGATTCCTTCATCAAGTAGTTGCTGAACCGACTAGAGGGGATGCCATTTTAGATTTAATTTTGGTGAGTAGCGAGGACCTCATAGAAGAAATGGTTGTAGGGGACAATCTTGGTTCAAGTGATCATGAGCTAATTCAGTTCAAACTAAATGGAAGGATTAACAAAAATAAATCTGCAACTAGGGTTTTTGATTTCAAAAGGGCTGACTTTCAAAAATTAAGGAAATTAGTTAGGGAAGTGGATTGGACTGAAGAATTTATGGATCTAAAGGTAGAGGAGGCCTGGGATTACTTTAAATCAAAGCTGCAGAAGCTATCGGAAGCCTGTATCCCAAGAAAGGGGAAAAAATTCATAGGAAGGAGTTGTAGACCAAGCTGAATGAGCAAGCATCTTAGAGAGGTGATTAAGAAGAAGCAGAAAGCATACAGGGAGTGGAAGATGGGAGGGATCAGCAAGGAAAGCTACCTAATTGAGGTCAGAACATGTAGGGATCAAGTGAGACAGGCTAAAAGTCGAGTAGAGTTGGACCTTGCAAAGGGAATTAAAACCAATAGTAAAAGGTTCTATAGCCATATAAATAAGAAGAAAACTAAGAAAGAAGAAGTGGGGCCGCTTAACACTGAGGATGGAGTGGAGGTTAAAGATAATCTAGGCATGGCCCAATATCTAAACAAATACTTTGCCTCAGTCTTTAATAAGGCTAAAGAGGATCTTAGGGATAATGGTAGCATGACAAATGGGAATGAGGATATGGAGGTAGATATTACCCTATCTGAGGTAGAAGCGAAACTGAAACAGCTTAATGTGACTAAATCGGGGGGCCCAGATAATCTTCATCCAAGAATATTAAAGGAATTGGCACCTGAAATTGCAAGCCCATTAGCAAGAATTTTTAATGAATCTGTAAACTCAGGAGTAGTACCGAATGATTGGAGAATTGTTAATATAGTTCCTATTTTTAAGAAAGGAAAAAAAAAGTGATCCGGGTAACTACAGGCCAGCTAATTTGACATCTGTAGTATGCAAGGTCCTGGAAAAAATTTTGAAGGAGAAATTAGTTAAGGACATTGAAGTCAATGGTAAATGGGACAAAATACAACATGGTTTTACAAAAGGTAGATCGTGCCAAACCAATCTAATCTCCTTTTTTGAAAAGGTAACAGATTTTTTAGATAAAGGAAATGCAGTGGATCTAATTTACCTAGATTTCAGTAAGACATTTGATACCGTGCCACATGGTGAATTATTAGTTAAATTGGAGAAGATTGGGATCAATATAAACATCAAAAGGTGGATAAGGAATTGGTTAAAGGGGAGACTGCAACGGGTCCTACTGAAAGGCGAACTGTCAGGTTGGAGGGAGGTTACCAGTGGAGTTCCTCAGGGATCGGTTTTGGGACCAATCTTTATTTAATCTTTTTATTACTGACCTTGGCACAAAAAGTGGGAGTGTGCTAATAAAGTTTGCAGATGATACAAAGCTGGGAGGTATTGCCAATTCGGAGAAGGATCGGGATATTATACAGGAGGATCTGGATGACCTTGTAAACTGGAGTAATTGTAATAGAATGAAATTTAATAGTGAGAAGTGTAAGGTTATGCATTTAGGGATTAATAACAAGAATTTTAGTTATAAGCTTGGGACGCATCAATTAGAAGTAACGGAAGAGGAGAAGGACCTTTGAGTATTGGTTGATCATAGGATGACTATGAGCTTCCAATGTGATATGACTGTGAAAAAAGCTAATGCGGTTTTGGGATGCATCAGGAGAGGCATTTCCAGTAGGGATAAGGAGGCTTTAGTACCATTATACAAGGCACTGGTGAGACCTCACCTAGAATACTGTGTGCAGTTCTGGTCTCGTGTTTAAAAAGGATGAATTCAAACTGGAGCAGGTACAGAGAAGGGCTACTAGTATGATCTGAGGAATGGAAAACTTGTCTTATGAAAGGAGACTTAAGGAGCTTGGCTTGTTTAGCCTAACTAAAAGAAGGTTGAGGGGAGATATGATTGCTCTCTATAAATATATCAGAGGGATAAATACAGGAGAGGGAGAGGAATTATTTCAGCTCAGCACCAATGTGGACACAAGAACAAATGGGTATAAACTGGCCACCAGGAAGTTTAGATTTGAAATCAGACGAAGGTTTTTAACCATCAAAGGAGTGAAGTTTTGGAATAGCCTTCCAAGGGAAGCAGTGGGGGCAAAAGATCTATCTGTTTTAAGATTCTACTTGATAAGTTTATGGAGGAGATGGTATGATGGGATAATGGGATTTTGGTAAGTAATTGATCTTTAAATATTCAGGGTAAATAGGACTAATCCCCTGAGATGGGATATTAGATGGATGGGATCGGAGTTACCCAGGAAAGAATTTTCTGTAGTATCTGGCTGGAGAATCTTGCCCATATGCTCAGGATTTAGCTGATTGCCATATTTGGGGTTGGGAAGAAATTTTCCTCCAGGACAGATTGGAGAGGCCCTGGAGGTTTTTCGCCTTCCTCTGTAGCATGGGGCATGGTTGACTTGAGGGAGGCTTCTCTGCTCCTTGAAGTCTTTAAACCATGATTTAAGGACTTCAATAGCTCAGACATAGGTGAGGTTTTTCATAGGAGTGGGTGGGTGAGATTCTGTGGCCTGCACTGTGCAGGAGGTCGGACTAGATGATCAGAATGGTCCCTTCTGACCTTAGTATCTATGAATCCTCTGTGTTTTAAATCCTATTACCCTGTAAAATTACCTTCCATCCTGATTCTATGGAGGTGCTTCTTTTACTTTTTTTTTCTTTATAATAGTGTTCTGTTTTTAAGAATCTGATTGGGTTTTTGTGTCCTAAAAACCCAAGGGTTTGGTCTGTGCTCATCTTGTTTACTCTCAAGCTTCCCTGGTGAAGGGGATTGGGGGGATATTTTGGGGAAACAGGAACTCCAAGTGGTCCTTTTCATAAATCTTTGTCTAACTCACTTGATGGTGGCAGTGACACCGTCCAAGGACAAGGAAGAATTTGTGCCTTGGGGAAGTTTTTAACCTAAGCTGGTAGAAATAAGCTTAGGGGAGTCTTTCATGCATGTCCCCACATTTGTACCCTAGAGTTCAGAGTGGGGTGGGAACCGTGACAACTGCCATTAGCTGACTACCCTGGGGAGATGGAAAACAATCCTGGGACCCAGGTACCCCACAGCAGGAGTGTAGGAAATAGACCAGGGAACCCAGACAATAGTCTGGTTGTGCTGTGGCCTGAAACTAAGTCAGCATGTTTCGGACAGAGCCTTGCTGATCCAGTAGTAGAACACTCTGCCACTGCTAGGGCCCTGGGCTGGAATCTGGTGCAGGCGGGTGGGTCTGGGTCCCTCTACCCCTGCCACCTGAACCCTGGGTGGCAGCCTCCACACCTGAGGTCAAGATGCCTGTGTTTGTCTGCCATCCGTCAGAGCTAGGATGTCAGACTGTTTGTTTTCTGCCTGGCCGGAGAGCTGATTCCCTAGACTCATTTGGTGCTCTACCCTGACTGCAGCCCAGAGCCCAGTAACTGTTTGGTGTCCTTCCCTGCCTGAGGACCTGGGATCCTAGACTCTTTTTGGGTGTTAATACCCCCTGAATTTGAGCCCTACAGAGGCACTGTAGTGAGGGGGGAATGGTCTCCCTCCCAGATGAATGGGGAAGAACAGCCGTGACCTTTTACACCCCATTTTCCAGTATGGGCCAGGTTCCCCAGCTGGACTACATCTCCCATAATGCACTGTGATAACTCAATGAGAGGGAAGACTATGGTGCATCATGGAAGATATAATCCAGACAGGGAGTCCCACCCAAAGAGGAGAATGGGGGTATGAGGCACCTGAACTTCAATTCCCAAGCCATAAATGAGACAGGATTCCTACCAATAAAAGACATTCACTAAACATCCCTGATTCTGACTCAGATCACCTTCCATTTCATCCTGTGCACTGTGTTCCTGTTGAGAATATGGGGAACCTGTTGAAAATATAATATGTGATCATATAATTATAGACTATCAAAATCCATAACCACAGGGGATATGCACAGGCCCAGACAACCTTATTAGTAGCATTTCCTAACTTTTGAATGCTTCACTTTGCAAACTTTACATTCTTATAATGTATATCTTTGGGTCTTTTTACAGAGATGGAATGCAAGACTTATTAACATCCACTGGTGATAAAACATAAAAGAGACAGACAATTATTACTAATTGTGGGCTTAGTTCTCATCTGTGTCAAATTTACAATGAGAGCTGCTCTAAGTTTCAAAGATATTAAGGTCAGAAGGGACCATTATGATCACCTAATCTGACCTCCTGCACAATGCAGGCACAGAATCTCACCCACCCACTCCTGCGATAAACCTTTCACCGATGTCTGAGCCACTGAAGTCCTCAAATCATGGTTTAAAGACCTCAAGGAGAAGAGAATCCTCCAGCAAGTGACCCGTGTACCATGCTACAGAGAAAGGCAAAAAACCTCCAGGGCCTCTTCCAATCTGCCCTGGAGGAAAATTCCTTCCTGACCCCAAATATGGTGATCAGCTGAACCCTGAGCATATGGGCAAGATTTACCAGCCAGATACCCAGGAAAGAATTCTCTGTAGTAACTCAAATCCCACCCCATCTAACATCCCATCACAGACCATTGGGCCTATTTACCATGAATATTTAAAGATCAATTAATTGTCAAAATCATGTTAACCCATCATACCATCTCCTCCATAAACTTATCGAGTTTAATCTTAAAGCCAGATAGGTCTTTTGCCCCCACTGCTTCCCTTGGAAGGCTATTCCAAAACTTCACTCCTCTGATGGTTAGAAACCTTCGTCTAATTTCAAATCTAAAATTCCCAATGACCAGTTCTTGTGTCCTCATTGGTACTAAGCTTAAATAATTCCTCTCCCTCTCTGGTATTTATCCCTCTGATATATTTATAGAGAGCAATCAGATCTCCCCTCAACCTTCTTTTGGTTAGGCCAAACCAGCCAAGCTCCTTGAGTCTCCTTTCATAAGACAGGTTTTCCATTCCTCAGATCATCCTTGTAGCCGTTCTCTGTACCTGTTCCAGTTTAAATTCATCCTTCTTGAACATGGGAGTCCAGAACTGCACACAGTATTCCAGGTAAAAAGAAAAGGAGTACTTGTGGCACCTTAGAGACTAACAAATTTATTAGAGCATAAGCTTTCGTGAGCTACAGCTCACTTCATCGGATGCATTTGGTGGAAAAAACAGAGGAGAGATTTATATACACACACACAGAGAACATGAAACAATGGGTTTATCATACACACTGTAAGCAGAGTGCTCACTTAAGATAAGCCATCACCAGCAGCGGGGGGGGGGGAAGGAGGAAAACCTTTCATGGTGACAAGCAAGGTAGGCTAATTCCAGCAGTTAACAAGAATATCAGAGGAACAGTGGGGGGTGGGGTGGGGGGGAGAAATACCATGGGGAAATAGTTTTACTTTGTGTAATGACTCATCCATTCCCAGTCTCTATTCAAGCCTAAATTAATTGTATCCAGTTTGCAAATTAATTCCAATTCAGCAGTCTCTCGTTGGAGTCTGTTTTTGAAGCTTTTTTATTGAAGGATAGCCACTCTTAGGTCTGTAATCGAGTGACCAGAGAGATTGAAGTGTTCTCCAACTGGTTTTTGAATGTTATAATTCTTGACGTCTGATTTGTGTCCATTCATTCTTTTACGTAGAGACTGTCCAGTTTGGCCAATGTACATGGCAGAGGGGCATTGCTGGCACATGATGGCATATATCACATTGGTAGATGCGCAGGTGAACGAGCCTCTGATAGTGTGGCTGATGTGATTAGGCCCTATGATTGTATCCCCTGAATAGATATGTGGACAGAGTTGGCAACGGGCTTTGTTGCAAGGATAGGTTCCTGGGTTAGTGGTTCTGTTGTGTGGTGTGTGGTTGCTGATGAGTATTTGCTTCAGATTGGGGGGCTGTCTGTAAGCAAGGACTGGCCTGTCTCCCAAGATCTGTGAGAGTGATGGGTCGTCCTTCAGGATAGGTTGTAGATCCTTGATGATGCGTTGGAGAGGTTTTAGTTGGGGGCTGAAGGTGATGGCTAGTGGCGTTCTGTTGTTTTCTTTGTTGGGCCTGTCCTGTAGTAGGTGACTTCTGGGTACTCTTCTGGCTCTGTCAATCTGTTTCTTCACTTCAGCAGGTGGGTATTGTAGTTGTAGGAAAGCATGGTAGAGATCTTGTAGGTGTTTGTCTCTGTCTGAGGGGTTGGAGCAAATGCGGTTATATCGTAGAGCTTGGCTGTAGACAATGGATCGAGTGGCATGA
The DNA here is from genome assembly GCF_009764565.3 of Dermochelys coriacea. Taxonomy (NCBI): domain Eukaryota; kingdom Metazoa; phylum Chordata; order Testudines; family Dermochelyidae; genus Dermochelys; species Dermochelys coriacea. The sequence goes on from NC_050069.1 coordinate 98,219,159, forward strand.
TCTGGATGAAAGCTAGAGGCATGTAGGTAGGAATAGCGGTCAGTAGGTTTCCGATATAGGGTGGTGTTTATGTGACCATCGCTTATTAGCACCGTAGTGTCAGGAAGTGGATCTCTTGTGTGGACTGGTCCAGGCTGAGGTTGATGGTGGGATGGAAATTGTTGAAATCATGGTGGAATTTCTCAAGAGCTTCTTTTCCATGGGTCCAGATGATGAAGATGTCATCAATGTAGCGCAAGTAGAGTAGGGGCATTAGGGGACGAGAGCGAGGAAGCGTTGTTCTAAGTTAGCCATAAAAATGTTGGCATACTGTGGGGTCATGTGGGTACCCATCACAGTGCCGCTGATTTGAAGGTATACATTGTCACCAAATGTGAAATAGTTATGGTTGAGGACAAAGTCACAAAGTTCAGCCACCAGGTTAGCCGTGACAGTATCGGGGATACTGTTCCTGATGGCTTGTAGTCCATCTTTGTGTGGAATGTTGGTGTAGAGGGCTTCTACATCCATAGTGGCTAGGATGGTGTTTTTAGGAAGATCACCAATGGACTGTAGTTTCCTCAGGAAGTCAGTGGTGTCTCGAAGATAGCTGGGAGTGCTGGTAACGAAGGGCCTGAGGACGGAGTCTACATAGCCAGACAAAAACACCATCCTATTTGTTAGACCCTAAGCTGCCACAAGTACTCCTTTTCTTTTTCTGATATTCTTGTTAACTGCTGGAATTAGCCTACCTTGCTTGTCATCATGAAAGGTTTTCCTCCTTCCCCCCCCCGCTGCTGGTGATGGCTTATCTTAAGTGATCACTCTCCTTACAGTGTGTATGATAAACCCATTGTTTCATGTTCTCTGTGTGTGTATATAAATCTCTCCTCTGTTTTTTCCACCAAATGCATCCGATGAAGTGAGCTGTAGCTCACGAAAGCTTATGCTCTAATAAATTTGTTAGTCTCTAAGGTGCCACAAGTACTCCTTTTCTTTTTGCGAATACAGACTAACACCGCTGCTACTCTGAAACCTGTCAGTATTCCAGGTAAGGTCTCACTCCTTTCTTAAAAATAGGAACTATGTTGGTTATGCTATCTGCTGCCAGTGCCTGAGGAGTTTATGGCGTATTGTCTGTTCTGCCCCATATCCCCTTCAATCCCTAGCGCACTCTCTCCCTGTCTCCAAAAGTGTGGGGAGAATGGAGGCATACAGCTATGATAGGGGAAATCCAAGGCTGGGACTTTAGGGCAGCTGTCTGGCTGCTTTGCTGCTGCAATAAAAACAGGTAATGATGGGGCCCAGGACTGAAACCTATGGTTGTAGTTTTACATATAATTATCAGAATAAGATAATGTAAATATCTGTAATTGCCTGGAAGATTGCAGTAGCTGGAATAAAATAGTCATCAAACCTGACCTTCCAATCCAATTACCCTTCTTCACCCTTTCCTCCAAGAATCTTCATTTCGTATTGATTCATTTCAATAGTGCTGAATTTTTGCAAGACAGTTGGTATGTAAAACTGCATATAAAATTGCCATTTATTTGCTGTTTTCACCATCAGGCAGGAGACATTATCTAAAATAATTATGTCCCTACATCCTTATACCTGTGGAAGGATAGTTTTACAATGATTAGATATTTTATGCTAGTGCTAAACGGCCCTGAATTTGTAACAATTTACACATGCAATTAATTTTATGGACTGTGAGCAGCCCCCCTGAAATTAAAGATAAGCACATACATCATTGTATGCAATGTTGTTGTAGCTGTGTTGGTCCCAGGATATTAGAGAGACAAGGTGGGTGAGGTAATATCTTTTATTGGACCAACTTATGTTGGTGAGAGAGAAAAGCTTGTTGGTCCAAAAAGAGATATTACTTCACCCACCTTGTCTTTCTAATAAGCACATGCATGCATTTTGCAAGACTAAAATCTAATTGGTTAAGAAGTGTATAATTACTAATGGGTTAGCAATAATACTTAACTCTTCTATATTACTTTTTATCAGTAGATCTCAAAGTGCAAAGTAAGTATCATTATTTTCATTTCATAGATGAGGAAACCAAAGCACAGAGAGCTAAAGTGACTTGCCCAGGTCAGTCAGTGAGGTATACAAGACTTTAGCATACTTTTTGGAACCCAAAATCAACTGTTGCAGAGTACTCTGTAGTATGCATTTGGTAAATACCAAATAAATCAAAGGATCATTCATGGAATGCTTTTGCTTTTCAGGAAGTCATTACATATTCCAAATTGTTTTCTTTTCTTCTTTGAATTATCCTTCCCAGTATTTAGATTAAACTTTTTTTTAAAAAAGCTTTTAATAAATTGGACTTGTATTATTGAGGGGGAAAATAATTACTCTGTTTATCCTCAACAAAAGAGGGAATATTTGACTGAGTTTATAATAACAACTTTTTGTAAGGAATAAGAGAAACTTAAATCTAACAGGTTTCAGAGTAGCAACCGTGTTAGTCTGTATTCGCAAAAAGAAAAGGAGTACTTGTGGCACCTTAGGCACTAACAAATTTATTTGAGCATAAGCTTTTGTGAGCTACGAAAGCTTATGCTCAAATAAATTTGTTAGTCTTTAAATCTAACAGGAAACTCTAATGCATAATTAACTGAAGGAGCTACAAAGTTCACAACAGTTCATATTGTGACAATTATAAAGAATAATAGGAAAAAATTGCCCAACCCATTGATGTGGGTAGGTGGCCTTTTTAAATGAGCTTGGCCTGATTTATGATGTCATACATAAATAGAGCAGGGCAAAATTATTCAGACAAATAGTTTATTTGCCAAAAAATGCAGATTCAGATAGACTGAATCTCTTTGCAAATTCAGGTTGAATTTGGCAAATAGTTTAAATTAAAAATATACTTTTTTTAAAAAGTTGAAACTTTTTTTTGAAATTGACTTTTGTTTCAAAGCAACGTTTTGTTTAGAAATTTAGCTAGCTTTATTTTTTTAAGTAAAAAAGCCCCACTCAAATATTAAATGAAAGAAACAAACAAACAATTATTTCAGGTTGAACAAAACATTGACCCAAAAGGAATAAGTTTTCCCTTTTTTATTTTTCTTTTGGGCAAATGAAACATTTTATTTCACCCAAAATGAAATCTTTGCAGTCACTGAACCAAAAAAATCAATTATTCACTCAGTTCTGTACAGAATTTCTATGAAATGTACAGTTGCACCTGGTTTGGACATATGATAAACTAACACTCTGTGGTTCTGACAGGCTTTCACTTTGAGGCTGAGAGGTCATTTTAATCCCAAACTGAAAGTATAACTTGGGAGCTGAAAACACAAATGGATCAAAACTTAAATAAAACAAAAACCAAAAATTATTTATGAACCATATGATTAAAAAACTACTCTGTTCCACAGAGCTTTAAATCTGGGGGACCTCAAAGGACATCAGGCAGAGCAATCCAGATCACTGCAAATATTCTAGAAAGGTACACACTGAGGATCAACAGGATAGCAATTACTAGCAGGATAGCAATTACTGGGAATTGAAATAAATATAGTTTGAGGTCTACAGGAAAAAATACTGTTGATGCACTCAAATAATGATATGCTATTCTGTTGGCTAAATAAATGTATCAGATAAAGAGAGAGATTGGTAGAAGAGCAACAAAAATGAGTTTTCAGGACACTAATGCTTCCCTGAGGGATACGACGCAAAATTTCAGAGTGAGCCTTGCATTGTTTTTCTTTCACTGCAATTTTACAGTAATATTAGGAGTATAAAATGAACTGGTACAATTCTTCTATGTAGAAATACATACGCCATAGAACTGGGCAACATTTTTTGACGAAAAAGGATTTCTCCAGAAAAACTGCAGACTCAGTGACACCAAAACTTTTTGCAGATTTGTATTGATTTTGCCAAATTGTTTGACAAAAAAAAAATTAAAAAACCAAACTAGTTTGACATTTGAAAATTAAACATTTTGCTTGTTTGATTTGAAATAACTTTTGTTTCAAATTTTCTTCATTTTATTTTTTAAAATGTTAAAAATGCTCACAGATCAAAACTTGTTTTATTTTTTCATTCTCTGAATTTTTGGAAAAATTTTGTTTTCAAGTTGACACAATTTATTCTATTTCCGAATTGCCATTCACCTGAAAAAATTCCTGTTACCGCTCAGCTCTTATCTGTAAATGAACTATCTTTCAATTGAAAGTAACTAGCTATGATATAAGTCATATGTGATTTCATATCTTGAATTTGAATAGCTCATTTTAATTCTCCCTTAACCATCTCTTGCTGCTATTAAAAGAGAGGTCAAACATATACATATCCTGGAATCATAATCTCTTCACATTATCACATTAACTTTTTCAAGAGCTTTACTTTTTTTTTGGTCACAACTGCAGAGTGCTGCTGTCTTTGGTGGAGTTTGATCCAAAGTTTCTCAATGAGACAGAGAATGAACTGCACTCACCTACCTGTGAATTGGACCCGTTTCTTTAACAATTAAGGTTGAGTGTTCACCATGGCAAAAATTTAGGAAAATCATGAAAGGCATGCAGAAGTCATAGGGAAACCCCTATGCCTGCAAGCATATTTTAATATCAAATATAAATATTTTTAAGATGTACCAAAATATTATTTAAATTATTTGGGAAATCAAATGAGAAAAATCCATAATATGCATTGAAAAGTAATAACATTCTTATAAAAAAAATATCAAGACATAGGTCCTGCTCCCCAGTGACTGTTACAAATCTGCAAATCTTAGAGCCTCCATGAAGCTGCTATAAATTATGCTGCGGGTGGGAGAGGGGGAGGTGAACCAGTGGAGAGCAATGATGGCTTAAAACTATTTTTGCCCACTTTCTGTTTGCAGCTGAGATCCTGCTCCATGTCGACATTTGAGAAAGCTTCAAACTATGCAGTTAGCATTGTTGATGTATGTTACCTTTTCCCCTCTGCATCTAGTCAGGAGATTACCATCTCTCCAGCTGCCCACCTTCAATGTGAAATGAACGGCCAAAGTGGTTGGTTTCAAATCAAGATGCAAGGTTTCCTTGTTGGACTTGATTTTATTTTGTTTCCTGTTCTTTATTATTATTTTTGTTGTTGTTATAGGTTTGGGGAGGGTGTATTATTTGTGTTTTTCTTGCTGCTGCTTTGGTGGTGCAGGTGCATTAGACCAAATGAGCTGACACTTTTAAGTTTTGTATTTTTGTAATCATCGTTAAACAGTTTGGGAGCTTCAGATATATGTTCCTGTTTGGGAACATCTCTAATTGCTCACCATGATGTGGTTCACTGGGTAACATCTCTTCCGCAGGAATTTTTCAGGCTTTGATATGATCCAGGTCCCACTGGGTTGGAGTCCTGGCTTACCTCCATTCCCATTGAAGTCAGTGTTGCAATTCTCATTCACTTCAGTAGGAGCAGAGTTACGACAACACTGAGCAATTTTCCAAATCCAGCCCATTATCTGCAAGAGTCTGATTTACCTTCTTTGAATCAATGGAAAGACTCCTGTTGAGTTCAGTGGGAGTTATTGTCAGGCTGCATATCATCAGGATTGCTGGTCCAGACCCAAGCACAATTTAGAACTGCTTCAGGGAGCTCTAAACTCATGTAGACTTGATAACAGCCCCCAGGTTCTGACCTTTGGTATAATTTCTAATTAAAAGCCATCTTACTTTAGAGCACCCACCCTGGGATTTTAGCATGGGCTGACCTGGAACTGAACGTCCATTGACTATTGAATAACTTTTGTTTGCCAAAGGTCAAGAAAAGTTTGAAGCAAAATTCAGTTCAGTATAAAATATATATTAAAGTTCATCCAAGATATATAAAATATGTAAAATATGCTGATATGTTGCTGTTTTTACCAATGCTGCAGGCACAAAATAAGCTGCGGTAGAATTTATCTTATTATGCAAGTTTCTTAAGCTCTTAAATAATCAGCATGTTACATTGCAAGTAATATGGGGAAACAAAACTGAAAATTATCTTGTTCCCCTGTCCTTTTCATGACACCCAATAACAAATGCATAGAAAAGTCGTATCATCTGGAAAATGTTCTCTGCATAAAAATAGCTTCAACGTCCAAGATTCTAATAAACATGGAGAAGATGTGAATAGAAAAAAGAACTTTATTTGCATACAATTACAATTCTGTATCTCTTCTCCATATGATTTTTCTATAGTTATTCCTTTGATGTGCTATTATTCTCCATATTAAGTACAGATCTTCCCACCTCATCTGATTCTATTGTTTCGTCCCTAAACTACATTTTTAATTGATCACTTGTTTATGTCTTCTATAAATCTTCTCTGTCTGTTTGGCTCTTCTCTTGCATATCAGTCTATTGCAAGGAAAGAGCTGCACTTAAATTAAATGGTGTGAATATTTCAATAATCCTTAAAGTGTTAACACACATCTTTGATATATTTATTAATGTTATCTAATGTTTAATGCATATTACAAGAATATTGAATATTCAGATGTTATTTATCCTCTTTGTATATTTTTCTCATCAGTTCTGATGATAAGTATTGTATTTGACACAGTCGGTACTTGCAGAATAAAGACAGGATTTCTGTGGTAATAAATACTGAAGCAATGGAGCCTTTTCTTCCTCCTGGTGTATCCACTTGACAATTTTGAATAGATAGAACTGCTATCTCTTTCCATTTTTTTCTCAAAATAAATGTTTGGTTCTTCTAATGGAAGTGATTCTCTTTCATTTTTACTTAGCTTAATTGCGCATATTCATAGAATCTGTCAGGAAAGCCTAAAATTACTCTAACAAAAAAACAGCAAGAAGAATCCATTAAACAAATATAATTTACATACCTGGGATTCTGCAAACACATGCCCTCATATTTAAGTGCCATTATATTTCATTAGTTATTTTTCTTCTATTAAAGCTGAGATAGGGATGAGAGAGAAAGTTTGGCATTAGTCCTATATATATAGTTTATGACGTGATGTAGCTGCAACTTCTCAAAGTTAATGTAGTGATCTCCAACAAACTAGACCAGTTGTTCTCAACCCACGGGCCACATGCGGCCCAATTAGCACACAGCTACAGCCCAGCTGCAGCCCTGCTGTGTACTAAAAAATATTCAAAAATTACCGCTCTGGTATGGCAAGGGGAGACAGCTTCAGGCAGCCTTGCTGGAGCGCTCCTCCCTGTAGTGATGATGACGACTGCAGTGGGGCAGGGTGTGGGAGAGTGGGTCTCTGGGGAGGATTGTGGGGGGCGCTGAACAGCATAGGCGTGGGAACTAGGGGTTTCCGGGGGTGCTACACCCCCCAGGTTTTATATGGGGCTCCATTCCTGACCCCACGGCAGGGGTCCCGGCTGCCCAGCCTGGCGCAGCAGATCCCAGGTTGCAGCAGGAGTCTAGGTTCTGACTGCCCTGCCTGGCCCTGCATGGCAGGGTTCGTGTCGCGGCTGTCCTGGCCTGCCTGGCCCCATGTGGCAGAGTCCAGGTCTCAGATGCTCTGCCCAGCCCAGTCCACGTGGCAGGATCTGGGTCCCGGTTGTCTGGCCCCATGCCCAGGTCTCCTCTCCTGGCCCCACTCTGTGGAGAGGTCTCTGTGGGGTTAGCAAGGGGGGCATACATTGGTTCTCAACTTGTGGTCTATGTAACACAGTGTGGGCCACATATGTGTTGAAAAAATGATAAACCACTGAACTGAGAACTGCTGAACTAGGCTATTTGGGAAAGTCAAGAATTCTGTGTGTGATATAAGCCACTAGAGTTTGCAAAGTAGAATAGCCTTATGTTATCAGGAACTTATAAAAAAGTGTGGTAGGGCTACATCAAATTTGAAAGGGAAAAATAGAGACTCAACTTTAACAATAAAGGGATTTACCGCACATTTGTAATTCCTCACACACTACTATGAAAATTGAATCCATAGTACAAACTGTGTCCAAAGACTTGTTTGAAATGACTACTGTACGCAAAAGGATGCAAAACAGGAGGCACATGATAAAGTTAAGACTATTTTTATTTATTGTTCTAAGAAGCTAGGATAGTATAAAAAGCTGGGGTGCTGTGATGCAGTTTAGCTTAGAGTGAACTGATTCTATGGCCATTCAGATTCAGTGATGGCCTAGCATTTGAGAGGATAGGGTTTGTGAGAAGGGAACAGTGGTGGGTTGCTAACGACTGGAGGCCTCAATCAGAAGTGACCAGATTCCAGAAGCTTCCTGTCCAGCTTCAGGATATCTCATGTAAAGGAAAGTTGCAATAGCACAAATATAGAAAATGTGGTATGCAAAGCGTGTACAGGGGAGATAATTCCTATGATTCTCACCTTGTTTTTGCAAGGTCATTTCAGACTCTGCCTACTCCTTAACTCTAATTGCCTTCTTGCATTTAGCTGACAGGATTTCTAGCTTTTACTCTTTACATTCCCTCTGGAATTGTTAGCACTTGCTTTACAGTTGTTGCTCCCCAGGCAACATGGAAAATGTGCTTCCCCTCTCAGTCTCACATTCGCTCGCACAATAAAGTCACTAAACATTTTGCTGCCCTTAGGTGACTGCCCATTCACTCTCTATGTGGAACCAGCTCTGGGAATTAGTGATCCCTGATATCCAGGTTTCTTATCTTGCTTTTTCATTTTGCACACTATGGTTGGCTAATTCTCTAAATTAGCTGTTGGCTCAGGCAGGTCTACGCTACACACTTATTTTGGTATAACTATGTCACTAATCCACCCCCCTGAGCAACCCAGTTATATCAGTCTAAACCCCAGTGTAGACTGCACTATGTCAACGGGAGGGCTTCTTCCTTCAACATAGCTACAACCTATGGTGGAGGTGGATTAACTGTGCCAACAGGAGAAGCTCTCCCATCAGCCAACTAGCATCTTCACTGAAGCACTACAGCAGTGCAGCAGCACCGGTATAGCTGTGTTGCTGTGGTGTTTTAAGTGTAGACCTGCCCTCAGCTAGTTGTCTGACTCTAACTTTATGTTGGGCAGCCTGACTTTCAATTCCTAACTTTAAAAATTTAGCCTCAGAATTCATATGCCACTGAGTTAAGTGATATAACCCACTTTCTTTCTCCTAGCTTCTCACTCTTTCACTCACTCATTCACTCTCTCCCTCCTCTCCTTTCAGCCTGTGGCAGGCTGCTGCTTCCTTGTCAGTTTGACTGGTCTGCAATTGATGGTATGCACTTTCATGACCCTTTGAAGTGCTGATAACTATTGCAGCTGCTTCTTGAAGTGTGGCACAAAGTCATAGGCTTAAACATAAAATAAATAAATAGCACAATGTGTTACTAAACCACAAGCTCTAAAATTCCTCCTTGCTCTTTTTCATCTCAGCCCTACTCCCTCAGGGCTTGTATGTATGGTACATTAGTCTGCCCTAGAGAGGTGTGCACTAGCGTGTCATACACTAACTAGCCTTTGTGGTTACATTAATGCTCAGTAAAGAACTTTTAGTGTGCAGAGTCCAGGGAGCAATTAGTGTGCAATATGCTAGCATGTGCTGGAATTTACACCCCTCTAGTGCAGACTAACATGTAGACAAGCTCTCAGGCGAGGGTGCTGCATTATTCCTTTTTAAGAAAATTGATTGAATAATTAAACCTTAATGTATCCAATTTACAGTGTTTGTGGGGGCGTTTCTGGACTGTTTCAATGGCTTCTCAAAAGACAGTTGAGTTTCATTTTACTCTGTGGACATTGTGTCCTATGACCTGGAGCATAAGTTGTTCTGAGAAAACCTATTTTATTTCTTATCTACTGATTTTTCGCTCCCCTATACAGTGCTAATAACTTACATCCATTTCCAATGGATGTGGGGACACTACTGAATGCTTTTGTTATTTGCTGCAAAAAAAATGGAAATAAAACCCGATCCTTAAACAAGCTCTAAAGATGCATCACTGTCCCCGAACTGCTCAAGTCCCCCAAAATATGACTGAGATTTGACCTCTCAATTCATTCTCCTTTGTCCTATCCAAAAAATAGCATGCCGTATTTTTTGAGAAGTGATCAGCCTCAGTAACGTTTTCTCTAAAATGAAAACTTCTTACTTTTTTATATATTCTTCCACAAACCACCTACTTTACTGGGAAACAATATAGATCCTCAAAGGACCAGCAAATATTGGGTCGACTGGCTGGGTCATAGCACAGTATGCTTTACTACAATCTCACAGTGGAGATATTACCTCCCTAATGCATGTATTTTGTCTTCCTCCCACATTGCAGTATAGACACACCTCCAATTTAATTGCTGGTCCTGTAGATAGTGTTTGAACTTGTGGCTACTGCAAGCAGGTGAGCAGTGATAATGGTAAAACCAAGTGAATGTTATCCTGCTAGAATTCAGAGAGTAACATATTTCCGAGCTGATCACAGGTGCAGAAACAGTGCTTAGAAAATGTTCTGGTCCTGAAAATATTTTATATCAGTCTACCAAAGTATTTTTCTGATCCAGGGAAAATCACAAAACATTGACCATAAAATGTGTGGGTCACTTAATTTAGGATCAGGTGCGACATACCTTTCTTGCACTGAGTAGCGTTTACTCATATGACTAGTTCTACTGCCAAATAATGGCTGCAGAATAGGGGCCTTAATTTTGTTTTCAATATTTTTCTTAGTGAATATCAATGTAAAATCTCTCAGCAGTTCCACAAAACAAAGGTTGATATTTGTGCCTTTCCCAACAAAGCCTGCAGTGCAGAGGCTTCCCCCTCCTTCCTCCTCCCCCTCCCCCGCTACTGCTGCTGTCATAAGCAACTGCTGTTTCCATGTTTTAAAGGAGGGTCAATGTCCTCATTAAGTGAATTTTGGGGATTATTTTTCCCCCCACATCCAAATACTTATTTCCATGCAACTTCATGTGGCCATTGCAGCTGCCTCATAACATGAGGTGTTTATAAGGTCAGGAGCATCATGGGTATCCAAGCTAATTATTTTGGTGGGTTAACACTTTAAAATGAGTACATTGTAATTTACCACCTTGCATTCTTTCCACTCCCCTTCCCTTAAGTTCTGACATGATTTTATCATTCAGTATTTTCATGAACTCCTAACGTTAGAGCTTAATGCTTGAAGTTTATACCATTTGGAAGCAGAGGGAGAGAGCTTTCACAGGGGGGATAGGCCTTTGATTCCAGCTGTAATAATTCTCCACATAGCAGTCACTAAACAGAGGTTAGAACTGAACTGAGGAGGAAAAAGCAAGAGGGTAATGAGAATTATGTGCTTTTAAGGCCTGATGTCTTACTAACAACTAGAGTTAGAAAATACTGCTGTGCAGTATTGGACAGCTGGGACTTCTATGTTTTCAACAGAGTATAGAGTGACAGATGCTACGGATTCATAGAATATTCAAAGACCGTTGTATGAATATTGTACATGTTATGAGTATCTGTATGGGCTTGCTAACAATTGTATTTCTGGTTAAATGGGTCAGATAAGCAATGTTCTCTGTAGGAACTTAAGTCAATGCAGGGTAATTATTGCAAGTTCCCAATATTGAAACAATGCAGCTAACAAGTCGAGACCCCCTCCCTGGGGAGGAAGCTCATAGATTGGATTTGAACTGGTTCAAGAAGCCTAAGAATACCAATACTGATCTGGGAGTCGGATGGTCTCTCACACCATCTGAGAACTGATAGGCATGAGACTATGACAAACAGAACCAGGCCTTGTGTGAGGACTTGAAGTATTTTAGACCAGCCAGGGTGTTCATGGGGAAGATGGGTGCCACCTGGTAAGCTAGGCAGGTGCATAAGATGTTAACTGTTTTAAGAAATGTTTTATCTGAAATGCTTTTGTTCTGAATAAATAATACTCTGCTTTATGAAGGTGGCTGGTGTCTTGGTGATCCCTGCCAATGCCCTTAGAGAACAGAACTGCAGGGGCTGAATTGAATTCCGATTTGCTGAGGTGATCACAGTGAATTGCAGAAGTCTACAGCTGAAGAGCTGGGTCTTGACAAAGAAAATTGTGTGATTCCACCCCAAGAAAACTAATGGCATAGTCCATACTTTAGGCTGAACTCCACATTAGCTACCTGGAATGTACTATCCCTAAATGAGGTTAGGTACCAGGTTTCATTAGTTGGATAGCTGAAAAGATACAACATTGTAGTTGCTGGGGTAACGGAGGTGAGATTCATAAAAAATGTTCAACATTCTTTGGAGTATGCAAGTTTATTGTACTCTGGAGGAACCAGCTACATAAACAGGGTGATGTTAATTCTCCATCCACCCTTTAATAAATAACTCTCAAGACAGCACCCTATTTCTGATTGACTGCCATATGCCAGTTTGATGCATCACCATAAGCTGCTGTCCACCATTGTAGCCTACACTCCCACCAGGGATGCTACTGACACTAATAAAGATTCATTCTATCAGCAGCTAGCAGCAGTGATGCAATCTGTTCCACTGCATGACAAACTTAGAGTTGGAGATATGAATGCGACACCAAGTTGTTCCAGAAATGACTTTGAGACTATTCTCAGATGATTCTGCTCTGGAACAATAAATGAAAACTCTGTGAGATTTCTCTTCTTTTGTGCTTTTCATCATATTACCATCATTGCCTGTTGATTCAGGTGCTTTGATATGCATTAGTAAACTTGGATATCCAATGAAGGCCAGATGACGAATGAGCTGGATCATATATTGATCCAGAATCACATTATGGTAAGATCATATTAGGTCTACAGAGGTGCAGAAGACCCAGCAAATACTGACCATTGTCTCCTTGTTGCTAAAATGGCAAGTACTCCTAATTTCAACTCATGAGTGAGCCTGTTATGACACATAAGGCACAATAAGAAAAGGAGTTATTGTGGCATCTTAGAGACTAACAAATTTATTTGAGCATAACCTTTCATGAGCTACAGCTCACTTCATCGGATGCATTCAGTGTGAAGTGAGCTGTAGCTCACAAAAACTTATGCTCAAATAAATTTGTTAGTCTCTAAGGTGCCACAAATACTCCTTTTCTTTTTGCGAATACAGACTAACACGGCTGCTACTCTGAAACCTGTCATAAGGCACAATGTGTCTGTGACAATTCAGTTCTTGCTAACAAGTACTCATCACAGTGCATAACAAATTCAATGCACTTGGCACTCTTACTAATGACATAGATTTAGCTTGGACTGCCATAAGCACAGTCATCCAAGAAGCCATAGTTGCCACCCCTACACTGAAATGCTAAAATCAATGCCATTGGGTATCTGTTGAGACATTTCAAATTCTTCAAAAGAAATTTGAAGCTAGGCAATGCAACAATGCTGATGAATGTGAATATTTACAAGGTATTTTTCCAGCAAGAGAAAAAGTGGATCATGAAGCTAATTTTGAGAACTTGGCAAAAGAGAGAAGAGGGAATAAGACTGAATAAATTATAGCCTCCTTTTAAAGCTCTTCAATCACTTTGATCAAAAACTGGAAAGCACATGGGATTTATGCCGATAAATATGTCTGATGGTAAAACATGCACAGTTCAAGAAGTCCTGTAAAGATGGAAAGAATACTATAAAACTGAATTTAGCCATTCTAAAGCAGCTGTATTCCCAGATTTGGATTCATTAGTAGCAGAGACAATCCCTGGTCCTGAAACTTGAGTAGATGTACCTACCTTGGAAGATGTTTGTTCTACCATAAAAAGAAACTGTGAAGCGGGCAAGCTGCTGGTCCAGATGGCATAACATCTGAACGTCTGAGCTGTACCATAAAGCCTGTACATGTAGCTTTACACCAACTTCTTTGTCTGGGCTTTGGACTACTGGAATGGTACCAGTGGAGTGTGTCGTCAGATGTCACCAGGCCTCATTTTACCACAGAGTGGAAAGAATGGAAAGGGAAAAGTCCCATGCACTGAGTATGGCAGCTGCAGGCCAATAACTCTGCTTTCTGTTCCCAGAAGTGTTGTTATGCATGTCCTACTTGTCCAGCTCCAGCCTCTCCTTGTGAAACAGCATCACCCAGAGCAATGAGACCTCAATAACAGGCAATCTTCAATGGATGCTATACTTGCTCTATATCTTTTATCTAAGATCCATCACAAATTTAATCATACTTTGACAGCAACATATATAGACCTAAAGACAGCCTCAATTCTGTCAGTAGAAGGCCCTACAAGACACAGGCATTTCTGACATCGTCCTGAGGTTAATTTGAGATGTACATAATGACTCAGGAGTTTAGATGTGATGAGGGACCGATAGGATTGACAGGTTTTATACTAGCTCCAAAGTGAAGCAGGGATGTGTCCTGGCCCCACCCCTCTTCTGATGCACAGTGGATTGGCTCCTTGAACATATCTCCACAAATACCATAATAACTGCCATCTTAATGCCTTTTATGTACCTGGATTATAGAAATTATGTCATCCTCTTTGGCTAGGATGCAAACGACCTTAAAGATACACTAAACAGCTTCCAGCCTGTGGCAGCTACCCTTGGATTAAGGATTTCTTGATCAAAACCAAAAATCCGGAGCATTGATGCAAACGTTGTGATACAAGGTATCCGTGCTGCTTGACAAACTATGGAAGTAGTAGATGATTTCACCTATCTAGGCATAAATTGTCATCAAATGGGTGCATCCAGACAGACATTCTGAGGAGAATCAGTTTTGCAGCCTCAACCATTAAGGCCTTGCATAATGTCTGGAGCCAAAAGAAGGTGAAATTATATACAATAGTATGTATTTATCAAATCTGCATACTTCTATCCTCTTATACAGATTTGAAATGTGGAGGCTGCTTAAACACAACATCAGGAGGCTGGAAGAATATCATACATGTTACAAGTGGCAACAATTAGGCATAAGTATTAGGAATTTATTATTGAGAACTGGCCTTGAGAGGATTGAAGTCATCATTGGTCACCACCAGCTGCCACTTTTTGGTCATATTTCACACCTTAGAGATTAAGTCCCCACACATTGAGCTCTGAAAATCAGATCTGAGATCAACAAGGGACATTGCAGTGGCCACACAGTCATCCCCAATTAAACTGGCTACATCAGCTCTGAATAATAACCCTAGGGAGCTTTTAGATGCCTGCAATAAAGCCGTTACACTATGTTGCCTCAAACATTCAGCCCTATGGATCCTCGCTAAGTGTATTGTTGTTGAAGGCTTGAACTCTAAGTGCCCTTAAGGAAATTGTGTTTTCCATTGGAAAATGCTGATTCAAAAAAACCCAAACTTTACGTAGGAAAGGATTGGTTTTAACCAATTTCCCATTTCAAAAATATTTTGAAAAATAAAAGGTTAATTTTTGAATTCAGAATAATTTTTCATTTTGAAATTTAAGTTAATTTATAATAAAAAGGTCAAAAAGGTCAATGTACAAATAAAATATTTATAAATGATTGAAATGTAACATTTCAAGTAATGTGATCTATTTTTGTTTGTTTTTTGTTTTTGTTTTAATTTTGATTTATAAAATTTTTCTAGATTTTATTTTTTGTCCCAGTTCAAGATGGGGAAAAATTGAAATCTTGAAAATTCTCATGAGACAGGAAATCTGTTTCTCAGTCAGCTCTAAATATGAGTGCTATATTTCCAGACTAGCTCAATTAAAGTGACTAATGATGGTCGCTTCGGAGGATCTTTGTTCAATCCCTGAAGATCCCAAAATGACAGTTATTCCACTTGTAGCATCCCATGCTCAGCTCCCTCCAGATCAGAAAAGATGAACAGTTGTTTTCATCATATGTCACCCACACAGAACCCCTGCTCTTCTTTTACCCCTGCTAAAGAAGTGATATCAGTTATATCATCCATCATCCTTCCTATTCTCTAGTTTCAGGAGCCATCTTTTAGACATTGATCGTGTTTCCCAGTGATGGATGAACATCCTGCAGATCTGGACACATAGTTGGTGCTGATGTGACAGAGACTTGGTTATAAATCAAACCAAAACCCCCAAACATTATTTTTGAAAGTATAGGCTGGGAATAAAAAAGAAGGCTAGAGGTGACATTTTGGCTTTGGGGCTGCCTACATGCTGTGGAAATATGAAATATATTTTCCCTCTTGTTGACTAAAGAAAAGTTTCTGAACCGTAAGGACAAAAGCAACATTTTCATGTACACTGATCAATGTACAGGAATGGTCTGTCTTGATTCACAATGGACATTAGTATTGCCTACGGCCAAGGGTAAATCTGGAGTTCATTTAAAATGGTCACAGATACTGGGTTCATGGCATGAATTATTAGGCAGTTCTCTCTTTTCTTGGCAGTTTCCTAATATTATTCATCTAAAAGAGAGTAACATTTAAAAATTGGATTAGATTTTTCTTCTGGAATTAATGCTGGGTACAGTTAGCTGCAGCTATTTTTCATGCCTATCCTTTCTTTCTCTTTCCACTGTCATACTTTCTTTGTGTGTATATACACACACACGTATCTACTCCTATGTCAGAAATGCTATGTTGAGGAAAAGCAGTCTCATCTGAAATTAATCAAAAGATTTATGGTCATCTTCAATTTTTATTGCACTGACAAAAACATCCCAAGTGCCCAGAATTGCTTAGCATAACTTGGTAGGATTCATAATTATTTTTTTTGTGCGGGGGGAATAAACTACGGCATCTAAATTAATAAAAGCAAGGAATTCTGAATGGGTGATATAAATGGACAAATTCTCTTGATCCTCCTTCCTCTTTCATATACACTCTCGAGAGAAGTGCTGAGCTTTCACTTCTAGGACAAAGCTCAAGCTCAGCATTTCTACCCAAGGTTTTGTGGTTGTTATGTAATCCCTCAAAGAAAATAGTTTTTTAATCACCCAAAACATTTAATTTAATTTGGTTTCTTTTCTTCTGAATCTGAAACTAGTACTGTGGTGGTATAATGAATTGTTGGTCCTGAAAGACTTGGTTATAAGAAATCTATTCACGGAAATACTCAGGAGAATCTTGCTGTAGCTAGAATGAAGCATTTGAAATCAAATCCTAAGAAGCAGAATCCCTAATGGCTAGAGAATATTTTGTAGTGCCAAAGTAAAGTTAAGCTTGTGTTCCAATAAGCTTTTGGGTAACTAGACAAGCAATCTGGCCAACTACAAGATCTCATTGTATTACATGGGATGTTTTCTAAACGAAGTTTACTCTGAGACAATATTCAGTGTAATTCATTGACATAGCTTCATTGCATGCCACCAAACTGCCTCTTGATAGGTTTGGGATTTCAGTATTTGAACTACAAAAGTCACCTGAGAATGTAATTTTTACTCTAATCACACCACCACTTTCGGCATTAGCTGCCCTAGTTCTCACCTTCCAGTATAAATATATAAAAGCACCAATGGCAGTAGTGGTGATGCTCCCTATCCCAATGGTCAAAAGTGCTTTTCTGGTAAATGCAAAGATCTTTTGGTCATCAACAAGACAAGATGGCCTTTGTTTGGGACACATGAACCTTAAACTATCTATGTGAAATTAGATGATAATGCGCAAGACACATAGTACGCTATGTAGGTGACAAGCTGTAATTTCTCTTGTTTACATGTGTCACATATACTGGCAAAATATGCTTTAGATACCCCTTTGTCCTCTTCACAACTTCAATGGGACTACTCATGAGAGTAGTTAAGCATGTGTGTAGGGCCTTACACTGTAAAAACCATCAGGTTGTAGACTAACAAAGCCTTTCTCTCCATTTTGTGAAATTTTTCAGAAAGTCTCATTTTCATTCTACATTCAGATGAAAACAAATTTCAAAACAGATCAATGTTTCAAGAAACAGAACTATTTTTTTCTGGCCAATGGATTATTTTCTTTTGCAGATGAGACTAGTCCTGCTTGCCTCTGTTTCCCCTCTGTAAAATGGAGATAACATTTCCTTACCTCATCAGGTTGTTGTGAGGATAAATTAATTAATATTTGTGAGATGTTTAGATTCTACAGTACTGAGTGCCATAGAATAGTATATGAACTAATCGTTATCCCTCAAGTTGCAGCAATACAAGTTACCTGCAACTCCCATATGACGTCTACACACAGAGGTGAAAGTAAGGCGGTATGTCCTAAAAGTAAGCGGAAGGGGCAAGGTTGAGGGGGTCAGAGCCAGCCCCAGCCCACCCTGTAAGGTAAGTGCCCCCCACAGGGTAGCAGCAGCAGCCCAGCTTCCACAGGGGACAATTTAAAAGCCTGGGGCTCCCAGAGTGGCTGGAGCCCCAGGCCCTTTAAATTGCCTCCAGAGCCCCACTGCTAGAGCCCTGGGGTAGCGGCTGCAGGGCTCTGGCAGCTATTTAAAGGGCCTGGGGCTCCCCTGCTTCTACCGCCTGGGCCCTTTAAATAGCCACTGGAGCCCCGCCACCGCTACTCCAGGGCTCCGACGGCTATTTAAAGGACAGGGCGGTAGAAGCAGGGGAGCTGCAGGCCCTTTAAATAGTCCCCGGAGCCCTGGGGTAGAGGGGGGCTCCAGGGGCAATTTAAAGGGCTGGGGCTCCAGCTACCTCTGCTGCTCCAGGGCTCCGGCAGCTATTTAAAGGGCCAGTTTGGTAGAAGAGTGGAGTCGCAGGCCCTTTAAATAGCCTCCGGAGCCCCGGGCTGCTGCTGCTACCCCGGTGGGGGGGCACTTACCTTACAGGGTGGGCTTGGGCTGGCTCTGACCCCTTCAACCCTGCCCCTTCCGCCCTAGGCCCCACTCCTTCTGGGGGCCAGAGCTGGCCACAGAGTACTGGTAAGTCACTCGATTTACTTTCACCCCTGTCTACACAACTCCAAAAATGGAGCCAGGACATCTGGGAGGCACACTGATACAGTATGTATCCCAGGAAGTCTCCATCATCAGGACTCATATGCTGCCCCAACCTCAATTTAAACTGCCCTAGATTAGTCATGCCCCAATTGACGCAAACACCACCATCTCCACAGTGGGGCATAGCTATCCCTCCACCAGCTGGCTGAATCAACTCAGCTGAATCAACTCAATCAATTCATGTCATGTTAGACAATTAACTTTTAAACAGTTTTACAGGCTGTGTTTCTTTGTTCGTTTTCTGCATTGTCATACCTCAAGGATGGTTCATGTGATTACCTCAAACATTTCATTAAAAAGTATTCTCCTATGTCAGAGAAACACATATGGCAAAAGATGAGGTGGTTGCATGTCAAAATCAGTCTTACCAAGGAAAGACTAACATCATATCTTTATTATAAAGTCTATGGGCCATATCCTATAAATCCCTCCTATCATGTGGAGTGCTTACTACTGTGAGTATCACTGACAAAAATATGACTCCTTTTGGGAGTAAGCACTCTTCCTTATAGAAGTGTTTGCAAGATTGATCATGATAGGACAATCAAGTAAAAGTACTCAATGGATCAGCAGCAGGTATAGTAGAAATAAGTGGTGCACAGAAAACAAAACACTTATTCATCCCTCAGGTCCCAAATAGAACTGGATTTAAAACTATTCCTAATATATTAACACTGTTCAGCCTATTTCTAGCGCTATCTATTAATTTTTAAAGCATGCCTCATTTCTAATCTCTCAGTAATTATTACTACTCAGAATACAATTATTTCAGATAGTCTAAATACTTGATATCAGGGATTGCACTGGATAATTTATAAATGAAATACCCAGTATATGTACTTCCTTAGATATTAAATGAATTCTGATATTAAAAGTAATAATATTTAGGGACACTCACATATTAGATCAAGTCCTAACATGAATCATCTTCAGAAATGGAAACACCTCCAGAGGTCCAAGGTATCCTAGGTAACTTCTAATTTTAGTAGTATTACCATGAGGTATATAACTCATAGAGTATGTACATACAAATAGTTTGATGTGTTTTTAAACAGAGTGCTCCAGTTCTAGTTAGCCTAAAGAAGATAAATTACTCCGGGGGGAATTCTGTGCCAACAGATTAAAAATTCTGCGCACAGTATTTTCAAATTCTGCAAAATTCTGCATAATTTATTTGTCAGAATAACACAATATAATCATACCAGTTTTAATTATTTTGGTCATGTATTTAAAAATGCCTGTCGGCAAGTATGTCTGTAACAATACAGACAAAAAAAATTCAGAAAATTACTTTATTAATACAGAACTCTGAGTAAAAAATTCATTTAAACTACAATACAGAAACGTATTTCCTGCACCCCTCAGAAGCAGTGCATAGGCTTGGGAGAGTCGGGGTAATGGAGGAGCTGAGGGAGAGGGAAGTAATTTCTGGGACGGAGCCCAGGTGTGAACTTGGAGGGTTGCTGGGTGTGGGTGGGAAAAGCATGGAACAGGTTATTTGTGGGGGTGGGGAGGGACTTTTAGGGAGCTTACCCCATGTAGACCCTGCTGACCCCTAGCCTCTCCCATTCAGTCAGACACATCTGCCACTGTCCCCATGTGTTCCTTCACCCCATGTGTCCTTGCACCCCCTGTCATCGGACCATAAGAACATAAGAATGGCTATACTGGGTCAGACCAAAGGTCCATCCAGCCCAATATCCTGTCTACTGACAGTGGCCAATGCCAGGTGCCCCAGAGGGAGTGAACTTAACAGGTAATGATCTGGTGATCTCTCTCCTGCCATTCATCTCCACCCTCTGACAAACAGAGGCTAGGGACACCATTCCTTACCCATCCTGGCTAATAGCCATTAATGGATTTAACCTCCATGAATGTATCCAGTTCTCTTTTAAACCCTGTTATAGTCCTATCAACATGTGTCCCTCCACCTCCACACAGACACCCACTCCTCCCATCCCCCTGTAGCCCTGCACCCCCTCCCCCATCTCCATGTGTCTCTGTGTCCCCTTCAGCCACCCCATTCCCCACCGTAACTCTGCATCCCCTCCCCTTCTGCCCATGTGGCCCTGCACCCCCTGCCATGGTGGCCCAGTGCCTCCATTCCCATTCAGCCCTTGCCCCAGTCTGCCCTCCCCCACTAGTCCTTATGAGCCCCTGTCTGACACCCCACCAGCCCCATGCTGTCTCCCTATAGCCCCTGTCTCCTGACCTTGTCCTACAGGTGCTGTGAAGAAGGCTCTGCAGGCTCTTTCTCTTCCCTAGCTGGCTGGGTGCTGCTGCAGTGTTCTGTCACCACAGCACCCTCTGGTAAGCAAAAGGTGGAACTGCAGCAACTTTTCAACAGATGCTTAGTTCTGTGCAAAAAAATTAAAAATATGCATGGCTTATTAACTATGCATGCATGCAGAATTCCCACAGGAGTAACAGGTGAGCAACAAAAAGGCCCAGATACAGTTATTTGAGTGATCATATTTTCCATCAGAATTTTACTGGCACTGTAATTTCTAAAGTGTTGACACTGTTTAAAATATTGAGTTTCTCTCATTCGTTTTCAGGGTGTTTTCTTTTTAACCTTCATACTGTTAGATTTAACACACATTAAAACATGAAACAGCCTTTCATCTCCCCCTTTCACTAGCCTACATCTGAAAGGGTCCAAAATCCCCAAAGTAAAAATACAACAACAACAAAGCCAAATAAATTATTCCAGCTGTGGTTTGTCATTCACCTTTGTCCTCTTCGATTTTTGTACAGTTAATAATTAAGAAATGACTAAAACAGATAAAACTGTTGTTCCCAGTTCCTGCTGGGATTAAAATTTTATGAAGCTTTTGTGGCCCATTTCAAATCTGACCTCCAATGGCAGCAACAGAGGACAACTTGTTATTTCTTTGGCTTAATTGGTTCCTTAAGGAGAAGGCACAGAGTCACACTATTACCATCAGTGAAATTACAAACTCAAATATATTGCACTTGGTAACTACTTTTGGTTGTAATTTAATTATCAGTAAAATAACATAACTGATTCTGCTGAAGAATACTCATTAATCATGTTAGTTATGTTGGGGCCACAAAGGATTTGTTTATAGAGTATCAGCCAATATCTGCCTTATGCTATATGCGAGCAGCTCCCATTGCTTTTAGTGGGAGTTGTGTACCCATGCATGTCAAAACAGAATCTGTCGAGACATAACAGTCACTTAGGGAGCAAATGAATACTTGTTTTCAGTAGTACATTTACCCCACTGTTAGCAACTGTACGATGTAGGGTTTCATTACATGGTGCTAAATACAAGTGATCTCTGTGTTCACTATTGGTAGTATTGGAGAAGATGCACCATTACCAAAAAATGGATATTAAAATTTGCAGTTCAGACAAAGCCAACACGCTAGAGTCTTGTGCTACAATATACTGTTAAGTTTATTCTTTTTTTTTTCCAATGCTGGAAAACATGATATTGCCTTGAATAGTTATTCTCTAAACTAAATGATTTTTTTCCTTTTTCAAAGACATAATTTCAGCAATAACAACAAAAAAATGGGCAGGTATCTCAGTTGCTTCTGTTGCTGATGGCATAAAATCTGATTTTAATCCAATTTAAACAAGTTTAATTAATTGCTTTGATTCAGTGATTACAACATCCTATATGCCAATTTAAAAAAAAAGGTGACACAGCCTATTTTCCCATATTCTGTTCATAATCTTATCTACTGGTTACATCAGGTAGCACTTACAGTCAGCCAAACACTGTCCACACTCACATATAGACATAGTCCCTGCTCCAGGCAGCATAAGTGGAATTTAAGTGCTGCACGGGTCTTGTACTGCCCGAGGACACACTACAAATGAACTCAGTAGTTATAAAGCCACCCAAGAAGAGGACAGCTTTTTCACCTGCATTCTAAATTTTAAAGGATTCAGGTTTCATTTCAGTTTATTCAATAACAGAGAGAACAATA
Organism: Dermochelys coriacea; assembly: GCF_009764565.3. Lineage (NCBI taxonomy): Eukaryota > Metazoa > Chordata > Testudines > Dermochelyidae > Dermochelys > Dermochelys coriacea. Next base: position 98,241,870 of record NC_050069.1, read on the forward strand.
TAAAAGCACCAGTTTAGCTTGATACTTCTGAAAGCCCATTTTAAAGCCCAGACTTGGCTTGGGTGGAGACTGAACTCCTTGAGTAAATATGCTCAGCCACCATATTCTCTTATAGCTCAGTTAAAAACAATAATAAAGCAGTGTTGCTTTGCTGTATATTACTTGAATTGGGAATAGACAGAATGTTTTGTTTTCCTCTCTGTACCTCAAATAACAAGAAAAGGGGGAAAAAATGCAATGAATGTCCTGTTGAGTGTGTCAACGGCCTGAGTAACTGGAATGTGGGCTGGGAAAAGGTACAGGAGAAAGAGAGGAAGGAATCCTCCCTCCCAGGCTATAGAGTGGCTGCAGAGCTGTTGGTGGAAGCTACTTCAGCCTGCTGAATGAAGTAGTCCTCCACACTTCTTACATGACCCAACACCAGGGCCTACTACTGGATGATCTGCACAACAGTTGATCCTCTGGCTCCACCTCTACCTGCTCATAGTCAAGCAGAGAGCCTCTCCACACATCAGAAATTCATCACTGCAGGGGGCAGGGGAGACGTTCTCCATGATGAACAGCCCCCTCCCTGGCAGCAGTGTCACTGACTAGACCATCCATGAAGAATTTGTCCCAGGCTAGGTGAGCCTTTGATTAAAACATTTTCAAGTACATTGAAGACATCTGCTTTTTTAAATCCTTCTCTTTCTAAACAGCAGCTCTCAGCTTTTCTAATCAGGAAGTGGATAGGTTCTACTTGGCATGTAGGTAAACACTATCATGTAACTAAAATATGTACATAGTTAAATCCTCCTTCCTCCAATCCTTCTTCTTGCCCCATTAACACTTAAGGGCTTGCATCTATGTAGCAGTAGTCACAAGATAGATATTAGATAGATAGATTAGATAGATATTGACCGCCTGTCCTGTGATGTCTTTTGTCATCTGACTCAGATCATGTGCCAGGAAGTCTAGTATGTTTCCAGCACTTGTGAGTCAGACTCCTATCAGTTCAAGGTAAAAATGTGAAATTCAGGAGACTAAAGACCAGATTCTAAGCAAATGTAAATCAGAATAGTTCCACTGACTTCAATAAATTTATCTCGCTTAGAATCTGGCCCCAGAAGGCTGAGGAAATTACCTTCCATATTAATGAGGGCTATTGCACAGCCATCAAGTTACTCCAGTCTGGTAACAGACAGGTTGCTAAGTGCCTCATTAGTGTAACAGGGATGACTCTTCATAGAATCATAGAATATGAGGGTTGGAAGGGACCTCAGGAGGTCATCTAGTCCAACCCCCTGCTCAAAGCAGGACCAATCCTCTTAAATCCATGTCTCCTAAAATACTCCTATTCTCTGTGTGCACTTCTATATTTTACTTGACACTTTTGAATAAGGGAGCAGATGCATAGAGGGCTTGAGACTTCATTCTGCTCATAGAAGCATACTATGCCTTGTGCATAATTTTAGTTGTATCTGCACCAAGTCTGTGCATTGAAGTGCAACAGCCATTCAATCTCTGCCACTCGCCTCAGGATCAAGGCTTTAAGAAAATGAAAATACCAACAGCAGCAATGGCTAATTGTGAAATTTACTATCAGTTTATCAGTTGTGAAGATTCTACATTTAGCATAAAGAGAAAAGAATAAGGACTTTGCAGTGTATGTCATATGAATTCTCTTTCTGATTAAAATTAATGAAATGCATATCTCTATCAAGATATGGATATTAGTGTGACACTCCATCCCATATTCTTCATAGAAATATTGTTATAATATGATTATACCATAACTATGATATGTTTTGTCCAAGATAAAGCATGTGAGATACCATTGGAAAGATTATCATTTACTGTATATGATTATCCTATTTGTATGCATCTATCATTTTTGTATGTAAAGTTAGGAATATTAACTATACATCTGTACTACAAAAGTATTTGCACCTGGGGAAAGCTCACCAGACAAAATGCAATCAGTCTGGCTGGTTAGCCGGGGACAAGTGAATGAACCATTAGGGAGGACAATAGGTCTTTGAAGATACAAATCTCCCACCTTCCTGAGAATCTTTCTGGGATGCTAGAAGCGGCCTTTGACTCATGGCTGCTTTGACACTGCAAGGTCATGTGATCATGTCACCCAGTACTGGACTCCATGATAGAATACCAGTATTTTTCCACTGCAGGTGGGAATCGCACTGAAAGACAAAGGATTCCTGCCATATATAAAGCCTATTTAAGACAGGGAAGTGAGATAATCAGGGTTTGTTCTTTACTGAATCCCTGCCCAGGATGACTGCTGGAAACATCTAAGAAACAAAAACAAAGGAGGTGGGGAGAAGAACTAAGCCCAGGCTGGAAAAGGTGCCGGGCCTGTGAAAGAAATACCTGGAGTTTTAAGCTGCAAGCAAGAGCAGCCTGTCTTCAAGAACCACAGCAATCTGCCAAAAACAACATTTAGGGTGAGCAGTTACTAATTGCAGCCAGTTTCTATAATGTATTAAGCTTAGTTTGCATTTTTGTTTTATTTACTCAGTAATCTGCTTTGATCTGTTTGCTATCTCTTATAATAACTTAAAATCTGTCTTTTGTAGTTAATAAACTTGCTTTTGTTTTCTCTAAAACCAGTTTGTGGAATTCATAATTAGGTGGGGGGAAAGATGTGCATATAAAGGGAGGCAGCAAATTTCAATAAGTTTATGCTGTACAGTTCTCTGTGCAGCGCAAGACAATACAATTTTGGGTTTACACTCCAGAGGAGAAGTGCACTTGAGTGCTGGGCAATTCCTTAGCTGAAGCTTTCTCATGCTGAGCTGATTTCAGTGTCTGTATCTTTCTACAGCTGAGTGTGTTCCTACCCATGTGTGTGCTGGTGGATGCTTGAGGACCTGGCTCAGCAGAACAGGGTAAGGAAGCCAAGGCTGGTGGAACAGGTAGGCTCAGTGGTACTCCAGTACATCACCCTGGAGGGGGGCAACCCATCACAATTAGTATCCTACTTTTGGTACTAATAGAATTTCATCTTTTCAAACTGTCAAGCTTTCAGAAGTCAACTGAAATAGGAAAAAAAATTATAACCAACTTTTTGCCCCCTTTTCCCCCCTAGGAGACTTTGATTTAGCTGACTAAATACACACAACTTGTATCTCTTACATATTTCATCTCAACAGCAACAAACAGCTTATATTATATCTGTAAGTATGAGTTTAGAACAGAGTTCAAACTAATATTTTCTTTAAATTCTATGATTTTATACTTTAGCTAGCAAGACTACCGATGAAGATCCCAATTCAGTAAAGCTCTTCAGCACATGATTAAAGGTAAGTACATGCTTAAGGGCTTTGCTCCATGAGGGCCTAAAAGCCTTGATTTTTTGGTTTACACACTTTAGATAACAATACCTATACATACATGTGTGTATTAAAATAATAATGTCACAATGTCTATGCCTGCAAGTGGAAGTCCTGGAAATCTAATTTACTGGAACGTCACATATCTTGAAATACATTTGAACATGGCAAGACATAATAGTCAAACAATGCCTCATATTCACATCACAGAGCACCTTTGTCACCCATCATGTGTTAAAGAATGTTGCCAAAGGTTATGACAAGATAAATGTGTCAACAATTTATTGTGCTATAGTCTAATTGGACTAATGACCGTTTGAGCTGAATTATACCTGAAAGCCATCAAAACCTAAATAGCTTACAGAACTAGATTTTTCCCTATTAGATTTTGAATCAAATATATGACTCTGAGCATTTGGGAGTATTTCTTTAAAATGTTTTCCTTATTATACCTGTCAGAGGCATATTCTATCATAGTTACTGTTGCTATTAACAAATTATTACAGCATGCTTCCTTACTATAATTGGCTTATACTTTAAAGCTTATTTGTTCATCTTGATATGTGAGATTAACTCAAGGAATTCCTTGTAACACTTTTGTGAGTTATGCATATAAATCCCTACAAGATTTTGCATTAGGAAAGGACAGAGTAAATACAAAGGCTATTAGAAGAAGTGGATGCCTGTAGCTAAGGATTGTCACCCATAGAACTAGTGTTAGCATTTATTTTATTCAGCCGTAATACAAGGAACCTACAGGTCTGTAGTCTGTAAGACATTGGCTTCAGCAGTTAGCATAAGGTTTGAGGCTTATGACCTTTGGCATAGATACATGGCCTAATGGTCACCCCTGAGTTTGGGGGAACTGGAAATAAAGTGTGTAGGGGGGAATTTTGACCATAACAACACCAGCCAGCCACAGGAACATGAGCTAACACCATCTTTTGGATAGAAAATCTGCAAATATCTGACCACAAGAGTACCATGGCAACGAATTGACATATATGAAGGGCACCTCAACATTAGTAGGGTGAAGAGATACAAATAAGGAAGAGGGGAGAAACCCTACTGAATATGCATCAGACTTAGTGGAGTCAGTGTAATATATTATAAAAGCTGTATCCTAGCGTGGGTGCAGGAGGAGAGAGATGTAGTAGCCCCTGGAAGGTGCCAGAATGATGGCCACTGGTGATGAGGAGGAAGGTGATGGTGTTGAGGAAGATGATGACTAGCATTTCAGGTTGTTCTGCAAGGGATGGTGTGAGTGTGTGTATATGGAAGTGCAGATGTGCATTCTGTACTATCTCTAGCTACCTTACTGAGTTAAAGTGTTTGTGACTTTGCTAAATGTATTAATAAACTCTTGTAAATACAGTAGGGTTCCTATAGTGTGAGTGTTGCAACTATGCACCTCATGGTTCCCACCTATATAGTAATTTGAATAATACTGGGCCAGATCTTGGGACAAGAACCTGTCAACCCTCAAAGTGGGAATTCTTAAATAATCAATATAATTAATACATAATCTATACACCAGGGTACAGGATACATATACACTAGTGACTCTACATATGTGTGGTTGTGTCATAATCCCCTGTTGTCCATACCTAAGCCCCAGAAGCACGTGTCTGAAGGTGACTAGCGGACAATTAAGCTAGCGTGTCTGAGAGGTATGGATAAGTTTTTGCTGTGGCTCAGGATCCTGGTCAGGCCTGGGTGAGACTTGCTCAACCAGCTACTCCAGGTAGAAGTGCAGAATCACATACTTTTTGTCTTTCAGGGCAGCCTCCACAGTCCCTGCTGCTTCCTTATCCTGGCTCTCATCAGCATCCCTTTTGACAATGAGGCTTGCAGGATTGAGAAGGACATCACTTCAGCCACTTCAGGGTCTATACTGGGAGTCCTTGACAGCACCTGGTCAAGTTCCTCATAGAAGGGGCATGTATGACGAGCCCTCCTGGAGTGTCTGTTCAAGTCTTTGGCCTTCGTGTATAGAAACTTCAAGTGCTTGACACATTCCTAAAACCAGAACCTAAGACTGGTAAGTTACAATGGACTCCCACCCTCCTTGCCAATATCCCCTCTTGCTCTTCTGCTACAATCCTGATTTTAAGACCAAGGGCATTTGAATTACTGTGCACTAACTTTTCCTTCCTGGATAATATGCCATGCATTGCCATATGTGTGAATTTGAACTGCTGTGCTGAAGTCATGGCATTGTCACACTGGTTCCCCTTACAAATCTCCTCCAATTTCCCCTCCTCCCACCAGTCCCTCCTCCAATCCATCCTGAAAAGGTTCCCATGTTTTAAATCAATGAGTTTATTAATTTCTGATTAAGCACTATTAGGCATTTGGCTAAAGCTCTTTCTTAAAAACAGATTATTAAGGAAAAAGCATTGAGCCACTGTGTCTGTGCATTTCTTGGCCAGCAGTCAGGCAGTGATGGTCCCAGGGCCACACTGAGCAGGAAGGGAGGGTATGGGTTAGAAAGGTCCCAGTCTGGAATGGGCCAGTTGTAGAAAACTTAGTCAGTTGTCTACAGGTAGTACCAGATGTCTTTTGTATCTTGTAAGACTACATAGTTTCAGTGCTTCTCTCATGCCACTGATCTTACCATCCCCTTACAAATGGGAGCTCCATTTAAGGGAGAATGAGAATGAGTGAAAAGAAAAGGAGTACTTGTGGCACCTTAGAGACTAACAAATTTATTAGAGCATAAGCTTTCGTGAGCTACAGCTCACTTCATCGGATGCATTTGGTGGAAAAAACAGAGGAGAGATTTATATACACACACACAGAGAACATGAAACAATGGGTTTATCATACACACTGTAAGGAGAGTGATCACTTAAGATAAGCCATCACCCACAGCAGGGGGGGGAAAGGAGGAAAACCTTCCTTGGTGACAAGCAGGTAGGCTAATTCCAGCAGTTAACAAGAATATCAGAGGAACAGTGGGGGGTGGGGTGGGGGGGAGAAATACCATGGGGAAATAGTTTTACTTTGTGTAATGACTCATCCATTCCCAGTCTCTATTCAAGCCTAAGTTAATTGTATCCAGTTTGCAAATTAATTCCAATTCAGCAGTCTCTCGTTGGAGTCTGTTTTTGAAGCTTTTTTGTTGAAGTATAGCCACTCTTAGGTCTGTGATCGAGTGACCAGAGAGATTGAAGTGTTCTCCAACTGGTTTGGAGGTGCTGTCGTCATCATGAATAGGTCGGAGTATGAACAAGAGGCTACTAGGCAGCTCTCCAACACCACTTTCTACAAGCCATTACCCTCTGATCCCACTGAGAGTTACCAAAAGAAACTACAGCATTTGCTCAAGAAACTCCCTGAAAAAGCACAAGAACAAATCCGCACAGACACACCCCTGGAGCCCCGACCTGGGGTATTCTATCTGCTACCCAAGATCCATAAACCTGGAAATCCTGGACGCCCCATCATCTCAGGCATTGGCACCCTGACAGCAGGATTGTCTGGCTTCGTTACCAGCACTCCCAGCTATCTTCGAGACACCACCGATTTCCTGAGGAAACTACAGTCCATTGGTGATCTTCCTAAAAACACCATCCTAGCCACTATGGATGTAGAAGCCCTCTACACCAACATTCCACACAAAGATGGACTACAAGCCGTCAGGAACAGTATCCCCGATACTGTCACGGCTAACCTGGTGGCAGAACTTTGTGACTTTGTCCTGACCCATAACTATTTCACATTTGGTGACAATGTATACCTTCAAATCAGCGGCACTGCGATGGGTACCCGCATGGCCCCACAGTATGCCAACATTTTTATGGCTGACTTAGAACAACGCTTCCTCAGCTCTCGTCCCCTAATGCCCCTACTCTACTTGCGCTACATTGATGACATCTTCATCATCTGGACCCATGGAAAAGAAGCTCTTGAGAAATTCCACCATGATTTCAACAATTTCCATCCCACCATCAACCTCAGCCTGGACCAGTCCACACAAGAGATCCACTTCCTGGACACTACGGTGCTAATAAGCGATGGTCACATAAACACCACCCTATATCGGAAACCTACTGACCGCTATTCCTACCTACATGCCTCTAGCTTTCATCCAGATCATACCACTCGATCCTTTGTCTACAGCCAAGCGCTACGATATAACCGCATTTGCTCCAACCCCTCAGACAGAGACAAACACCTACAAGATCTCTATCATGCATTCCTACAACTACAATACCCACCTGCTGAAGTGAAGAAACAGATTGACAGAGCCAGAAGAGTACCCAGAAGTCACCTACTACAGGACAGGCCCAACAAAGAAAACAACAGAACGCCACTAGCCATCACCTTCAGCCCCCAACTAAAACCTCTCCAACGCATCATCAAGGATCTACAACCTATCCTAAAGGACGAGCCATCGCTCTCTCAGATCTTGGGAGATAGACCAGTCCTTGCTTACAGACAGCCCCCCAATCTGAAGCAAATACTCACCAGCAACCACACACCACACAACAGAACCACTAACCCAGGAACCTATCCTTGCAACAAAGCCCGTTGCCAACTCTGTCCACATATCTATTCAGGGGATACCATCATAGGGCCTAATCACATCAGCCACACTATCAGAGGCTCGTTCACCTGCGCATCTACCAATGTGATATATGCCATCATGTGCCAGCAATGCCCCTCTGCCATGTACATTGGCCAAACTGGACAGTCTCTACGTAAAAGAATGAATGGACACAAATCAGACGTCAAGAATTATAACATTCAAAAACCAGTTGGAGAACACTTCAATCTCTCTGGTCACTCGATCACAGACCTAAGAGTGGCTATACTTCAACAAAAAAGCTTCAAAAACAGACTCCAACGAGAGACTGCTGAATTGGAATTAATTTGCAAACTGGATACAATTAACTTAGGCTTGAATAGAGACTGGGAATGGATGAGTCATTACACAAAGTAAAACTATTTCCCCATGGTATTTCTCCCTCCCACCCCACCCCCCACTGTTCCTCTGATATTCTTGTTAACTGCTGGAATTAGCCTACCTGCTTGTCACCATGGAAGGTTTTCCTCCTTTCCCCCCCCTGCTGTGGCTGATGGCTTATCTTAAGTGATCACTCTCCTTACAGTGTGTATGATAAACCCATTGTTTCATGTTCTCTGTGTGTGTGTATATAAATCTCTCCTCTGTTTTTTCCACCAAATGCATCCGATGAAGTGAGCTGTAGCTCACGAAAGCTTATGCTCTAATAAATTTGTTAGTCTCTAAGGTGCCACAAGTACTCCTTTTCTTTTTGCGAATACAGACTAACACGGCTGCTACTCTGAAACCTGAGAATGAGTGGGAAGTGGAAGGAGGGGTTAGGCCCAGAAAGGGGAAGGAACAAAACACAGATGTAGAACACTTTGATTGTCTGAGGTAAAATTAGTCACAACATTCCTTTTTCACGTGGAAGAGTACAAAAATTTTAGTATCCCCTTCACTGGTGTCTGACATCTCCCTGCACTGTGCCATGCTGCAGCAGCTGTGGGAAACAAGAATGGGAGAAGGATCTGGTCTGGTAGTTGGATAAACACAATTAGTGTCGCTTTTGTACTGGAGAGTCGAGGGGCTCATGATTGAGATTGGAAACTTTTGGGGACCTGGAATCAAATTTTGTTGTGTTTCTTTAGCCAGGCATGGGGCAGGATTTTCTGGTAATGGGGCAGGCATGGGGCAGGATTTTCTGGTAATGCTGGGAGTGGGGAATTATTTTTATGGTTTGCATTTTCCTTTGCATGGAAACTCCATATGCTAGCTAAGAATATAGTTAATTTACAATTAAATTGCCTCACAGCTGTCTAAGCATATTTCAGCAAATTTCTGGTGCGACACAAACTCCAGCTGGGTCTTGAGGTTCAATGTCTGCAAATGTGCTAGGTCCACCTTCATAGCTGACCAAATCCCTCCATTGAGCAATATGCAGAAGGATGACCACTAGCAGAAACATCTCTCGGGCATAAATTGCTAGATCTCCTCCATGGTACTGGAAAGCCACTCGTCTTTTCCATTCTTGTACCCTGAAAACTGCTATGTTTTCCTAACTTTGACTAGCATGTGGACTTGGGTATACGCACGTATATGGTGTTATACCCGTGTACAGCACAACAAATGTGGACACTTGGCATGGTATAGGGACCATGTGTGAGCTTGTATATGACTCAGTACTTGAGAATGTGTGCCAGTGTAGACATAGCATAACAGATAGAGGAAGGGACTAGAAGTCAGACGTTGGTATTGGGCAAGTCAGTTAACTTATTTATGCCTCAGTTTACCCATCAGTAAAATAGATATGTTTTGTACTTGTCTGGTATCTTTCATCCAAGATCCGAAAGTTTCATTACAAACATAGAATAGAATCATAGAATCATAGAATCATAGAATATCAGGGTTGGAAGGGACCCCAGAAGGTCATCTAGTCCAACCCCCTGCTCAAAGCAGGACCAAGTCCCAGTTAAATCATCCTAGCCAGGGCTTTGTCAAGCCTGACCTTAAAAACCTCTAAGGAAGGAGATTCTACCACCTCCCTAGGTAACGCATTCCAGTGTTTCACCACCCTCTTAGTGAAAAAGTTTTTCCTAATATCCAATCTAAACCTCCCCCATTGCAACTTGAGACCATTACTCCTCGTTCTGTCATCTGCTACCATTGAGAACAGTCTAGAGCCATCCTCTTTGAAACCCCCTTTCAGGTAGTTGAAAGCAGCTATCAAATCCCCCCTCATTCTTCTCTTCTGCAGACTAAACAATCCCAGCTCCCTCAGCCTCTCCTCATAAGTCATGTGCTCTAGACCCCTAATCATTTTTGTTGCCCTTCGCTGTACTCTTTCCAATTTATCCACATCCTTCTTGTAGTGTGGGGCCCAAAACTGGACACAGTACTCCAGATGAGGCCTCACCAGTGTCGAATAGAGGGGAACGATCACGTCCCTCGATCTGCTCGCTATGCCCCTACTTATACATCCCAAAATGCCATTGGCCTTCTTGGCAACAAGGGCACACTGCTGACTCATATCCAGCTTCTCGTCCACTGTCACCCCTAGGTCCTTTTCCGCAGAACTGCTGCCGAGCCATTCGGTCCCTAGTCTGTAGCGGTGCATTGGATTCTTCCATCCTAAGTGCAGGACCCTGCACTTATCCTTATTGAACCTCATTAGATTTCTTTTGGCCCAATCTTCCAATTTGTCTAGGTCCTTCTGTATCCTATCCCTCCCCTCCAGCGTATCTACCACTCCTCCCAGTTTAGTATCATCCGCAAATTTGCTGAGAGTGCAATCCACACCATCCTCCAGATCATTTATGAAGATATTGAACAAAACGGGCCCCAGGACCGACCCCTGGGGCACTCCACTTGACACCGGCTGCCAACTAGACATGGAGCCATTGATCACTACCCGTTGAGCCCGACAATCTAGCCAGCTTTCTACCCACCTTATAGTGCATTCATCCAGCCCATACTTCCTTAACTTGCTGACAAGAATGCTGTGGGAGACCGTGTCAAAAGCTTTGCTAAAGTCAAGAAACAATACATCCACTGCTTTCCCTTCATCCACAGAACCAGTAATCTCTTCATAAAAGGCGATTAGATTAGTCAGGCATGACCTTCCCTTGGTGAATCCATGCTGACTGTTCCTGATCACTTTCCTCTCCTCTAAGTGCTTCAGGATTGATTCTTTGAGGACCTGCTCCATGATTTTTCCAGGGACTGAGGTGAGGCTGACCGGCCTGTAGTTCCCAGGATCCTCCTTCTTCCCTTTTTTAAAGATGGGCACTACATTAGCCTTTTTCCAGTCATCCGGGACTTCCCCCGTTCGCCACGAGTTTTCAAAGATAATGGCCAAGGGCTCTGCAATCACAGCCGCCAATTCCCTCAGCACTCTCGGATGCAATTCGTCCGGCCCCATGGACTTGTGCACGTCCAGCTTTTCTAAATAGTCCCTAACCACCTCTATCTCTACAGAGGGCTGGCCATCTCTTCCCCATTTTGTGATGCCCAGCACAGCAGTCTGGGAGCTGACCTTGTTAGTGAAAACAGAGGCAAAAAAAGCATTGAGTACATTAGCTTTTTCCACATCCTCTGTCACTAGCTTGCCTCCCTCATTCAGTAAGGGGCCCACACTTTCCTTGGCTTTCTTCTTGTTGCCAACATACCTGAAGAAACCCTTCTTGTTACTCTTGACATCTCTTGCTAGCTGCAGCTCCAGGTGCGATTTGGCCCTCCTGATATCTTTCCTACATGCCCGAGCAATATTTTTATACTCTTCCCTGGTCATATGTCCAACCTTCCACTTCTTGTAAGCTTCTTTTTTATGTTTAAGATCCGCTAGGATTTCACCATTAAGCCAAGCTGGTCGCCTGCCATATTTACTATTCTTTCGACTCATCGGGATGGTTTGTCCCTGTAACCTCAACAGGGATTCCTTGAAATACAGCCAGCTCTCCTGGACTCCCTTCCCTTTCATGTTAGTCCCCCAGGGGATCCTGGCCATCTGTTCCCTGAGGGAGTCAAAGTCTGCTTTCCTGAAGTCCAGGGTCCGTATCCTGCTGCTTACCTTTCTTCCCTGCGTCAGGATCCTGAACTCAACCAACTCATGGTCACTGCCTCCCAGATTCCCATCCACTTTTGCTTCCCCCACTAATTCTACCCGGTTTGTGAGCAGCAGGTCAAGAAAAGCGCTCCCCCTAGTTGGCTCCCCTAGCACTTGCACCAGGAAATTGTCCCCTATGCTTTCCAAAAACTTCCTGGATTGTCTATGCACCGCTGTATTGCTCTCCCAGCAGATATCAGGAAAATTAAAGTCACCCATGAGAATCAGGGCATGCGATCTAGTAGCTTCCGTGAGAAGTGACATAATACAGTCACTTCTTAATATTACATAAAACATAACCATGACACTATGTCACTTATATATTTGTTATTTGTATCTAATTCTTCCTTGGAAAAAATATTTTCTAACATAGGCCCATTTCTACCTTTCATCTCTGTAAACATAGAAAAACAGTTATTAACCTTTTAACTATTGAAAGTATCATTGTGAGATGTGATGTGAACAGGAAGGAGATATAAGGTTATGGGTCAATCCTGGAAATGTCTGCCAGTTACACTAGATATAACTGAAATAAAAACTTAGCGTAGCTTTTTCAAAAGCTTTCAGCATTGGCCTAAATTTGCTCCAGTTGAAGTGGCATCTCTGTGGCCCTCCCAGTATAATTGACAGGTATATTCTTCTTTCACCAACAGTAAGGAAGCTCTTCTAAATTGTTTCATTAAGCATTTGTATTTTAACTGTATTACAAAAGATTTAACTTTTTGTAAGAGTTACTTGGCATTCCAAAAAAAATTCCCAAATATCTTAACTTAAAGACTGTTTCCCTAAAAGGCCACATTCTAGTTATTGTTTGAATGGTTATTCAATTAATACAGGCTTAATTGTAGTTAACATCATCAGTAATACATTTACCAAGTGGATTATAGATATAGGACCTAATTTTCAGATTGCACTTAATTGGACCTCCCTTCTAGAGCCCACAGCTTTGTGGACACAGTAAATACAGTATAAGATTGTGCTCAGAATTATTTGTGGGTGCAATTTAGATGACTGAGATTTCCACCTGGGTGTTCTACAAATCCGTTAGTAGATCTCAAAATTGTCCAGTTTACATTTACAAATAATTGAAGGCACAAAACTGTGATCAAATTATTTGTGTCCACAAAATCAATTGTGTGTGTGAAAAGAGAGATTGGTTGTGAAACTTCTGACCTAAAGTGCTATCATAGTGTCATTATGAAACCTATTTACACGTTCTGGGTTTTCTGGATATATATACATCCACAGATTGTATTTACAAGCCCAGATACTCAGCTGTGACCAATATCCACTGCGTGCAACTGAGGCAGTTAAGGTATGGCAAAGATTTAGTTATGGCTTCTTTATCTTGGGCTAGTTCTATGCTCATCCTGAGATAGTTTATCGTATCCCGGAGGCTGCTCTGAAGTATGCCAGCTGGCTATGGTTTCAAGGGACCATTCCGCAACCCAAGAATAACCAGGGTGCAATATGCTCAGGCCACACCTAGGGCTTCATGGGTACTGGAGCAGAAGCCAGCTACCTTGGCTCTGTGCCAGCTAGGGTCTTCTCCTCCCCAAGAGAATCCTCAGCTGAGGAGATCCTCTGGCTTTCAGCTCCTTTGCATTGTTGGAGCATGCCTACAGGAATGAGAAGAGAACCATGTCCAACACAATACAGTACAGTGCAATACAATACCATAAATACAAATATGTTCTGTAAATTAAGATATTAATAATCACAAGACTGCACAAAATGTGATAGGCACTTTCCAGCCATAAGAAAAACAGCCCATGCTCTAAACAACTGACAATTTACATAGGTAAGACATACAGCACTAGGCAAGCAGACAAGTAGCATAGATGATGTTAGACACACTTTTGTACCCCTTCTCCACTACGTTCAACTCCCTGCTGCTTTCCCCAGCCAACTTGTTCCACCAATGCTGCCTCAGTGCTCCTTATTTGAGCAGCCATAGTATAGCTTCAGGCCAACAAAAACTAGTCAACCAGGTGTAATATTTTTAAGCCTTTGTATTTGTCAATGTGTCTGAATGCATTCTAATTAATTTTGTAATGTGCTAGCTTAAACTGTTAGAAAGAGAGAAGAAAGAGCATCAGAGAGATAGCAAAGAAAGTCATCCATCTCACTGACCTCAGAGATGGATAGCCTGTTTCATTCTTTACTGAAACTGTGGCGGCAGCAGCACTGAGGATGGAACTGGAGAAAGGTAGGAAATAAAACATTTCCAGGCAGAATTAGATATCCTGATTAATTATCTCAAAAACCCCATAATGGGTTTTTCACACTGCCTGATAGTCAGTCTCTTCTGTGGAAAGCAGTTGGACATGGGCAAACATTGAATGCCACTCTGCTGTGTCTAGGATCAGTCGGGAAGGTATGAAATGATGCCAATCACTAACGAAATAAGCATTTGGATGACATTAAAATATTTTCTGAGGGATGGAGGGGAAGCTAGGAATGTTCCTGTAGATGTCCAGACTGGCATATTTAATTTTCTCACGTGAATTTTCTGCAGCAGAGATTATCTTCAGTCTATCTAGGTCACCGCATAAGGGTATTTCTTACATTTAATTTTGTTAAATGCTAATTGGTCTATGAGGACATTCATAATCACATTTCATTTGTCAAGCAGCAATATAATTTATAAATTAACACCATCCTAGCCAGGAATGGGAGGTCATTAATCTTTTATCTTAATTAAAACACAGCATGAGAGCAGTGGAATTCAGTGTGCAATATCATACATTCAGTGGTGTTCTGAAGCATATATTGACTGCATGCAAGCTGAGATACAGGATTGGCTATAAATGATGTAATATACAAGGATGCTGCAGGTTTTATGTGGGTACAGATCTAAAAAATGTAAGAAAATGGTTAAATTTTGGAACACTGTCTTTCTAATATGCTGCTGTAGTGCTAAATGCAATTCTGAAAAGGAGTTCTGAAAAGGAAGTTTAGAATCTAAATTCTACTTTTTGTTTTAATGGTGACACAGTTACAAAGAAAGCAGATGGACAAATTTTGGATTACCTACTCTCATCTAATTGTCTAGCGTTTGTCTGTTTGCCAAGGTGGGGAGTCTTGCTCCCAGCTGCATTGTAGACATGCCTCTAGTAGCACCATTTGAGCAAGGTGCAGCAGGGCTGTGGAAGTCCCCTAATGGATACTTGGGGCATTAGCTCATTACACTGCCGATAGGTTTAAAAACAAAAAATGACCAGTAAGTAAGAGGGGAGGAAAAACTTACAATGAAATGAAGAGGGAGAGCTAGCAGGATGTGTACTGAATTCAAGCACATCATCCTTTACTTTTCTATGGTATCCCTTTTCCACTCCTTGCCTTGCTTCCCCACCATTCCCCCGCTCCTTTATTTGTGTTTTGTCTATTTTGACCCTGATCCTTTAATGAGCTCCATGTGGATAGACATCTGCATGTGCATGGAGCATATTGTCTCCAGTGGGGCACCATCCATGCAGAGCTCATTACAGGACTACAGACTTTGATTTTAAGTGCTTCAGGGCAAGGGCTTCATTTTCTGAATGTCTGTAGACAGCAAATATACTTGTTGGGACTATGTAAATTAAAAAAAAAGTTATTATTAATCTCTGGATGGGCCTGTCATGAGCTTCCATTTAGAATAACCTTTTTTCTATGTAGAGGGTAGCTCACATGACCCAGTTCTCAGATATAAGAGAAATAATGTAGGAAGCTACATCAAAGAGAAAGGAGTAATATACGAAATGCCCATATAGCAGTAGTTGCATTGCATTATCCACCAAATATATCATTAAAAAAATCAGTGATACAGCCCCATAAATGCACACTGTGCTTAGAAACACAGCCCAAGCCATAGGCTGTGACTAATTCCTCCAAGGCTGATTGATTTGCTTTCTGTCCCCAAAATCTAATAATCCATCACAGACAACAGTCCAGCAACATGGTGCAATAATTCAGGAAAGGGAGAGTGTGTGTGTGTATGGGGGCATTATTTGTGAGATGAAGAAGGTGGTAACACAGATACCTTGAAAAAGTGGATTATAAGGAGGGATTAAAAGAATAGGCAGCAAATATTTGGGCCCAGAGTCTCAAAGGTATTAGGCACCTAACTGCAATTGTAATCAAAGGCAGTTAGATGTCTCAATATCTTTAAGGATCTGGGCCTTGATGGACAAACAAAGGATAGCATGATAGAAGGTGTGAGAGATTGAGGAGTGTGTAGGTAGTGAGAGGAGAAGGAGGGAGGTGGAGAAGAAAGCAAAGATGTAGAGGGGAAAAGTATGATCGGGGATTTGATGGTGAGGAAAGGGGACTGAATTTCATGTGATACAAAATAGAAAGCCAATGAAGGGATTCAAATAGGGGGATAACATTGGTCAGAGTGGCGGCAGAGGAATTTGGTTAATCAAAGGCATTTTGGATACCATGATGAGGGAAAGACTCAGGAAGGTCAAGTTAAGAGGCAATCAAGGCAGGGACAAGCTGTTAGCCATGGGGATAGAAGAGAAAGGATAAATATTACAGAGGAAGAAGTGATAGGAGTTAGGGAGACTGGACATCAAGGAAAATAAAAGAATCAAAGATTACAGTGAGATTGTAAGCCTCAGATAGGAGGGAAAATGGAGTTGTCAGTTAGATTAGAGAAGTAGGGAAAGGGTATCAGAATGAAAATCTGGTGTTAGAGAGAATGAATTTGAGATGGCAACAGGGGACCTGTGTGGGATCTTGAAATGCAAGAGAGTGGGGAGAGGTTGTAGGCTGAGAGGTAAATTTAGAAATCTTCCACACAGAGATGTTAATTGAAGCCATCAAAGTTCATGAGAGAAAACGGAGGTGAAAACTTAGGACAGTGCCCTGAGGGACACCAAAAGAAGAAGAAGAGGAGGAAGAGCAACTAATGTAAACAATGAAGAAATTGGTAGTAAGATAGAAGAACTCAGACAGCACAGAGCTACAAAAACCAATAGGGGAGAGAAAGTGGAGGAAGAGAGACAAGGTACCAGAGGAATAAAAATAAGGATAGAGAAATATCCTTCGCATAATTTAGTGAGGGGGAAATCTTCAGTGACATTGAGATTGAGATTCAGTGAAGTAAAGACAATGGAAGCTGGATAGGAAAACAGAAGTGAGCTGGAGGAAAGGAAGTCAAGACAGCATAAGTAGAAAATATTCTCTATGATTTTGGAGACAGAAAAGGAGGAGGAGATAAAATAACAATTATGGAAGGGAGGTAGGATTGAGGAAAAAGTAGAAAAGGTACAGGAATATTTGAAGATTGAAGGAAAGATGCTAAAGTTCTGAGTGCTCGTAGAAATAAGGAGGAGAATTTGGGAAGGAGTCATGGATAACAGAAGTTGTAAAGAGACGAATTATGGAAGGAGCATATATATCTTATGTTTCCCACATGCAGAGAAGTTAGATAAAAACATAAAAACTTTTGCTGGAAGTTTGCAGTGTAACACTGCTTTATTTCTTAGGATTCAGAATGATGATACACACAGAAAGAGAGAAACCAAGCTACTCTCTAAAACAGACAGGCACATCTCACCACACCTTACTTTAGGTTGGCTGTATCAGAATGAGTCTGATCACACACTTTCTTTCAGAGCTCCCTATCCTGCAAGCAGGACCAGGAAACCCCTCACAAGTTAAAGTGACAGCCTATGATTCCAATACCGTTTTCAGGTACACCACGGCTTTTGAAAGGCACTCCCATTCATGCCTCTGCTATTTCTGTAGTACTCTTCAAGAGGACCTAGAAGGAGAAGTCCTGACTGGACTGGAGGAAGATGTGTGAATCAGCTTCTGAAAGAAGTTCCTTCAGAAAATTGCATCATCACAGAACATGAATATCCCAAGTCAATGATCAGGTTATAGCTTAGTCCTTTGTGTACCAAAGGACTGGAATGAGAATGTAGTTAATAAATGACATTCACATGGGTGCAAGGGAATCCTGTTATATTCAACAGTCACCTCTAAGTAAATGAGGCAATTAGTGATGTAGGGAAAACAAAATACATGATTACTGCAAGTAAATTGATGAGTCGCACAAAGAAAAGTATTAATTATTGTGCTTCCAATGAATTAAGAATAATGATACTTTGGAAGCATTTACTGCATGCAGACAGTGCCCAAGAAAATTGTATGGTGTATTCCTTCTTGCCGGCTCCAGGTCTTTTAGCCCCAAAAGCACTTAGTACATTTCTTATTGCTTCTTTCTCTGCAGTGGCTATTTTGTCACTTGAATTCCAGATATGAGCAGGAGCAGTTCTTTTAGGAGTCACTACTAGCAATCACCACTTTATGAAAGTATAGCCAGCATGACATACAGTGCTATAGAGTAACTTAGGTGGCATCCATCCCCCAGGAAGCTAAGCTTATGGTTTATCTTTAAGGAACCCCCAATGTTCAATAACCGAAATAGAATGATTGGGGCATTTTCTTCACTTTCATTTTCTTAAACTATTGCAGTCAATCTTCTGACCATATAAAGTCACACAGCAGAGGATTTTGCTTTGTTTTTAAGCTTTACTTCTAACATAACTCCTTTCCATGGGAACTTTTTTTCATTTATCAAGATCCACAATTGCTATAGTATAAGACTGGAATTCTGAAAATGGTTTGAATGGTGCAAAATAATAATATGTAGAGAAAAAGAATTCTGTGAATTTTAGTTAATTAAAAGAGCTTGAATCTATGTATAATAAATGTATATAGTCATATGATTATACTATGTTAGTATAGCAACAAGATTGATCTAATTGTGGAGTGTTTTTTTTTCCTTTTGGCCTTACCCAGCCACCAGTCATCTCTTTCATTGTTCACTCAGTTCATCCACAACACAGCAAAAGGGGTCAAATATAGTATGGTTAGGAGAGCTTGGCAAGTATATTTTCAAAATGGCCACTCCCCAAGAAGAATCAAAGAGATTTTCGTCTAAGTAATACAGGCTACCCAAGGACATCCAGTGAGGATCTTCATTCAAGGAAGAAATGATGTCTTGAGTCTAGACCAAAGATAAGGGGCCACAAAAGGTTTTGTTCTAATTATAAGTTCAAAAATGACCAGCACCTTGGTTACCTGATCTGTCTACCTAACAGAATTTAGAGCTTTTCAAAGTTAAAATAGCAACTAGAGCCCAAAACAGGTTAGACATTCATCCTGACCCTGGAGAACAATTATTTTTTTTAGGTCTTCTGCAACTCCTTTTACACTGCATATGTATTTTTCCACAGACCCAGTTTCCCATACTTTATTTCCCCGTCAGTTTGCAAAGTTGTATTTTTATCACTGAAATATATACAACTTGGGATGCATGCCTGAACGCTTTAGCTTTTGGATCTACAACAAAATTCCAGCTCTTGTCACTTTCAAAAATACTTGTTACTGTGAGCAGTTATTTCTTTACAATATCTCACTGTTCAATTATCTAAATAAAGTATGTAAGTATTTTATAATAGACCTGTTTATCATTGTTTTTATTCCATTAAACAAATGGAAAGTATTTAGCCCTTTTGTTTTCACAGGATTAATACATTTGATATGTAAGAATCATCTTAATCATCTTAAAATTTGTTCCTGCTCTTTAGCAATTTGCGCTCAGTAAATTGTCCGCTTATCACAGCGTTTTATTTACCCGACTCAAACTGTTATAGAAAAGGTGATTGAAATAGTTATCAGTGTTTCAGATACCACTCATTCAGATAATAATATGAAAGGACTTGCTTGAAAAATTAAACTGGCCTTTAACTGAGAGAAATATTTTTTTAATAGCAGAGATGCTGCTATAATTCTAGTCAGGGCACACAGACTGACTTCTTAGTGCCTCCTCCAAACTCATTCCTCCTGCAACCTCTGCTCCTCCTTTCAATTTCCAGGCAGGAATTAATGCTAAGAATTACAATGTAATTATCATTAAACCATGCTTGTTATCTCCCAAATCTTCAACTCCTCAGTGACCTTCAAAGTAATGACCTGTGCTTTTTTTAACATTTTATTTTTTAAAAAAAAGTCAACTTACATTTTAAAATCCTTGGGGCAAGGACTGCCTTTTTGTTCTGTGTTTATACAGCTCCTCACACAATGGGACACTGGTCCATGACTAAAGCTTCTAGGTGCTGTGGTAATACAAATAAATAATATGGATAATAGTCTGAAAACTGAGGCAGAATTTATTATTTGTATTGTGGTAGCACCTAGGAGCCTCCATCATGGAACAAGAGCCCATTTAACTAGGTTCAACCATCCTGTGCTTGCCTCCCACTGTACCCTATGGAGAACTCAATATTGGGACCTCCCCATACTCCCCCCTCAACATTCCATATGGCAATGAGGTCAGTGCACTATCCTTACCACTCCACTCATGGGAACATTAAAGAAAATAACAGCTTCACATATACTGACATGTGAAAGTCATGGTTCGTGTATGTGTAGCTGAAATGAAAATGACTGTTCTTTCCCCTTCAAAAGTTCTGTTCCATTAAGTTTTATTAAGTTTTAAATGGTTTTTAAATTGCCTGGTTTATGTTACAGAATAAAATTATATTTTTTGAACAAAATTAATCTTTATTAGTTGATAGCATATGCTGACTGATGCTGAACAGGTCTAACAGCAACCAACTACCTGTTATTGCACTGTGTCACACAATTCATAACATCACTCACAAACAATATAAATAGGTGCATTGACAATACAATATTCCTATGTACACAGCAATCTCTGGAAGATTCATACCGGGCATAAAAAGAGCACAGCCAGAGAGAGCACACTGTAGCAACATACACATTACTCTGGCTCACTATTAAAATCATGTTTCAAAGCCTCCCTAAGCCATATAGGTCCACTCTGAGCTCTTCTAATAGCCCTTGTATCTAGCTGTTCAAATTCAGCGGACAGCCACTTCACCTCCACCCTGATGGAAACTCCCCCCACACACATACTTTGTTTCACAGATATTATGCAGGGCACAGCAGCCAGCTATAACCATTGGGATATTTTTCCTCTCTGAAGTCCAATCTTGTAAGTAAACAATGCCAACGATCTTTCAAATGACCAAAGTTGCATTTAACTGTCATTTTGCTGAGCCTGTAGTGAAGCACTCCTGGTGCTGTCAAGGTGTGTGGCTTCATGAGTGATGAGAGCAAGGAGTAGGCTGAGTCACCTAGGATCACTATTGGCATTGCAACGTAGCTAATGGTAATCTGCAGGTTGGGAAAGAAAGTCCTGATTGCAGCTTTCTGAACAGCACTATGTTCTTAAAGATATGCACGTCATGCATCTTCTCCAATCTGCCCACATTAATGTTGGTAACGCATTCATTCAAGTCCAACAGTGCTTGCATAACCATAAATAATGGCCCTTTCTGTTGATCTACTCTATGAGGTAGTCTCATGCTAAAATAGGGACATATGTGCCACTATTGCCCCACCACAGTTCTGAAACCCCATTGCTGCAAAATCATCCATTTTGTCCTACACATTGAACAGAGTCACAGTCTTGAATAGCAGGAAGTGATTAATGACCTACACACTTGTGTGACAATACCCCTTGCAGTGAATTTCACAACTCCAAATTGATTCCTGACTGACCAGCAGTAATCTGGCATTGTAAATTTCTATAGTGCAATCACCACTCACTTCTCAACTGTCAGTGCAACTCTCATTTTAATGTCCCTGCTCTGGAGCACGGGGGATGAGTTTGGAACAAGATTCAGGAATGTGGCCTTGCACATTTGAAAGTTCTGCATCATCATATCAACCCTGCATGACAATGCAATCCCACCAGTCAGTGCTTGTTTCTCAGGCCCAGAACAGGAGTTCCATCATCTCCGGTTGCTCTGTGAATGCCACTAACAATCTTTAATTGGTTTTTTCTATGTCCCACAGCAATCTAGCTACCAATCATCAGGTTCCCTGCAATGCCCCTTGTGGCACTGCAAATACTGTAGGATCATGCGCCCTGTGCTTGCAATGCTCATGACAATCATGAGGAGCTGTGCAGGCTTGATGCTTCTGTCAGAGATGGGGACAGCGAGGAGAGATGTGCAGATTTGTGGGATTTTGAAGAGAAGGCACAAAAAATATTGGATTGTAGCAAGGCGGTGTGGCTCCCCACCACCCCGGAGAGGCTCGAGCCCCTCCAGACACCAGAGTGGGCAGAGCCAGGAGCCCACCCCTCAGAGGGACAGGCTGTGACCCGGAAGTATAAAGATGGGCCCTCAGAGCTCACTAGAGGACCAGCTGCTGGGGAGGCCGGATGTAGCCAGCATAGCCCGCGACTGGGAAAACACCATGGCCCCAGGTCCATGCCAAGACTGGCCAGACCTTCCCTGCACAGCTATCCAGGGGAGTTGCCAGACCTGCCTTGCGCCAGCTATCCAGGGGAGTTACCAGGCCTGCCACTTGCCCACTGCCCCGAGGAACTCATGGTGCTGGACCCCCTGGAGAACACCGCCATGACCCAGGTACCCTACGAGGGGGAGTCCAGAAATAGCTTAGGGGCAGCTGACCCTGGTCTGGCTGCAGCACTGCCAGAGCCAATGTCAGTGTGTTGCTGTCAGGATCCCCACTGACTCAGCAGCAGGTCTTCTACCGCTGCTAGGGACCCGGGCTGGGACGCAGTAGAGTGGGTGGGCCTGAGCCCCGCCCCCCCCCCCCGCCACCCAACTCATGCTGGCAGTTTCCCCCTCTTCCAGGTCCTTGGAGGCCTGGGCTAATTCACACATGCTGCCTGAAGGCCTGAGCTATTGACTGTTTGTTGCTCCACCCTGACTCAGGGCCCGGGCCTACAGTGCTCATTCCAGTTACTGCATGGGCTGCCAAGGGAGACTCTGGTGGCCTGACAAATTCCCCAAAGCCAACTGTGTGTAGCGAGCCAGTGTGGCTCCCCGCTGCCCCAAAGAAGGTCGAGCCCCGGCCTAGACCCTTTACAGGGATTCAGAAGAAATTATGGGATGGAGAACACTGCACTATGGGAAGTTAACCCCATGCTTCCAGTCACCCCTGCATGACACGTTTTAGCCCCATCAGATATTGAAAGAACTTCCCAAAAGAAGCTGTGCTGAATCACAGTGAGTTGCACAGTGGGATACTTACCCACAGTGCCCTGCACTCTGTATTGGTACAGGCACTCCTGATGAGGACATGCACTGCCGACACAAGGAGCCAATTGTGCACACACACAAGAGATGTAATAATTGCAGAGGCTGTATGTCGACGTAACTTAGGTTGATGTTATTTTGTAGTGTAGACATGGTATGACCTCTTTTACAGGGGGATAGAGTAGAAGTCTGAATGCAAACATAACTGTAATTGTCTTTGTTGTATACTTAATCACATGAAACATGAAAGGTACCGTATAAATTGGAAAATTATACATTTTGTAGAATATATTAGTGCTAATGGTTTCATTGAATTATAGATATATTTTATATTATTGTAATGAATGTATAACTAGTGTTACATGATCTCACAGTCTATTTCTTGGTTAGCATAGCTAGACTGAGTCCCCTGAACAATGCTGAGCTCCTGTCGGCATCAAGCAACAGAATAACCTCTCTGTTTCCAGCAGAGGGTACAAAGGTAGCTCTGCTCTGGCTGCTGTACCAAAGAGTTTCAATTTCTCCCCAGCCAGGAAGCACATCTCAACCCTCTGGATTTGCTCAGAGAGTTATCTCCTGAGACAAAAAGAAAAGGAGTGGCACTTGTGGCACTTGTGGCACTTTAGAGACTAACAAATTTATTAAAGCATAAGCTTTCATGAGCTACAGCTCACTTCATCGGATGCATTGAGACAGGGGCTCTTCCTATTGCCTGGAACAAGACACACCCTTTAGGGGCTGCCTAAGTGAGTGCCCGAGAAACATTCACCAAGCCAGCACAGCAACGCTCTCATGTAGCAATGATTACTGATGGGGAAAAGGTATTATGAAAACTTTAAAATGGGAATACATACAAACAGATTTCCAGAAGAGACCCACTTTACTCTTATACCATATACACGTAAAACACACAAAGATAGAAAGGCCAGAAATCATCAATGAAACAAACAAAAAGACAGCTAACAAATTAGAGAGAGATTTTGCCTAACCCTTACGTGGGTGCACAATGTGTGGCAGAGAGAGTAAAGAGTTTCCTTTCTCTCAACCTCCTTCCTCCTTGCAAAGGCCATGTTAAATCTGGGCAGAAATGAAGTCACTGTGCTCCAGGAAGCACAGAGATTTTGCCCTAGTTACTCCCCCAGGAGTGCACCATGTCTCAATGGGGGTGAAGAGGTGTGGAGATTAGGCAAAAGCAGATTGCAAACCTTTTAGGGATTTAAGGGTTAAAACTAACATATGGAATTCCATCCAGAAACTCACAGGTGGACAGAACAATATCTGATCTGACACTCCACTTAACAAACAGGCCACTTCATTCTTTAGTTTCCAGCGTTATGTCTACACAGGGATTAAAAAACCCGTGCTTGACCCGGGTCAACTGACTAGGGCTCATGGGGCTTGGGTGGAGGGCTCCAGCCCAAGCCTGAACATCTATGCAGTGATTTTTAGCCCTAAGCCCAAGTCCTGCGATCCCAAGTCAGCTGACCCAGGCCAGATGTGCCCAGTGGTGGGTCTTTTATCCCTATATAGAAGTACCCTGAGTGGTCTCTATCTATAGCACCAAGTAGGGAACATTACAATAGTAAAAGCCAGCTGTGATTGACTTTTCAGTACTAAGATATCTGGCATCCTTCATCTGATTTTTTTTATTAAGGTAACATGCAAAAACTGGGTTATATTAACCATTTTATTTAAATGTATTGCAGAGTACAGTGAAGGCAAAGTGAATCACTGGCATCATCAAAGGGCACAGTCAGGATGATGACAATGATTCAACCCGTTCATTCCAAAAGATATTAAGTACCCCTATGGTGTGATCCAGTGTACTTGGTTTCAGAAGGTTGTTATAAATATCTTACTGGGGTACAAATTGAAAGCAGCCACACTACAGTTCCACCTCATATCTAATTCATGGTGACCAATGTTGTCTCATTGTTGCCTTCTATTCTCCTGCCTATCAGTACCCAATTGTTTTCTCTTGCCTTATACTTATAGTATAACCTCCTTGGGGCATGAACTGTCTCTTTCTTCTGTATTTATCCAGTGCCTAGCACAATGAAGTCCTGGTCTATGACTAGGTTGCCTAAGTGCAATGGATTATACAAATAATAACTAATAATTAATAGAATCACCATATAGCTTACAAAAAGGGCATCAACCCGTATAATTACTAGAAGCCTTGGATTTTATCACATTTTTCTATTTTAAGGAATGGGGGAAAATATGTTCTGCTCCTAGTGATGGTCTGGGTTATGGATTAACTTCCAAAAATCAGTAGTAGTAAATGGACCACTTGGTTCAGAAGAACTATCGGTGGGACAGTGAGATTGTGTGTGAGAGAGAGAAAGGTGGTACTAAGAATTCAAATCTCTTATTATCACATACAAGATTCCCATTACAAACTATTGCATATTAAGGCATTGCCAGCATATAGGAATATTAGTTTGCACACTCCTAAGTTTGTGGTAGCCCATTATGTAATGCAGCTTCAGTCTTTATTTTGCTGGTGAACACTTAACTGCCAGTTCCATAGGTAAAATCCAAGATACTGCCTGCTCTATTGGCCCAACCCATTTCCTATTAAAGAGAACAGAAAAACTCCCATTGCCATCACTGGGAGTTGGATCAGACCTATATGAACATTAAATATCCCACAACACTTTTCATAAAGGTAGGATTTTGAGCAGACCAAAACTTCCCTCCCCACCCATATTCTGCAATTGTATACCTGTTTGTAACAGATATGGCAATTTCCTTCAATATCCTGGACAAACCTTATTCAATTAAGTTAAATCTTATTGAATTATGTTTAAGCATTGAGTTCAATGCAAATGTTTATGTATTATTCTGAGATTGCATGAAACTTCTTTAGGAGGAAGACAAGATCAATGCAATCTCTGAGAAGTATTGTGAGCTTCAAAAGACTATACTGAACAATGCAGCAGACACAAATGATCTTTTGGGATAATCTGTGTGGAGTGGAATTCCTAGGAAGTACTTGAGAAGAGGAGATTGCAAACTCCCACCTCCAGACTCAGCCTTTGAAGCTTTCCCTTGAGATGGGAACCTTTTGTCTGCAGATCATCTGTTACATGAGGACAGTTCAAAGAGCAAGCATATAAAGAAGTAACTGACTTACTCATGATGGTTCTTGTTCTGAGTAAAAAGACTGATGAACTGGTAACCACAAGAAAACCCTTGGGTGAGCATTGAAGGTCAGTCTGTAGGGGAAAAACTTGGGTGACTATCATAGGTGCACCATCTTGGAATGCCCAAACAACTAGGAATCCATCTTGGCTGCCCTTCTTCCCCTTCCTCAGGTGTAGTTTTCTCCCCTTCCTATCAAAAGGTGGGAAACCAAGCAAATCATGTGACTGTGATCTGCCCAGTAAGAAAAGAGCATATAAAGGAGGAAGGAGGGAGATGCCCTTCTGAGTGGCAGAGTCTGGAAGTGCTGCTGCTGCAACTGCTGGAAAGCACAGCAGACACCTCAGCTCTCTAGATTGCCCCAGAGGAGTAGGCTGAACACAGCACTCATTCATCTGGTTGCAGGAGGCTAATTCTCACTTGCATAGAGTGTGTCACCAGTTGTCACTCTTTCACTGAGGACAAACACAAACCCACAATATGGCAGCGGGGGCAGGTAGTACAAGCCAAGTCATTGCTGGGGCAGAGCCATCATCGCCTGATCCTGAGGTCCACTCCTTACCTGCGGGTTCTGTCTACCACAATGACACCTGTCCTGTCATTGCAAGGGTCCTCGGAGCTGCAAGAATGGTAGTGGTCCATTGATCCTCGATCCTCTTACCTGGATCCCATCCTAGGGGAGGCAACTTATCCTCAATCACAGTCAGCATACTACCAGTCCTTTACTTACCTTTATATCACCTGTTGTGGGGGTCCTTGCTTTACCTGTGTTCCTATTCATTTGGTTCACCTCTGGTTTATCTTGTTTAGAACTGTTGATTGTTTAATAAATACCTTGGTTGTTTACACCCACACATCCTTCTTGGTTTACTGTTTTTTTAAGGGGCTAACAACAAACCCAGATGATAGATGTGGGTAGGGCGATGTTCCTGTAGATTGGTTCACGCGGTCCACTGGCAAGAACCCTTTTTGGAGTTGAGGATGATGTCTGGTGAGTTTATTAGCACATGTGTAGGTTCTTTAATTGTTTTTATATTTTTTCTCTGCAATGCTTTTATCTTAATAATAAATCTGTTGTTTAGACAGAGGTGGGTGGTAGTTAACGGTGGCAATTACACTGTTTACTTTCTCTGAGGAGAAAAGTAAGGCAGTCTGGCATAGGCAGCCTGACTCTGTTTGGGAGGTCACAGTACAGGCAAGGAGCTGCTCAGTCTGGAAATACTCTGGTTAGGAGGGTGTCATAAATATAAAGGGAAGGGTAAACACCTTTAAAATCCCTCCTGGCCAGAGGAAAAATCCTTTCACCTGTAAAGGGTTAAGAAGCTAGGATAACCTCGCTGGCACCTTACCACAATGAGGAGACAAGATGCTTTCAAAGCTGGAGGGGGGGGGGAACAAAGGGTCTGTCTCTCTGTGTGATGCTTTTGCTGGGGACAGAACAGGAATGGAGTCTTAGAATTTAGTAAGTAATCTAGATAGATATGTGTTGGATTATGATTTCTTTAAATGGCTGAGGAAATAGGCTGTGCTGAATAGAATGAATATTCCTGTCTTTGTGTCTATTTTGTAACTTAAGGTTTTACCTAGAGAGATTCTCTATGTTTTGAATCTAATTACCCTGTAAGGTATTTACCATCCTGATTTTACAGAGGTGATTCTTTTAACCTTTTCTTATATTAAAATTCTTCTTGTAAGAAATTTAATGCTTTTTTCATTGTTCTTAAGATCCAAGGGTTTGGGTCTGTGGTCACCTATGCAAATTGGTGAGGATTTTTATCAAGCCTTCCCCAGGCCGGGGAGGGGGTGCAAGGTTTTGGTGAGGATTTTTTGGGAAAAGACGTTTCCAAACAAAGCTTTCCCAGTAATCCAAGTGAAATGTTTGGTGGTGGCAGTGGAAGTTCAAGGGCAAAGGGTAAAATAGTTTGTACCTTGGGGAAGTTTTAACCTAAGCTGGTAAAAGTAAGCTTGGGAGGTTTTCATGCAGGTCCCCACATCTGTATCCTAGAGTTCAGAGTGGAGAAGAAACCTTGACAGAGGGAGAGACACGTAGATCTCTGCCTAAGGAGGGTGGCAGCTAATGATCTGGGAGCCTAGAGTGCGTGCCCTTCCTGGACCACAGAGGAGGAATACAGTTGCTCTTGCCCTGAACTAGAACACTTGGCTGCTGACTTCTACCCCAGAAGTGTCTGGGGTAGAATTTCGGTAGGATACGTGTATAGTTTGGGAAGGCTCGTAGTATGTTTTGGGGATGAAAGGCACTCTATACATATAAACCATTTTCAGATACTTGAGCATCTAGGTCTTCATTCCATATGAATCTGTCACTAGGCACAAGATTTTCAAAAGTGATTGGTGATTTTGGGCGCATAATCGAATGCCCATCCGGAGACCTCTTAAAACGGCCTGATCTTCAGAGGACTGGTACTCAACTCTTTCTGAAAATCCAGTGCCTTTAAGGTGTTTCAAGTTGGGCACCCAATAAATGAGGCATCTGAATTTATTAGCCACTTTTGAATAATTTAGCAAAGACTTGTTTATTCAAATGCAAGTTTCAACTTTCCAACAATCTAGGAATTTTTAATTTTATTTTCTGTCTGATTGTCTGCCTGATTCCATATTTATGTGGAATAATATTTAGAGAAGCACTGGCAAAAGTTAAGGTTGTTTCCCCTTATCACCATAATAAGCAAGAAGCTGAGCACACCACATTTTTGAATGCATAAAGTGCTAGAAAAAAGTGCCTTCAAGACATAAAAGTCCAATGACTTGCCAGTGTTATAAATGGGTATAGATGTTCAATGAAAAAAGAACATTGTTTTCTGAGGAAGATTAGATCTGATCTTTATGATGAATTAAATGTTTTAAAATGAACATGATCCTAAAAGTCAAGCCTGTTTCTTTGGCATTTTTTGTCTTTTTTATATACAGAAGCTAAGGTAAGTAATTTTTGAGATGCCCATCTGAAACCAAAGCCCTTAGCAATTCAAGAACAAAGCAGATTTGATGCACTATTGATTTTATACCTTAGCAGCACAAAAACAATTGCTATATGCAAAGATCAGTTTTTCTGGATCTGTGCCACACAGCTCTTTTAATATTTGTGTAACACAGACTTTTAGTATCAAGAAAGGGTAATCAATCTTAATGCACATGTAGAGACATGGAAAAAAGGAAATACAGCCATTATCAGAACAGTTTTAAGTAAATTCTATTTAATACTGCAAAGAAAAATGAAAGCTACTTGAATATTAATTGATACTTTCATATTTTAATTAAATTGTATTGTATTACTGAGAGCCACTACTATCTGTCCAATGGGTAGGCAGGGAATGGGCAGATACTTGAATTCACCTTCCTACCTCCCTATGAGCCAAACTACAGTATAACCTCACCGAGATATATTGTGCTAAAATGGCTGTTACACAGTAGCATTCACAAGTCACTGAAAGGTTCGGGACTTGGTGATATATTATATGTTTATAGGTGCAGACCAGAAGACCATTTAAGGCAATAGTGAGTCTTTTCATAAATCATTAGGGCGAGAATTTCAAGTTCAACCTAAGGTTGCCTAAGAAAAAAATCTCATTTAGAAAATATTTTACAATGGTGTAGACAGCAATTTGAAATGTGGGTACACACAGACTAATTCACTCCCATGGGTTATTTGCAAGGGTTAATATTATTCAACATAAGGGCTACTGAATGGGGCCCAATAGTAGAATGCAATGACATGCTTTAACCCTAATGAGTAGGACTGGTCAAAACTTTGAATGAAACATTTTCCCATCAGAAAATGGGATTTCATAAAAATTTAAATTTTCCATTTGAAAAGACTGACTTGGAGTGAATTTTCCATCAGGAAAATCTAAACGAAATATTTTTCTTCAGGTTGGGTCTACATGTCCCCATTTCCCCCTATCTACCCTGATTTCCTGCCTGGCTACATCTTTCCTGATGCACCAAGGTCCCCTGCATAATTCTGGATGAAAATTAATTTCAAGGTATTAGAATTTCCCATGGGACAGAAATTCAAATGTTGTGGTCAGCTTTAGTCATGATAAAAGGTTACAAATGAGACCCATAATATTGGCTTCAGCTACATATAAAACATTCTATATCCCACCCCATCTTCTGAAAGCTTAAGTTTCAACAAATAGTGAATTTTCCGTATTCTCTTCCCCCTCTTGTTCTGTTTTGTCTCGTATTTTTGTTCTTCACCCTTCTGGTTTTCCGTGTTCTCTCCCCTGCTCTCTTTTCCCACTCTGTCTCCTCCCTGTCCTGTATCATCATTCTTGTGTTCTTCCTCTCCCCCTATGCTGTACTCTGTCCATGTCCAAGACAGTGAAACTTACTAACATTTTTACGTCAGGATTTCAGCAAGTTTTACTGTATGCTTGCACAGAAGGAATGTGTTAATAAGGGTCCTGATCAAGAACAAAATAAACTGCTAGTATATCTTAAATCTTGTTGCTTCCCAGGAAAGTTAAAAAGTTGCATGCTGTGAATACATAGCAAATCAGGATTGTGTGAGCACCCCATCTGTAAACTTTCTATGAAACATCGCATTTTAAATTTTCTGGGTACAAATAAATTTGTGCAATTTTTGTTAACTGTTCTCTGATGATAGGTCTGATCTAAAGTCCTTTGAAGTCAGGGAAAGTCTTTCCATTTGCTTCAGAGGGCTTTGGATCAGGCCTACATGATTCTTTTAATGAGTACAATTTAAAAGATTTGTGCACATGTACACTGACAGACGCTGCTCATCGACAGGCAGGATCGAACCTGGGACCTCTGGAACTAAAAACATGAGCTAAAAGCCACATGGCTCTTAGCTATGTCTGTAGCAGACTCATTAATCACTAAGTGATCTCTGTGCCGCTAGAGGAGACAGAACACCATGCCCAGGCAGTGTGTGGGTTATACATACAAAAAACAAACCAAAGCTGTGAACTGTTTTCTAGCTGCTGCAAATTAGTGTAACTCCATAGGTTTCAATGGAGGTATGCTGATTTACACATTTTAAATCGACAACGGTTTAGAAAGCTACATAAAATTTATATCACAAGAACAAAATCCAGAAAAAGGAATTTACCACCTGTTTCTGCACCTTAATGGGACAGATGGTTTTGGGTCATGGTAATCTGAGAAACAAGCCTAGAACTGAGCCATTGCTCTGAATCCTACTGGCCAGCCAGATAATTGCTTCTCTCCAACCCATTTTATGATTTGATATTTACCATGCAACCTGGATAGTTGAAAGCAGGTGCTTGATTTGAAATACAACCATATGAATTAGAACTAGCAGCTGCTCATGGTACAGATGCTCTGTTAGAGCTTGTCTATATGTATATTTTCTTCATGGCAAGCTTGGGATGTAAATCACCCCACAGTAGCCTGATGCACATTAAGCATCTTTGTGGGCCCTGCTGTCACACACCAAAAATTCCCTAGAGTGCTTTGATCTGCTCCTGTTTCAAAGTGGGGTAGATCAATGTGCACTGAGGCACTTTAGTGTGTGGCAGCAGGGTCCACAAAAAAAACTTTGTGTTCATCAGGCTGGTTTGGGGAATATTTATACCTCAGCTTGCCGCACATAGTGTTCATGTAGATGATGGTTATTTTCTTTCTTTTTTCTTCTTCTTTCTTTCTTTCTTTCTTTCTTTCTTTCTTTTCTTTCTTTCTTTCTTTCTTCTGTTAATATCAGTTTTGTAGAGGTAGAGTCTGTTTCTGCAAGTGTTCCATGCTCAAGGTTCTGTTGATGTCAGTGAGAATTGACAATAAATGCCTCTGTGATAGAATAAGATATTACTGTGAAGAAGAAGAAGAAGAAGAAGAAAAGGGTTGATATCGCTTGAGATTTGGTATGCCTCAAAAAATGATGAATAAGAAGTTAATTTTCTTTGCACCATAGATTTCAAAGGTTCTGGTTTCTATTTCAAACCTGATATTTGTGGTCCTTTTGTGCTACAGAATCAGTACACCCTTTTCAAAGAACCATTCTAGGTACTTTGATTCCTATGACTATGATAGGTTTCAGAGTAGCAGCCGTGTTAGTCTGTATTCGCAAAAAGAAAAGGTGTACTGTGGCACCTTAGAGACTAACAATGCATCCGATGAAGTGAGCTGTAGCTCATGAAAGCTTATGCTCAAATAAATTTGTTAGTCTCTAAGGTGCCACAAGTACTTTTTATGACTATTATAGATTCTGTTTATTTCCAGAGTGGAAAGGGATGGGAGATGAAACAATAAACTTCTCCACTTTTGTGTGTATGGCTTTGGTGCAGGGAGGATTTCTGGACTACACTCTAGTGTTGACCAAGAAAAGTCTGATTCCAAAAACATCTTGAGAGCTTCTCTGTATACTTCTAAACTCCAGTATTATTGGTGAGAATAACATATTTAATTTATCCCACAGCAGGAGAGAATATGTTTGTGTAAGAAAAGCAAAAACAATGATGAAGAAGTAAGAACTTTCTATCAAAGTTCTTTGATAGCTGGTTTGGCCAATATCAAAGGTTTTTCTGGCAGATTTCTCTTTGTTGAAAGGAGCTGATAGCTATTCTCTGTCTGTTTATCTGACTGATGAAGGTATAGTATTCTCAAAGATTTCAGCACTGGTGTGAGCAGAAATATGAGGATTTATATTTAAGTATAAGAGGCAAAATTGTGTAAAATCGTCACTAAAGCAGTAAATTGGAATACCAGCTGATATTAATTTAGAACTAGATTTGTTAGATAGTGATCCCAAAGAAAGAACTATACGAGAGCTTTGTACAAATAATGGCAAACACTATAGGTTATATTCATCAGAAATTGATTGTAAATGAGATTAGGGTGTAAGACTGTAAAGATGCATTCAGCAGCTCAACACAAGTACAAACATAATAAAACTTAATCCTTAAAATTTGAGGGGATTTTGTTGTTGCTGTTTTAAGAAAACTACTTCCCATCTCACTCTTTACTTTATAGTTACTATAGCATTGGGAAAAGTCTAAAAGACCTATCTGGTGAGCAAACAAATTTTAAAAATGAATGTTGCCCAATTTCAAACTTAGGTTAAAATGTATAATTAAAACCAAAAGTCACATTTTTCAGTCAATTTAAAAGCTATATTAACTAAAACAGCACCAGAGAAACCAGATGCCAATATCTTGATGCAAGTGATAGGTTTGTTGGGTGGGTTAGAGACATCATGGGAAAATAGGATTACCGCCGCCTGTGCTCCTAACCATATATAAAATAGATATGTAATATGCCTGTGTTGTTCTTTTTGGACTTGTCACAAATAGTTTACTCAACCCAGGAATATGTACTATCCTTGTTAATTTCTCCTGGTTGATAGTTTAGCTGTTTAAAAATATGCCCTCTAGCCAAAACCACTCTAAGAAGAAGCCATTCTGGTTTGGTCTGGTTAGAAACTATGCTCCCGTATTGAACCAAAATTTTACCTTAGATGCCTGTGCCAAACTGTCCTATAGAACTGAATGGAAACTCGCTGTGTGCATCAGAGGACAAAACTTGGGCCATTAGGTCAGATTGTCCAGTCTACTAAAGCCATTGTGTGTGCATAAGCAACACAAGTTGCCTTAAAGCTGTTAGAGAAGGCCAAAAGAGAAGTCTTGCTTTTCCTGGAATTACCCCCCACTGGTGTGAAGTTGGCAGAGGTGGCTCTGAACCGTTGCATGCCTTTATTCATTGACTGAGGGGAAGGAGTGGGTACAAGCAGGGCAGAGGGGGGAAGGTTCTGGCAGAGAAGACTTGAGGGAGCTTAACTACTTGCTGGTGTAAGAGGGACGCCCACTGTGCAGTCTCAACGTTGCCTCCCAGAGAACAGACTGTTCTGAATTAAGGATCTGCAAAAACGCTGTGGCCTTTTCTCTCCACTCCATCAGCACTTGCTCAGACCAATGGAGTTTTGAGAATCAAACAGTAGTGTTTATGTT
Source organism: Dermochelys coriacea (assembly GCF_009764565.3). Lineage (NCBI taxonomy): Eukaryota > Metazoa > Chordata > Testudines > Dermochelyidae > Dermochelys > Dermochelys coriacea. The sequence continues at coordinate 98,276,006 of NC_050069.1, forward strand.
TTTCAAGTAGCTGTTAGTTGTTGACGTGTACATCTCTACGCGATTTTGGGGAATCATCTATGCACAATTTATGACTATATGGGTGAGATTATGCACTCTTTAGGCAGATCTTTAGCCAAGCTGCCAACTCAGCATTTTGTATGTGCGGCTTGTTTGCCTTCTCTGTTGTCCTTTATCTCCAGTATGGACTGAAATTCCATTCCAAATGGCCAACTCTCATGATTTTATCTGACTCTAATGAAAGGCACCAACTAATGAATATTCAAAATGGCCACCATCTCCTATTACTGCCAATGGGGACTGGAGCCAGAAAGATGGCTTCCAGTTCCTTGCAATAGATCTGCATGTGAAATGAGGCTGCCATTGATAAAGTTGGCTGGATCTCCCACTGTTTTCATGATATTGAAGCCATGCCCTACAGACAAAGATCACCCAAAAATGGTTCAGAGGGCTAAACAGGTACTGTGAGGAGCAGCAGAGACACTGGGGAAGATGGGTGGGGAGAATGATGGGGAGCAGGAAGCAGATTTAGGGGTGCAGGGGAACAGGGGCAGAGTGATGTGGAGGGCATCAGGGAGCAGAGGACAGTGATAGGGATGGGATGGGAGATGAAGGGGATTAGATGGCAGCTCCCTCAGCCTGGAGGCAGTGGTGAATAAGGGGGGTCTCCTCCAAGCAGGCCAGGGAAGGCAGTATATTCAGTGTTGCCAGCTCTTGCATATTGATAACAAGTCATGGGATTTCGGCACCTGCAGGAGGAGCTGTTGGGATGATGCAAGAAGCTTGCTCGATCCTGCAATTTTCCAGGGGATAGGAATGTGGGCAGGGCTCTGTGTGAGAACCTTGGGGCTAATGACACAGACTTGCCTTTGTGTATGGTGACCCTGTGGACACAGAGGATCCAGAGGGGAGTTGGAGAAGTGGTGCTACTGGAATCTGCATAGAGGAGAGGCTCCAGGGCAGGGGAAGGAAGGAGTTGGGGAAAAGGTGGACACTGGGTCCCACGTAGAGAAGTCCAGAGAAAGCAGGGAGCATAACAGTGTTGCTGCAGAGGTCAGACTGTAACATGAACTTGATGGCTGTTCCTCTATCTTATGTGTGAGAAGCAAGTAAATGGAACTTCCATCTGACAGCCATTTTGTGTGCATTAAAGGTGACTTTTCAATTGGAGGTTTCCTAGGACTGGAAGAGGACTAGAGGGGAGTTAACAAGTGGCAAGGCAGACTGAAAACATGATTTGATTTTTTTTAATCTCATGGATTTTTGGAGGTCTGACTCATGATTTTTGAATCTCTGTGTCAATACTGAAAATACTGAGCATCACAGTCTAACAACAGAGGATCCTTAAACCTCTTTTCAAGCAGAAGCTCCCTAGACAAAAGGCTGACTCCTACCCCAGGGGAACAGTTTGTCAAGGGAGAGATCTCCTGACAGTCACCTATTAAGGCTGATCAGGTGGTCGGTCTCCTGACAGAGGAGATAGGGAGGTTATTTTGGTCTTTAATCATTTTCACCAGCTGCAGAAGCCTGTATATCTGAACCTATATGATCCACCCAAAAACTCCCAGGGGAAGGGTGAGCTAGAGTGAGGGGTATTGCATTCAAAGTGTGAATTTTCTAAATGATTTATAGTCTCTTGTGATTTCTCCCTTCAGTAAAGAGTAATTGAGTTGGAAATCTTTTGCTAGGCCTGTGTTTACTTGTGTCTTCTATCACACGTCCCTGAAGAGGTAAACTGCAAACAAGAATGCTCATACTTGCAGTGGGATTCTGAGGAACATGTAAAAGTTGCTGGGGAGGCTAGGGGGAGATGGCACTAGTTTCAGGACATAGATAATTTGATTGTGGGATTCCCATTGAAAGAGGGGTGTCAGACACTTGGTCTTTACTGTGTCTATGAGCCCCAAAGCCAGGAACAGCGACTAAACTCAGCCAACCCTCGGCAAACTAAGAGCATGTGGGATTCAGTGGTTGGATCCTCTCACAGCAGTCAAGTAAGTGTCCAGCGGAATTGCTCGGCCATATGTGTGACACTTTCTTTGTCACACACTCCCTCACATCATTAATCACATGGCAATGGTGGACAAACTAGAGGCTAAAAGGAAGCAGATAAGCTGTAAGGAATGAGTTTGCCTACATTCACCAGAAAATCCAATATTTAGCTGCAGTGTCAGTTGGTGATCTTTAAAATAGATATGGGAATTGATGGCTGGAGGGATCCACTAAAGAAGTATAATTAGCAGAGCTCGGTGGGAAATGATTTTCCTCTCCCAGGACATTTTTTGAGAATTTAAAATTTTCTGCCTTCTTGAAAAGTCAATGTCTTGAAAGTATTCATGAACCAAAAAAAATTATTACCTTTTGCTTTGGTTAACTGAAAATTTTCATTTTGATAATTTTGAAACATTTAATTTTGATTTCAGTCTTTTTTATATTTTAAACTTGTTTTAGTCTAATTAATTTAAATGTCTAAATGAAAAGTAATTTCAAACTAGAAAACTATAATTTTTCATTTAGAAAAAATTGAAATGAAGTATTTTAACAAATTCAAAACTTCATTCTCAACCTTTTTTTCCAGTCATGACATTTGTCAGAACTGACTATTTCATGAACACTTTTGGTTTTGACAAACTGGCATTTTTCAATGAAAAATTGTTTCATTGAACAATTCCCAATCAGGGTACTATAATAATCAGGTCTTCCATTGCACAAGTCAAAATAGAAGATGAATACTATACATAGTAAGCTGCTTAATTTTCAGTTTATGGAGGAATGCTGTTCCTCTATAGAGAAGTTATATTAGCATTTTAATTTTTTTTAGATTTTCACCAAGATTTTTCTTTTCTCCAAGAGATGATATTTGCATATTTAACTGAAAGATAGCAAATACTGAACTGAAATGGAAATCTCAGAAGGACTATCAAAGGCAGATTTTTCATATTGATTAAAATTCAGTTCATTAGTTTCTTTTGCTAATTACTTAGGCCTGGACTGCACTACAGAGTTAAGATGATGCCAGGCAGCTTACGTCGACCTAACTCTGTAAGTGTCTACACTAAAATGTCACTCCCGCTGATGTAACTTGCCACTACACCAACCTCCATGAGAGGCGTAGCTGTTAGGTCGACATAGTAACAGTGATGCAGTGTCAGTGTAGTCACTGCATTACTTACATCAACCTTAGTGGCCTCCAGGAGGTGTCCCACAATGCTCCACCCTAACTGCTTTGGTCCCTGTTTTGAATTCTGCTACCCAGAGGCCAGGTATGCATGTACACACCCCTCCCCTTTTAAAGCCCTGCAATTTTATGAAATTCCATTTCCTGTTTGCTCAGCATGGAAAGCTCACATAGCAACTGTCCAGCTGACCATGCCAGCTCCATGCCTCATGAAGTACACAGGAGGTGATTGATCTTCTGGGTCTGCGGGGATAGGAGGCTGTGCAGGCACAGCTCCAATCCAGCGGTAGAAATGTTGATATCTATGAGCAAATTGCTTAGGGCATGGTGGGGAAAGAGCTACAACAGAAACACACAGCAGTGCTGCGTGAAAGTCCAGGAGCTGCAGCCGGCACACCAGAGGGCAAGGGAAGCTAACAGTCACTCTGGTGCAGAGCTGCAGATCTGCCACTTTTACAAAGTGCTTCATGCCATCCTTGGCTGGTGACTCCACCACCAGCCCCAAGGTCCCCATGGATACTTTGGAGGAGTCATAGTCACAGGTCAACAGAGTGAACACTAAGGAGAAGGTGTTGCATGATGAGGAGGAGAATGGGGGACAGGTGACTGGGGATCCAGTTGTTCAGTAAGCCAGGACTTGTTTTAGAATACAGAGCAGTCAAGCCAGTCCCTACCATCCAGCATGGCTGAGCCTGATGCAAGGGAAGGAACCACTGGTAAGTAGGTAGTTTGCTTTGATATTGTAGGGACACATCTATTAATTTACCATTTTTTTTTAATCATGCTACAAGAGGTAGTGAAATAATCAGTAGAAATATAGTTACTATTTGCTTATTATTCCTCATACAGTTAGGCAGAGGAGGCCTACAAGTGTAGAACAGTTTGTTTATGTGCACCAGATGTCCTATCTATCCTCCATAGAGATCTCTCTTGGAGGTAGTCTGCAATTCTCTGCTGAAGTTTTCTGGGGAGGGATACCTTATTCCTTCTGCTTCAGTAGGATACCTTCCCACATCACTCAGTGTTTACTTAAGCAGCCATCATTGCAGCACACAGGCTAGCAGCATACAGACCTAGTCTGCAGCAGACACGTGCAGGAGCTCTTCCCATTGAGCCTCCATTATCCTCAGGAGTGAGATATCAGCTAAAGTCACCACTGCTAGTGGAAAACAGTGCCAGTATTCAGTTTAATTGCCCTATCCCCATATATTAATGCCCATGGGCTACCAAACAACCTCCTTATTGTGCCAACTTGCCCCTCCATTCCTGGGCCATACTCACCATGGCTGGGACTGCCACTTGCCCTATGCATAGGTGCCGACTTCTGCTCAGGCCAGTGGGTGCTCGACCCCTTTCTGCCCCCCAGCACCATTCCAACCCCTTCCCCAAAGTCCCTGCCCCAACTCCACCCCCTCCCTACTCCTATTCCGTCTCATTTCCCAAATCCCTGCCCCAGCCATGCCTCTTCCCCGCTTCCTCCCCTGAGTGCATCACATTCCCACTCCTCTCCCCTTCCTCCCGGAGCTTGCTACACCCCCAAATAGCTGTTTGGTTATGGCAAGCACTGGGAGTTAGGCAGGGAAGTGGGGACACGGCCCGCTCAAGGGAGGAGGTGGAGAAGAGGTGAGGTGGGGCCTGGAGAGGAGCTTGGCTGCCGAGGTGGGGGAGGGGGAGAGGATCCATTAATTTTTTCCCATGGGTACTCCAGCCCCGGAGCACCGATGGAGTTGGCTCCTATGGCTCTATGAATCCAAAGAAGAAGTGATAATGTAGTTCTTGGAACTTGTGTGGATCAAGGGGAGTGAGTTCAATATATCAAGTTTCCATTTATATTGTGAACACTGTCACAATAGTACCTCTGTGCATTGTATTTTTTGCGACTGGAAGTATCTTTCCATCTACACTAGTGGAGTGTCTAGATAAAGATAAAGGAGACAGAAGAGAATGAAGGATAACATGCTGCAAGCGATCATGCAAGCCTCTGGTTCTGCAGATACCGAGCAGAGAATTTAGAGGATCACACTCATGAAATGGACAGGGATTGTGTGGGAAAAGGAGAAGTGACATGCAGCAGGAGATGATAGCACTTCTAAAATGGCAAAGATATGCTAGAGCTTCTTGTTGACCTTTAGACTCAACAGATTCATGTTTGCCTCCCTCTGTAGCCCATAGACCTGGGCATTCCAGGACCTCTCTACACATACACCCGACATGGCATCCAGGGCCACTGTACTACCCCTACCACTCCACCCCAGGGGAGAGTACAGACAATCACAGAAGCACATACACTGATCTGTGAGAGAAATGGTTGGTGTATATGTTTGTGAAATTAAAATGACTGTTTTCCCCCTTCAAAAGTTCTCTTCCCTGTATTTATAGTTTCATTCAGTTATAAATATGTCTGCTTGCATGGCTTTGAAATAAAAGTCTATTTATGGAAAATTTAATTCAACTTTATTAGTTCACAACATAAGGTAGCTGGGGCTGGAATCCTTCATAGATAATAGCAGTAGGTGCATTTGCAATGTTATATTACCACACACAAAGTACTCATTACAAGGTTCATACTGGGGTGCAAAAAAAAAAGTCAGACACACCACACAACAGTAACACACATTACTGTGTGTAAAAGGGTGCACACCTCACCCCATCAGCTTTGGACCCTTGGCCCTGCTCCTTAAACACTCAGGGAGGCTCCAAGCTGGTGCAACACTCATGCTCTTTATTTAGTGTCCATTCCCCACCACCAGTTTCCCACTATTTATAGGCTCTCTACATGGTTTGGCCTCACACTGGCCTTACCAGCAATAGACTAGTGGGCTCATTCTTCCTTCTGAACCTGACTTTCCCCTCCTGGTCTCTGTCCCCTTCTTCCATGCCTCCCAGCCTTTTAGCTCATGCTCATGAGGCTGGCAAGAGTGGCAGTTCCCAGGCAAGCACTGGCTATTTACCCAGTCCCAATCCATTCCCCGGCATTGGGGCTGGAGTGGCAGAAGCTGATTAAGGGCTTTCCTAGCAGCTTCCTGCCACATTGTGTTTCATTATTAAAAGGATCTTTTGAAGTCTTACTGAGCCTGATAGCTCCTCACTGAGCAGTTCTTATAGCCCTGACTGTTCAAAATCAGCAGACAGCTGTTCCACCACCACCCTCCATCTTGGCAGGAACTTCTCCCCCTTTTGCTTTACATATATTATGAAGCACACAGCAGGCAGCTATGACCATGGCGATATTTTTTTCCACTTCGGTCTAATCTTGTAAGTAGACAGTGCCATCAGCCTTTCAAGTGCCCAAAGGCACATTCAACTGTCATTTGGCACCTGCTGAGTTTGTGGTTGAAGTGCTCCTTGCTGCTGTCAGGATGGCCAGTATATGACTTCATGAGCTATAGGAGTTGGGGTAGGCTGGATCTCACAGGATCAGAAGTGGTATTTCAATATCCCCTCTAGTCTGGAAAGAAAGTCCTTGCTTCCAGCTTTCTGAACAGACCTTTGTTCTTAAAGATGCCTTGTCATGCACCTTCCCTGGCCATCCCGTGTTCATATCAATAAAATATCCTCGCTGATTTATCAGCCCTTGCAATAGAAAAGGAGCCATTTCTGTTGATGTATGCTGTGGCAAGGTGGTCCTGTGCCAAAATAGAGATATGCATGTCATCTATCACCTCAATGCAGTTTGGGAACCCAATTGCTGCAAAACCATCCACTATGTCCTGTACGTTGCTCAGAGTCACAGTCATTCATAGCAGGATGTGTTTAATGGCCCTGCACACTTGCATCCCAGCAACCCCCAGTGGATTTCCCAACTCCAAATTGATTCTCAACAGACTGATAGCAATCTGGCATTGCCAGCTTCCACACACTGATCACTACTCGCTTTTCCACTGACAGTGCTGCTCATTTTGGTGTCGATGGGCTGAGTGCCACACACAGTTCCAGGAATGTGGTCTTGTGCATCTGAAAGTTCTTCAGCCACTCCTTGTCATTCCATATGGAATGATGCAATCCCACAAGTCAGTGCTTGTTTCTCAGGCCCAGAACAGGCACTCCACCGTCTGCAGCTGCTCCATGACTGCCAACAACCACCTTGAATTGTTTCTTTCTCTGGTACATAGCAAGCCAGCTTGCAAGAAATCATCATATTCCATGCAGCAACTCTTGCAGCTGTGGAAATACTGCAGAAGTATGTTTGTTCACAGTGCTCATCACAATAGTGCACAGCTGTACAAGACCCATGCTTCTTGCATCACAGAGATGGTGAATGCATGGGTTAGCAGGGCTTTTGAAGAGAGGTGGGAAACAGTGTGGATGCAGATAAAATTATGGGAGAAAACTGCATCATGGGACATTGAAACCATGTTCCCAATTACCACTGCATTTCTTGTTTGCCCACACAAGGCATGCAAATCCTTCCCAAATTTCTGTGCTAGATAGTGGTGAGTTGCACAGTGGGATACCTACTCAGTTTGCACGTCTCTCTGTATCGATGCAAGTACTAGTAGTCAGGACTGTACCACGCCCGACACAAGGGGCATAGTGTGGACATACAAACGTGTATTTAAACTGTGGCAGCAGTAACATCCTGTACCTTATTCAAAGTTAATTTTGTAGTGTTAATTTTGTCTTAGTGATAGTTAACACTAACAGGACCCTCCTCGGGCTCCCCGGGCGAAGACCTATTGTATGCCTAATTTTAGAACTAAGAAACCTTTAGATGAGCAAGACCTTCATCCTCCAAAGAGCAGAAATGAATCTGGGGTATCGTTGTCCTGCAGCATGATTTTGGTCTAGAAAATAGTAAAATTCTATAAAGCTACCAGGCTGGGATCTCTCAGTAGATAAAAATATTTCAACTGCCAGCTGTTTCAGTGAAACTAACTCATTTTTGCCCCATCCCCTGTATTGGACTGTGTGTTCTCGACCTTATGGATTTAACCAGAGCTGTAATCTAGTCTATTTGGAGCTAAAGAAAAAGCCAATGAGGGCAAATAACAGAAATATTTTATTTTATTCTCTGCAGGGACATTTTGCATAATAACAATGATTCTAATTCAATTGCTGAAACTCTGATATCAGAGTTCTTTTTTGGTGGGGGCGGTTCTTTTCTTGAATGAGAAATATTTTATTTAATGTTAGTTCTTTTTGTAACAATATATTCTAGCCAGGGAGAAAAAAAAACATTATTCTGAGTGCCTGATCTCACTGGTCAAATGTCTAATTAATATTCTGTGCAGGGTGTGTAAAGAAGTGAATTTTCAACACTTAATTACTTTAGCCAGTTGCCATCTGTTCGTTGATTTCTGACCTTTTTACCCCCAACTTCAACTACATGGAGGTGTCTGCAGGCAAGCCATTAGATCATGGGTGTTTCATGCTGACAATACAACAGACTTATGTCTACCTGAAGAACTCTGGTTGGGAAATTAATCGTGATGACACAATGGCCTTATGTAACCTTCATCTGGCATGCAAGCCGCGAGTTTATTATGCCTGGCATCATTCTTTAAAATGTGACACATTTAATGGTGATAATAAACTTCGGATTTGTTTCTTTAATACATGACATTAATCACACACTGGCAATGCTTTTCATGATGTAGTTGCTCACAAAGGTAACAGAATAATTCTAAAAAATATCCCCACAGAAATTACCTTTATTGCCTCAGCAGAGCGGTCATGGAAACTAGCTGCCCTCTCTTCCCTACATGAGGTTCCATCAAGACAGGATTGAGGCACTAACGAGCAGTGGAATTACAGGCTTCCCTGCACTGCTCTACCTATATATTATGACAAAGTTCCTGCTCTACCTTGGTGGGTCTTGTGCTTATGTGCAGATTTGCTCGCCTTGGAGCTTCACGCAGCCCTCAGCTTGGCCGTTTTCTGAATTCACAGTCCAGGTCGACTCCTCCCGTGTCTGACCAGGAGTTGGGAGGATTTGAGGGGAACCCAGCCCGCCCCCTACTCCAAGTTCCAGCCCAGGCCCTGTGGAATGCAGCTGTCTAGAGTGCCTCCTGGAACAGCTGGTGCAACAGCTACAACTCCTTGGGCTACTTCCCCCGGCCTCTTCCCAGCACCTGCTTATCCTCCTATAGGACCTTTCTCCTGGTGTCTGATGCTGTACACCTCAGTCCTCCAAAAGTTCGCATTCTCACTCTCAGGTCCTAGTGCCTCTTGCTCCCAGCTCCTCACATGCACACCAACAAACTGAAGTGAGCTCCTTTTTAAAACCCCTGCCCCCTGATTAGCCTATCTTAATTGATTCTAGCAGCTTCTTGATTGGGTGCAGATGATTTAATGAGCCTGTCTTAATTGTCTCCAGAAGGTTCCTGATTGTTCTGGAACCTTCCCTGTTACCTTACCCAGGGAAAAGGGACCTACTTAGCCTGGGGCTAATATATCTGCCTTCTATTACTCTCCTATAGCCATCTGGCCTGACCCTGTCACAATATTCTGCAGCTAAATAGAGGACTTAAATTCTCCAGAGCTATCAGTCTAGCAACTTTGATGAGCACTAAAAATTAACAAATGCCTGACTATATTTCCTAATGAACTGTTGCAGTTTCTCACTGAAATGATTCAAACATTTTTAAATATTGTAAAAATTATTTAACATACATTCATAATTATTTCCATCTTTGCTAAAATATATACATTCCATAATGTGGGCCCAATTTTGAAATGTGGGGACCTGACATAATACAATTAATTCACCTGGGCACCTTAAAAAATGCTATTAACACAACTGTATCCAAATGCATCATCATCAAAGGCCCTTTGTTGCTGTAGCGCCTGTTACCGAAAAGTATTACTTCCCACAAGGGAAATTTTAGGGTAATTATCTTCAGTTTCATTTAATATCTGCAAAGAGATGTTCTCCTCCTTGAAAAAAGTAATCCTTTGGGGAACATTGAACCATAGAGGCTGAGACAACACTGCCATAATCCAAAGCTCATCAAAATCAATGAGAGACTCTTTCTATTGATTTTAATGGGAATTGGATCGGGACCCGAGTGCAAGATTTTGATATCCTGTTAAGGATGCCACATTTCAGAACTGGACTTCTCATAATGATTTATTTACTCAATGAGAGAGAATAAATATTAGGGAAAGAACCTAATGGGTTAGAAGTACAGATCCATACAATCTGGTGGAAGAGTTGCTTCAATGTCTCTATCACTTGAATTGCCCATTGCAGAAGCAGGTATGGTTATAAGGAAAAATATGTGGGGAGTACTTAAACCATGATAGTGTAGATCAAGTAGATTAATTGTTACTAAAACCCAGGGTTGTCTCTATGCAGTGTGTGATCTCCCCTCCTGCCTCCACTTCCTTATTGCAGTGAACAGAGATAAAAAAATTGTATGGTATATACACTTAATACGATTCATTCAATTTCAATGCTAAGCAGTTATGAAACTTGTAATGAACCACTTCGTATATTTTGTTTATTTGGCAGTAACAAAACAGCGAAAATTAATGCATCAGGGAAGAAGTCTGGAGGTCATGTCATCTTGCCTAGTCTATCCCCGGATTCATACTAAGTGGAACATTTCCCGTTATACTGTGTACAGACTTAACCCTGCAACTCAAAAATAACAGATGGGGCTGAACACTAGATTTCCTACATGAAGGAATTGAAATTTAGTTCAAAAATTTTTTCAGCTTGTATACCATCATGTCTGCAATTAGGGAATGTAATGAAAAGCAAGCTAAACATATTGTCATCCACCCTCATAAGTACTCCAGCATTGCTTTTGACATTCTTAAATATCATTCCAAGATGAACTACTTAACATTTACCAAGTGTTGTGATGGATTGTCCATCACTGACCATTTTTAAATCAAGGTTGGATTTATTTTTACCTAAAAGATATTCTCTATGAATTATTTTGGGAAGTTCTGTGGCCTGTGTTATACAAGAGATAAAACTAAATGATCACAATTGTCCCCTCTGGCCCTGAGATCTATGAAAAAAATACAGTAACCCATTTACAAGAATACTAATCACTTCACATATTTTAAGCAAAGTTTAAAAGAGAGATAGCTATGAACATATTCTATTTTGCAGAGGAGGAAAGTAGACAGAGGGTAAGTGTCTTGCCAAGGACCACACAGCAAGGCAGTGGCAGACCCCAAAGTTACTGAAAGTTACAAGTGAAGCTCAGAGTGCCACCATTGTACCATTAGGATTCTGGGCTGAAACAATTTCCAATGTAAATTAGAGAAAATACAGGAATTTTCTAATTTATTACAATCCCTCAAAAGCTGCCTATTGGCTGCTCTATGGCCAGAATCTCCATAGCAGCAGCACTGTAGAGCTTCTCCCTCATGCCCTGGTCCCTGGCACAGCACTTCCTCACCTCTTAGAGATTGTGAAGTGGGCACCACAGGGTCTCTTTTCAGTACATTGTGCATTCACTAGTGGCATTTCCTCCTGGCTTCTTGAGGTAAAGCTTCAGTCGCTATATGCCATCATAGTGGGGAATCTGCCTCTTTATGGAAGTGAAAGAACACAGCATAAATAAAAAAGTTCAGTCTAATCCTTATCCTAGGAGTCCCCATTCTTCAAGTTTGTTTAGTCATTTTGGGTGGATAAATAGTCCATGCGCAATTGGTACACAGCATTTCCCTAATTAAATCCTGAGTGTGTTCCTTAATTTGTTACAATTGATTTGGTGATTGATTTGATTTCCACATTAGCAGGGTGGAACATGAAAGCCTAATCAAAATATCACAGCTATCAACTCAATGAGTCAGTTTGTGAGAGGCTAGGGAAAGGTAGCACAGCGATCAAAGGAAAATGATAGACCATCCAATCTTTCATACCTGCCTATCATGTCCTTATAGCACTTTAACACTGGGCTTAATATTCATAGGGCTTGGCTACACTTGTGAGTTAGAGTGCATTAAAGCATCCCCGGGCACCCTAGCTCATGATGCGTCCACACTGGCAAGGCACGTAGAGCACCTGGACTTCATGGCTGGAGTGCTCCTGGTAATCCACCTCCATGAGAAGCATAATGCTTGCTGCGCCCTGGCTGGAGTGCTGTGGCACCAGTGTGGACACCCTGGTCCTTTAATGCGATCTGATCAGCCTCCAGAAGTGCCCCACAATGCCTGTTCTAGCCAGTCTGGTCATCACTTTGAACTCTACTGCCCTGCCCTCAGGTGACGAACCATCAGACCCGCCCTTTACATTCTCTGGGAATTTTGAAAATCCCCTTTGTGTTTGCTCAGCCAGGCATGGAGTGCTCTCAGCGCATCTTTCCAGGTGGCCATGCCTCCACGCACCAAGCAATCCCCAGTATGGAGCAATGGAAGGTGCTGGACCTCAGTGTTTGGGGAGAGGAAGCTGTCCAGTCCCAGCTGTGCTCCAGCCTTAGAAATTATGATACCTTTGGGCAGATATCAAGGGACACGATGGAAAGGAGCCATGACTGGGACAAAGTGCAGTGTGGGGTTAAAGGGAAGGAGCTGCGGAATGCCTACCGCAAAGGCCGTGAGGCAAACTGCCGCTCTGGTACTGCCCCCCGCAACCAGCTGTTTCTACAAAGAGCTGGACGCAATACTTGGGGGCAACTCCACCTCCACTCTGAAGACCACAATGGACACTTCAGAGCCCAGTTCAACAACGCAGGAGGAGAAGGAAAGCGGGAGCGAGGATGCTGAGGAGGAGGGAGACAGCCCAGCATCCCTAGATGCATGCAGCCATGAGCTGTTTTCAAGCCAGGAGGAAGGCAGCCAGTCGTAGCGGATGGTGCTTGGGGAAGAACAAACACCAGAGGAGGTGCCCGGTAAGTGGCTTTTAGTTTGGGAAGGAAGTTGTTTGGTGCAGGGTCTTGGAGAGAAGGAGGTTAGGGCTGCATGCATGTCTAGATGTGGAATAGGGCGTTGATGTGCTCTCACATCACAGTAATTGGCCTCAGTGATCTCTTCAAAGGTCTCATGCAGAAGCTGGGCAATCCACTTGTGCAGGTTCTTTGGCACAGCTACTGTGCTCCTTGTCCCAGTAAGGCTAATATGTCTGTGCTACTGTGCCAGAAGGGCGGTGGGGGGACCATTGCTGCACAGGCAGCTGCATATGGGCCAGGGCGGAAGCCACATTGTAGTAGAAGACCCTCCCTTGCTTCCAGGTCATCCTCAGAGGTGAGATATCTTCCAGGAAAAACTCAGTGGAAAATGTGGGGACAGTGTTCAGTATAGGGGCCCCTGCAGATGTTGTCCTCTGGGGTTCTGTGCCTTGGGGAGAGCCAGTAGGGGCCGTAAACAATCAGTCCCTTTGCCTCTGTGCTTACTTCACCATTTCGGGGCTCCTGTGGGTTGTGTGCTTGCTTTGGGATGGGAAATTTCTGCTAGTGTACACTGTGGTTGTCTTTAAGTACAGACAAATCATTGTTTTGTCTGCTGTGAACAATGCTGCCTCTGTTAAGTGTTGCATTTTAGCTTTACAGATGCAATGTTGAGATCCCAGCTGTCCTTGTTATCAACGGCCAAAAGACTCCAAAGAATCAGGAAGTGTACTCGAAAAAGCAAAGAGGACATGCTGCATGAAGTGATGCAGCAGTCCATTAATGAAAATCAAAAAGTGCAGGAGTGGTAGGAGAGTGAAAGGAGGGTCTACCAGCAGAATGCAGATTGCCGGCACCAAAGCACGGAGCAGCTGCTAAGCATCATGGAGCGCCAAGCGGACTCGTTACAGACGCTCATAGAAATGCAGGTGGAGCACTTCAGCACCTGCCTCCCCCTGCAGCCCTTGTCCCAAAAAACTCCTTTCCCTTGTGCCCTCATGTCACTGCCAACCCACTTGCCCCAACATCTGAATTCTTATTGCCACCAACTGCCTCCAACATCTGTGGCTTCACCACCCAGCCCTGCAGACTACGACCATTACCCACTGCACTCAACCCCCATCAGCATGCATTTTAGCCAGCCGGAAGTGCAGCTCTCATTACACAGCACTCTAGACAGGAAGGCTGAGAATGATAATAGGACATAAGCAAATCTGTGATTGTTCTGTTCCCCACCGCACCCTCTTTCCTCATCCCACACAGCACCTATATGTAATGCCCTTTCTGTTTCCCAAGCAGTTGTGTTTCTTTTCAATAAATGGAATTTTTGGCTTTGAAAACATTCTTTATTATTGCATTAAGTAAAAGATACCATAGCCCAGAAAAGCAACAGGCACTGCAAGTCAGTGCATCATATGTAGCAAACACAGGTTCCTACTAACATTAGAACCAGTGCACTTCACTCCCATGCAGGCACCAAACATTACCAGTGGCTTTCAGCCTCTCAAGGCATCCCTAATTCTTGCAGCCCCGTGCTGGGCCCCTCTAATAGCCCTGATCTCTGGCTGTTCAAATTCAGCCTCCAGTTGTTGAACCTTGGAGGTCCATGCCTGAGTGAATCTTTCACCCTTCCCTTCACAAATGTTATTGAGGGTACAGGATGGAGATATAACCGTGGGGATGTAATCATCAGCCAGGTCCAGCTTCCCATACAGACAGCACCAGTGGCCTTTTAAATGGCCAAAAGCACGCTCCACAGTCATTCTGTGACAACTCAGCCTGTTGTTGAACCACTCTTTGCTGCTATCAAGCAAACCCTATCAAGGCTCCCTGTGTAGGGTTTCATGAGCCATGGCATTCAACGGTAAGCGGGGTCTCCAAGGATCACAACAGGCATTTCGACTTCCCCTATGGTGATCATCTGGTCTGGGAAAAAAGTCCCGGCTTGCAGCTTCCTGAACAGGCCTGTGTTCCAAAAGATGCGTGCGTCATGCACCTTTCTGGACCAGCCTGCGTTAATGTCAATGAAACTCCCACAGTGATCTACAAGCGCCTGGAGAACCATAGAGAAATATCCCTTGCAATTAATGTACTTGGAGGCTAGGTGGGCTGGTGCCAGAATTGGAATATGCATCCCATCTATTGCCCCTCTTCAGTTAGGGAAACCCATTTGTGCAAAGCCAGCCACAATGCCATACATGTTTCCCAGAGTTATGGTTCTTCCGAGCAGGATGCGATTAACCAGCCCTGCAAGCTTGCATCACACACGATTCCAATGGTCGACTTTCCCCCACTCCAAACTGGTTAGCAACCGATGGGTAGCTGTCTGGAGTTGACAGCTTCCAGATTACAATTGCCACCCACTTCTCCACTGGCAGGGAAGCTCTCAATCTCGTGTCCTTGTGCCGCAGGATGGGGGCGAGCTCAGCACACAGTCCCATGAAAGTGGCTTTTCTCATCCAAAAGTTCTGAGCCACTGCTTGTCGTCCCAAACTTGCACAATGATGTGATCCCACCACTCAGTGCTTGTTTCTCAAGCCCCAAGCAGCGTTCCATGGTGTTGAGCATGTCCATGAATGCTAAAGCAATGTCATGGTCGTATGCGTTTATATGAGTCGACATCATCCTCGGACTCTCACTGTCAGCTTGTAGCTTAAGGAGTAACTCGACTGCAATTCATGATGTGCTGGCAAGACTCATATGCATATTCCTCAGCAGTTCAGGCTCCATTCCCTCAGACCAAAAGAGAAGACAGAGCATGCAGTACAAAAACCATTGAAAGATGGTGCCCAATGTGGACGGAAGCACAGGGATTGCTGGGATGTGAACCAATGCATCATGGGGCATTGGGACAGAACCCAGAATGCCCCGCACCCCCTGCACCCCTTCCCACAAGCCACAGAATGGGAAGAGGTGCTCTGTGGGATAGCTGCCCATAATGCAGTGACTACACCATTGCACTTGCAGCTGACAGTGTGAACACACTGCAGCGCTTTCCCTGCTGCGGTCTCCAAGGGCTGATTTAACTCCCAGTGCTCTACTTCTGCAAGTGTAGCCATGCCCATAGTTTTTCATAGCTGGAACCTTAATGTTCACAGATATCCACATGTTTCTGGGTCAGGAGAGGACTCTCTCTTGTTCCTCCTTTCATGAACATTTTTCAGATTAAGGAAATATAGATTACACACCACAAAGGCCCAGCTAGCGCAATGTCACCACTATAATTTAGAGCCAAATTTACACCTGGACCTAAGAGCTTGATCCAAATCCCACTGACATTAATGGAAAGCCTGACATTGACCTCAAGGTGAGCTGGAGTGGGCTGTAAGTAATCAAAACTTCACTGAAATCGACAGAATTACAATTTAGAGTCTCTTGCAATAGAAAAAGAAACAGGAGTAACAAGCATAGGGAGTGATTCTTTTAGTGTGAGGGACACACACAATTCCTATATCTCAAATGCCTCTTAGAATCCAGCTTGGGCTGCAAGTATTACAACACAGTCAGTCTAAGGCCTGGTCTACTCTAGAAAATTAGGTTGTCAGAACTACCTTGAGCAGTGTAGTTAAGACGACCTAAGTCCCCGTGTAGACAGCATTAGGTTGATGGAAGAATTCTTCTGTTGACATAGCTACTGCCTCTTGGGGAGTTAGATTACCTATTACAATGGGAGAATCCCTCCTGTTGGCGTAGGTAGTGTCTACACTGAAGCGCTAGAGCAGTGCAAAGTTTGTCGCTATAGAGTTTTAAATGTAGGCAAGCCCCAACTCCTGGCCCAGATTAATCAGTCATGGACTGGATTGCTTTCTATACTATATCCACCACTTACACTAGGTCAGAATTTGGCCCATTGTCCCCAATAATGGGAAAAGTAAAAGAAAAAGTAAAAAAAAATCTGCTCATGAGCAAATACAAATCTGATCACAAGCTTTTTAGTCTTTCGTTTTAATAGGAGTTGAAATACTAAGTGATGTGGTGAGGTGAAGCTGTGTTAATCATCATTCACAACATTAGTTGGTAGAAAAGAGGACAGTTGAATAAGGGCAGAGATCTCTTTTGATAAAAAAATCAAGTCATTTTGAAAGCAACAAAAATATAACTTTACTGACATTTGAAATTACCTAATGTGACTGAAAAGGTTAAGAAATAGTGTTTGACTTCATTAAAGTAGTAATAGAATTCTATATTCAACAGGAACAAGAAGAAATATTGATTATATGTACAACTTCACAGTTAGAAAATTCCAATTATCTCTTTCAGTCCAAGTATTACAACCACACGTCAATATCAGTCCATCTAGCCCATTCCTGAAAAGCATCAATAATTGATACAGCTTCCAAGCATGGACCTGGCCTTACCAAAAGTTATTCTACTTGAGCCATAGAGTTGATGCTGGTATACTTTATATACCTTACATAAATGTATCAGTGTCTACAGGATTCAAGGGGAAAACTAAGCATTCTGCAAGAACAAAAAAGTAAATAATCATTTGTATTCTATTCAAATAGTACAAAATGAGCAGTTCATTCTTGTTTGCTTATTAGTTTGGTTAAAATGCACAAAAAATTAAGCTAACATACAGTGATAGAAATGTGTTACTTCTCAGCTATTTTATTAACTAGCAAATCAAATACCTGATTTTTAAACTAATTTATATTTTTGTAAAAATGTCTTTGATCCTTTCAAATTTTGAAGATACTATTGTGCCTTGACTAGTATTTAAGATTTTCTTTTTTTTTTTTTTGGTTCATGATGGAAGCAGTTACTGTTTCCAATTATTATTTTCAGGCATGCCTGAGGCATTTTAATGGGGAAGAACGATTCATCCTGGTGACATTTTAAATAATAGATTAATACATTCACAGGAGAAAGGTAATCTTTATATAAAATGATGACGCAGCATATATTGTTCAGAGCTATTGTTAAAATGCTGTCAAACAAATTAATGTATTTTTAAAGAGGGTACTTAAGATTGGGTGATTTAAGAAACAATATTTAAGTAGATTCTATAATCTCTATGCAAATGAAATTTTCAAAAGTGACATTTGCTGAAGACATGGCTTGATCTGCCACTTTTTGGCTTGCTGCCTCCCAAATCTACCCACCCCTAATCAACACTAAGTACCAAAAGCTTTATACTCATTAATCTTTATTTGGTAGGTTGTCTGTTAAAAGAGTGTAGTAAAGAAAGAACCACCTAGTTAAACACCATTTGACTATTGGACTATAGTCTATTTGACACTAGAAAAATTCATCCCTTATACAGAATGTATGCAAATTTAGCATCAGTCATTTCCATTCACTACCATTAAGAGAAATCATTCTCCAGAGACCTGTCTCATTAAAGTAACCATAATAATTCAGTGTGTCAAGAGCTGAGCAAAATTTTTCAGACTAAGTTTATTTGCCAAAAAATGCAATCTTGGGTGAATGAAAGCTATTGAGGGTTAATTTGGCAAATAGTTTCAGCTGAAAATAAATTGGAGAAAAATTCAAAGACAGAATGTTTTGGCATTCTTCAAATGATGTTTCACTTCAAAAAATGTATCTAGATTTGTTTAAAAAACAAAACAAAAAGTGAATGCCCAAAAACGAAATAAAACATTTCATTTCGTTTGACCTAATTTTTTTTTTTTAGACTAGCCACTGAACCAAAAAAAACCCCATCATTTATTCAAGGCCTAAATGTGTCCCAGTTAACTATAGTATGCGGTCATGATATTTACAATTATATAACACTTTTACTAAGTAAATATATGTATCACCACTGAATTGAAGTGGTCTATAGGGTGCATTGAGGCAATGAACAAGTGTACAGAAATTGCATATACTGGGGGAAAGGAACGTTTTGTGCAATGACACTGGTACAAACCTCTATGTTTACCAAAGGCACCAGGAGTTCATGTCCACACAGCTGGGAGAGGTTGGGTTTTTTTTGTTTTTTTGTTTTTTTTTAGTGGTCTTGTCTGAAGAATCAGAGTATGATATCAGAGACAGACTGAGGGCTTTTGTTCATGAGAGAACATGCAGTAACAAATGCTTTAAAATGTTTCCTTTTTTGTTAGAGATGATCCCAACATGAAACACCAAATCTAAACACTCTTAGACGTTGGGATGGTTCAAAATCCAAACCTAGACCTGAATTTTATTAATAGCTCCTATCTTCATAATAGGCCAGACCAAACAATTCAGATTCAAACATCGCAAAACAATTAGGTGTTCAAAATCCCAGTATCACAGTTACTGAGCTAGTTGTCCCGTCTTAGCATCTTTCTTAGTGCACACCTCACAGGTGTCAGATCTTAGGCCTTTACCCCTCCTGGAGAGAAATTCTGCAATTCATCCACTCTTAGGCCATATGATGGGATTCACTCACTATGCTAGCACCTCCTGCTAGCTGTCCAAGGGATTAGCTCTGCTAGCCAGTGCATCTTCTTCCAGTGGTGTCTCACCACCATCACTTCTGTTCCTGGACCTGTGTCATTCCAAGGACTATAGCATCTTCTTCAGGACACAGCCCTCTGGCTGTGCCCCACTCTGTGCTTCCCCTTTCCAGGGGACAGTATCACAATCCAACCATCCAGCCCCTTCCTCAGTGGCAATTGGTGGGGAGGGGAGGGACCAGGCCCACAAACTACTCCAGGTCCTAGCCCAGGGATCCTGTAGAGGGCAGCCATGTGCTGTGTCCCCTTCAACCTCACAGTTTATTTCCCTGGGCTATTTCCCCACAGCCCCAATACTTTCTTTGCCCTTACCTCAGGGCCTCAGCCTTCAACTCCCAGCCACCAGCCAGGAGCTCTTCCCTAGATCCCCTGGGCCCTGCTAGCAGCCCTGCTCTGTCCAGGTTGATGGCTTTCTTCTACCTGCCAGGCAGCTTATCCTCCCTCCTAGAGCTCCAAGCAGCTATTTAACCTGCTCTACCCTGCCGCTCTTCTTATATGGGCCTGGCCAGTCCTGATTGGCTGCTCCTTGCAGCCCCTTTCTAGTTGGCTGTCTCCTGCGCGGCCGCTCTAGGGCCCCATTAATCCCTTACCAGCCAGTGTGGGGCAATGCCCCATCACAGGCTATGACCTAGGTTTGAATGGCCAATTAAAATGCCAGGCTGCACATGGAGGGGGAACAAGGCTTAACTGATCAAGAAAACCAGCTGGGCATGAGCAGGATGATTAATATAAAGAGAGGAAGTTTGTAACAGAAAAGGACTTGGGGAAGAATCTCCACTTACTCCCTGGGAATAGAGAGGGTGTAAGGAGGAAGCCTGGGAGACAAAGAAGCCCTAGAATCCTTGTCTGATAAGTAGCTAGAAGATACAAAGCAGCCACTGAAAGTGGAACAGGCTTCAGTAGTAAGCCCTGATAAAAATGAAAGCTCTAGCCTTCTGGAGAGGTGGAGAGAACTGAACAAGGCATTCAGTTAAGGAACAGAGCAAGGGGAACTTAAGAAACCTAAAAGGACAAGACTGAGGATGGTGGATGTTGACTGAGGATATGCTTTTAGTGTGGCATTTTGTTAGGGGATCCTAGAAAAGGGCCTTGAGAGTCCTTGCCCTGAAAGAAGGAGGCAGCAGCAAGGAATTGTGAGGAGCAATCCTGGGATGCTATTTATATGCTATGCCAATTATAGGATCCCTAGGCTGCAGCCTGATGTAATGGGAGGCCCTGGGTTCTCCTACCAACCACTGGATAAGGTGGTATAAAGCCCCCTGTTACAAGTGGATAAGGCCAAGGGAAGCCCTGGGACAAGGCAGTGCAAGGACTGTTGGGGCCAGAGACCTGATAGAAGGACCCTGGACTCTTGGCACTCTGTAATACTGGAAGAGGTAAACATAAAATGTGATCTGGCTGGAGGGCTGAGGAAGAAGGCTCAGGAAGAGGCCAACTACTATAGTGACTAGACTGGCTGTCAGCAGAATGTGCCAGATATGGAGAGAACCACTACACCATGTCTGGCTACAAGGAGATGCTCCTGTTGTGAGTTAATTCCTTCGTGGAATATCTTTCTTGAGAGATGTTTAGACTGGGACTTCTGAAATTTTCAGTGTTCTGAAGAGTTATATAAACATGCTAACTTTATATTAGTCTTAGACTTAATTGATTCATTCTTGTGAACTTCTTCATTGCCCAATATTGCAAACTGGGCAACACAATGGGAATACAAGAAGATAGAAAGATGTGAGGATCCGTTAAAAGGAAGAAAGCAAACTTTGGAGAAGAAACATAAGTGGAAAGAGGGATAAAATGAAAATAGGGAGATGGGAGGAGACTGATATCTGACTATAAAATGGGAAAGTAGACAATAAGGAAAACATCCACCCTTTTACATTTCTGATCTGTATTTAATTCATTACACTCGCTATGTGTTATAGTATTTCTCTACCAGATACCCAGCAAGCCTGGGGAAAGGGAATAACATAATGAATTCCCTACCACACAGGGATGATAAATACATTAAAGATTGTGAGCTGTTTAATTGCTGGGTGAGAGGACCATCTAAGTAACAAATATAAATAGACAGACATATTTGGAAACTTGAGTTGTCCTACTTTGTGCTGTTGCTCCTGGGTATGTTCTATGGCAGTTGGTAACTTTTCCCCTTCTGTCGGGAGTAAGGAGGATGTTTTTATAGTAATTTTTTTTGAGAGGCCATGCTAAAACCAAATGTGCACAGTGAAGGTGTCATTTTTCCACCAGTCAGTTTTGAGGGAGATGGGTGGTTTCTCCAGTCACCAAGAATGCTAGTTAGGGTGTTAAAAAGATGCCTGGAAAAGCATCCTGGACCAATGGATCTACAATTTATACAAAGTGAGGATCTGGTCTACAGGTTCTAGACTGTGAACATGAGAACAAAATAACTTTTTCACAGTATCTGACACTTTGTACACTAGCTACAGGATTGTCTCTATGCTGTGGCTACCACCGTGGAATTAGTGTTATCATAGCTGCTATATTCTATGAGGCTTGTCTTTTGGACCTCATCTTCCATCCAGAAACAGACTGGTTTATATGCCTCTCTTCACCATCATGGTTTGTGCACTACTGTTGCTGAGTGGTTTCTCTCTCTCTCCCTCCCTCCTGGGAAGGAGGAACAATATGTGTGTAGCTTGCAGGTGTAACACACTGGCCAGTGTATGTCACATGATCCTCCCCTCCCCTTCCTTCCCCTCTGCACCTGATCAAAAGAGAGTGAAAGTCTGCTACAGCCCTAGTTAGTATCTGGCTCTTTAGCTCAAGCAGTAAAGACTTTTTGTTGGGGGAGACCCTACTTCAGTGGTGAGAAAGCTGCAGCCCATGGGCTGCATGTGGCCCATCAGGATAATCTGATTGTGGGCCACAAGACATTTTGCTGATGTTAACCGTCCACAGGCATGGCCCCCACAACTCCCAGAGGCCGGGAATGGTGAAGCGCGGCCACTGGGAACTGCAGGGGGCCATGCCTATGGATGGTCAACATCAGCAAAATGTCTTGTGGCCTGCAATCAGAATACCCTGACAGGCTGCAGGTTGCCCACCACTGCCCTTGTTCAATCCCTGGTATTGGCTAAGATGGTGGTCATCACAGGCATGCCAGAAGAAAGTGGATGGGGGAGTAAAGGAGTTGAAGGGGGAAACATAGAGAAAATAGTAATTTTCTTCTCTAATTTATAGACAAGTGCTGGCAAATTGTTGCATCTATATTAGTGGATGGTAACTTAGGTTGCAAAGTGGCTTCTCTTCATGCACTCAGTTGTATTCATCTCTTCCTCACTGCTCTG